>NC_139623.1:73294961-73307461 GCF_964638095.1 Poromitra crassiceps | reverse complement strand
CTGTTTGTAAAAGTAATGAACAGACTTAGATTAAATTGGCTGGACAGACAGACAGACAGACAGACAGACAGACAGACAGACAGACAGACAGACAGACAGACAGACAGACAGACAGCCAGACAGACAGACAGACAGACAGACAGACAGACAGACAGAGATACATACAGACAGATAGACAGACAGACAGACAGAGATACAGACAGACAGACAGCCAGCCAGACAGACAGACAGACAGACAGCCAGACAGACAGACAGACAGACAGACAGACAGACAGACAGACAGACAGACAGACAGACAGAGATACAGACAGACAGACAGACAGACAGACAGAGATACAGACAGACAGCCAGCCAGCCAGACAGACAGACAAACAGACAGACAGACAGACAGACAGACAGACAGACAGACAGACAGACAGACAGACAGACAGACAGACAGAGATACAGACAGACAGACAGACAGACAGCCAGACAGACAGCCAGCCAGTCAGACAGACAGACAGCCAGACAGCCAGACAGACAGACAGACAGACAGACAGACAGACAGCCAGTCAGCCAGCCAGACAGACAGACAGACAGACAGACAGACAGACAGACAGACAGACAGACAGACTAGTACTTCCAGATCAGCTGCTATTTCACATTATGGAAGACAAATGGTAAACAAATATAAGCCATTTTGGAGGCTGAAGCTTTGCAAGTTAGAGAATTGTTCAACATTGGCAGAGGTATATGATACAGTATATATGATATATGTTGTGTTCTGTGTGTTTGTAGGTGTTTGTTGATGGGATGGAGCCAGTGAAAAAGCCCTTGGAGCGCATGTTTGAGGACTCCGCCAGTGAGAAATCTGTAAGAGCTTGGCCAACTTTAGCAATGTGATGTAGATAGATATCACCATAGATATTATATGACTATAGATGGGTCCGCCAATTCTGACAAATGGTAGCAGCAAGTCTCCTAAATGGTCACGTGGTCACCTGACCTCTCCCCTGACGTGTTGTGAGAGCACTGTGCCTGGTTAGTCAAACTAGATGACGGTTTTGAAGTCATTCATCTAGTTTGACAGTTATTGAGAGTTGATTTGAGTTAATGAGTTATTAATTTGAGTTAGTGTGGACCAGTGATGTCACTGGTCCACACTTTAACACTCAATAACTGTCAAATTAAATGAGACTTCAAAACAGTTTACAGTTTTCTGATATACTACTGATGTTCTAATGATACAAAGCTGGTTGAAAATGGGTGGAGTGTTCCTTTAACAGTGAGATGTAGATATTGCTTGTGAATGAATGAATCTGTAAGAGCTTGGCCATCTTTAACAATGTGATGTAGATATCGCTTGTGAATGAATGCGGGCTGGGAACTTTTTCTGGAAGCTAGAGGAAAGCCTTGAGTGCAGGTGAACAACTCCTTGCACAGATGTTTTGCTGAATTCTGACCATGACACTTTCAAGATGGCTTCCAAGATTTCTATCTATCTATCTATCTATCTATCTATCTATCTATCTATCTATCTATCTATCTATCTATCTATCTATCTATCTATATTTCTTTCTTTCTTTCATCTTTCTTTCTTTCTTTCTTTCTTTCTTTCTTTCTTTCTTTCTTTCTTTCTTTCTTTCTTTCTTTCTTTCTTTCTTTTATCTTTCTTTCTTTGATGACTTGAAAACCACATACATGCAAAGAAAACATGTTCAGGATAATACAGAAAAGGCCTGGATTGGTTTCCATTTCCATTGTGGTCTTTGTTGTTCCTGCAGCCTTAAGCAAGGTGATGACATTTGATGTGGTCATTTAAAAATGACCACATCAAATGTATATTTCTATAAAGGCTAAAAAGTAATTTCCGGCATTGCAGAACTATACCTCAGTCCTCCCTTTCTTAGTTTGGCATCCTCTAACGAAAATCAGAATTCATGTTGCTCTGGGGCCAATATCTTTGTTTTATCTTTGATTGTTTGCTTTTCCCACAAGCCTCCATACAAATTGCCAGAGCATCTGATGCACCTTTATACTTGTATAATTGGTGGCAGACTTCATTAGACCCTGAGGCCAACAAGACATACGACCGCATTTTGCAGCTCTTTTCACTTAGCTGAGATCCTTTTGGTGCTCCGGCTCCTCAGCTGTTAGGATATCTGGCGGAAACACACAAAATCCCAGTGCCTGTCTGTATCAGCATGTGTCTTTGAGGGCCTTTTCAAGAACCATGCTTTGATGTTTTCAGACATCCAATTGATCTTCTCCTCGCGATTTGGGAAATGTACAGATCTCCTAGAACCAGGCCCGGTTCTACGGGGGTGCAAAAGCATGCATTGCACCCTTATTTTAATTGTCTGCATGCTCAGTTGAAAAGTAAAAAAAAAAAATTAAATAAATGCTACAGCTGCACACTTACTGTTTAAACTTGAATTATAGTTGTTGTTTTTCTTTGTTCTTTGATGTGATTTTATGGCTTTTTGGCACCTATATGTAACCTTTTAAGGTTGAGATAATTGTATTATCATTATATGGTCCAAATATTTCAGTAAAGCACTTGAAACACTTGAAATATTCTTGCTTGGGTGGTATCATTCTACTTGAAATGATGGTCAAATGCATTATTTTTAGTAAAATAGCATGGCCGGGCATCTGCACCCCTTCCTATCTAGGATGCACCCCTAGTCATCTTGTTCTGGAACCGGCCCTGCCTAGAACCTCAAACGCTGTCCTACAGATTCTCAAATGTTTCTTAAGTTTGTTTTTGGTAGATATCTTCTTTCTCATCTTCTCAAGCTCTCTGTTGCATTTTGAGCTGCTCTTCGGTTTCATTCTTTAGTGCTAGCACTGTCTTCTCTTTTTTCCTTACTCCAGGCCATTCTTCATCATAGACAAAGATAATGCTCATTATCTCATTCCCATCGTCTTGTTAGTCTGTCTTAGTACCATTTTCAAATCAATCTTGACACATTCCCATTTCTTTATTTTCAGTTGCCCCCAGGCTATTCCAACCCTATCAACATCATAAGCCATCAACTGGGGTGATATTTCTGCCTGCTAACCCCATTGAGACAAAGTTGATCTGATGTTTCAACAAATTATGCGTACATTTGGTACCAAAGGACCTGGCAGTTTCATAGCATCTGTGTCCTCATGACTCTGTTATTAGATTATTATTGAATTAGATTATTGGAAATATGTCATTCTCACCTCTTATTGAATAACATTTTTAGAACACTAAAGACACTTATCTCTTTAGGGTGTGTAGTGCTGAAACAATTAACCAATTAAGCAATTAGTCAATCGACTGAATACTAATCGCTTCAAATTTTCAGTTTGACAAATCTCCGATTAAAAAGTGTGTTATAAATCCTGGTGCTAACACCAGGTGTGGTGCGAGTTTGGAGCAAATTGCAGAATTTTAAGTTTTTGACTTTGTTTGACTTTGACACACATGAGACACTGTCTGATGCTACACTGGTCGGTGCATCATCAAATGATGAACATGACGCGATGCTCACATTAGATGCATAGATCAATTTAGATCAATTTCTATACATTGACCAACTTTTTATTTTGTGGCAATTGTGCCGACATTGTGACGGCGCATCATAGATGAGCCTGCTATGGGAAACTCACGCATGTGTGTATTTCAACAATGGGGAGTCAGTTAGGGAGAAATAATATTACTGGCTAGCAAATCTAATTGATAGATTGACACTTACGTGCAGTTCTAAGGATCTGTGTACATTTTAGACTGATCAAATGAAACATTGTAGTTGCACACTGAATCATGATGGCCAGCTGCCTGTCCATATTACATGAACACTGGTGCAAGGCAATAGAGAGGGGAAGGCAAAGTATCAGCCCTCTGCCTGAACTCTGCAGGGATCGCAGTACACTGTAGTATCAGCCCTCTGCCTGCACTCTGCAGGGATCACAGTACACTGTAGTATCAGCTCTCTGCCTGCACTCTGCAGGGATCGCAGTACACTGTAGTATCAGCCCTCTGCCTGCACTCTGCAGGGATCGCAGTACACTGTACTTGGTGGGAAGATAGGGCTTGAAGTGCTGCATCAGATGGCATAAAGACTGAAAACACCCTCGCCATGCAGGATTAATTGCAGATTCCACCCTCAAAATGGATGGACTTTTTCCATCTGTGTGATTGTGTGTTTGCTTTGGAGACTCTTCTCACTTGACGGCAAAAGAGGGAGACAGGGAGAGATGGAGTGAAAAAGACAGGGCTTTAGTTGACCATGTCGCCCAGGATGATTCCACCCCTAGCAGAGGCATCCTGCATGGGCCAGGAGGGGCAGCCAGCAGAGGCATCCTGGATGGGCCAGGAGGGGAGCCAGCAGAGGCATCCTGCATGGGCCAGGAGGGGAGCCTACAGAGGCCTCCTGGATGGGCCAGGAGGGGAGCCAGCAGAGGCATCCTGGATGGGCCAGGAGGGGAGCCAGCAGAGGCATCCTGCATGGGCCAGGAGGGGAGCCTACAGAGGCATCCTGCAGCCAGCAGAGGCATCCTGGATGGGCCAGGAGGGGAGCCAGCAGAGGCATCCTGGATGGGCCAGGAGGGGCAGCCAGCAGAGGCATCCTGGATGGGCCAGGAGGGGAGCCTACAGAGGCATCCTGGATGGGCCAGGAGGGGCAGCCAGCAGAGGCATCCTGGATGGGCCAGGAGGGGAGCCAGCAGAGGCATCCTGGATGGGCCAGGAGGGGAGCCAGCAGAGGCATCCTGGATGGGCCAGGAGGGGAGCCAGCAGAGGCATCCTGGATGGGCCAGGAGGGGCAGCCAGCAGAAGCATCCTGGATGGGCCAGGAGGGGAGCCAGCAGAGGCATCCTGGATGGGCCAGGAGGGGAGCCAGCAGAGGCATCCTGCATGGGCCAGGAGGGGAGCCAGATGGTGCCGAGGAGGGCTGGGGAGTTCAGGGAGTTGGGGGAGGTACTAGATATGGGCCCCCCAGTCTGCTGTCTGTCTGTGAGAATGTGTGTGTGTGTGTGTGTGTGTGTGTGTGTGTGTGTGTGTGTGTGTGTGTGTGTGTGTGTGTGTGTGTGTGTGTGTGTGTGTCTGTGTGTGTCTGTGTGTGTCTGTCTGTCTGTGTCTGTGAGAATGTGTGTGTTTCTCCATGTGTGTGTGTGTGTGTGTGTGTGTGTGTGTGTGTGTCTGTCTGTCTGTCTGTCTGTCTGTCTATCTGTCTGTCTCTCTTTCCCTCTCTCACACACGTGCACACGCGCACACTCACACACACACACACGCACGCACGCACGCACGCACGCACACACACACACACACACACACACACACACACACACACACACACACACACACACACACACACACACACACACACACACACACACCAGCCAAGCCTAAATTCATTTAAACAGGGACCACCGGGCCAGATTGTTAATTGTCAGCAGATTGTATGGCATGAGTGAAAGATGGGGGGCAGGGAGATGATGAAGTGATGGAGCAACAGAAGGAGCGGCAGTGATGAATGGGGGAAGGGGAGGTAGAGGAATGAAAGAATAAAGGGGGGCGGGGCATCTGGATGCTGTTACCTGATAGGAGGAGATAAGGTATCAGTGACAGACAGTGCAGAAGAGACGAGCGAGACAGAATGAGAGGAGGAGAGCCTGACACGGCTGCCAGATTGTCAGAGGTCAGAGTGACAGCCTTAAAGGTTACACACCGTGGTTAGCACACATAGTTATGCACAAACGCACACACACGCACGCCCCCCCCCCCCCCCACACACACACACACACACACGCACCCGCACACGCACACGCACACGCACACACACACACACACGCACACGCACGCACACACACGCCACCCACACACACATACAGTATGCAGACACAAGCATACGCACAAGGAGACAATTGTATCAAGAGGCTCTCATGGACACAAAATGAATTTGATTTTGTAATCAGATCGCCTGCTGCGTCGAGTCTACCATTGTCAGAGTCTACGGTATCAGTCTAATCAATCAAAACAAATCTGGTTTATTTTGTGAGCAAGAAGATAAATATTGATAAGTTAGGATGATCAGTGCATGATTTATTTTTCTTTCTCTCAAATTCAGAAATTACAATGGTGGGGAATGGGTCCTCCCTCCTCCGTTAAAAGCACCCTAGTCTCACTCAGCCACATCTTTCTCCGGCACTGCAGGAAGGTCTGGCTCTACTCACCATCATTCTAATACAGTATGGGATTAAAACTCTGCCTTGTTTGCATTTCTTTAAACCAAACGCATTCGTCTTGGGCGGCGCTAAGCCCAGCGACGGACGGTGCCCCTGGGAAAATTAGCGTCGGCGAGGAACTTGTTTTGGTGCCACAAAATGGCTACATCCCCCAGCAAAAGTAAACGCCACATAAAACAGTAAAAAACATGATGTCGAGTATGTAAAACATGTCAATGTTCAGAGGTTGTTGTTTCATGTAGTGATGTGGACTGTGAAAACACGCAGATAGCATAGGGTGAAAATAGACTGTCAATGGCAGCGCTTATACCAATAGCCTACTTCCGTACAGTCAGTGGCGAGCGCCCAAACTAGAAAACAAAAAAAAATTGTTTTTTAATGCAATTTATCACTGAGCATAAAAGCCACCGAAAGAGATGAATGAATGTGTGTGTTTGTGTCACCTGTATTTTCAGAGTAAGAGGGAGTGCTCAGTGAAAAGCCTTCCCCAGCACAACGTGGGCAGTGACATCTGGGTTCCTGATTACCTGATTCCCTCCTGGGTGTGTCTACCAAGCGATCAGCCCATTCTGGCAATCATCCAGCCTGCAGACACGGCGCTGGATGTCCTACACACTGTCTGCAAGGTACTGAACTACCAGTACATTTACACTACTACTCACAAACTACCAGTACATTTACACTAATACACTACTCACAACCTACCAGTACACTAATGCACTACTCACAACCTACCAGTACATTTACACTAATTAACTACTCACAACCTACCAGTACATTTACACTAATTAACTACTCACAACCTACCAGTACATTTACACTAATGAACTACTCACAACCTACCAGTACATTTACACTAATGAACTACTCACAACCTACCAGTACATTTACACTAATGAACTACTCACAACCTACCAGTACACTTTTGTAATGTGCATGCCCTACCATGCCTCGCACCCGAGTGAGAAAATGTGATATATAATTACAGACAAATACTATGTACTTGTTCCACGAGTTGGTGTGAAACGTGAGAGACAGTTTGCCCAACCCTTTCCCTTTCCTTATAGCACCCAGCAGCATTGTGCGTTAGCGCAGCCACACACACACACACACACACACACACACACACACACACACACACACACACACACACACACACACAGACACAGACACAGAGTCAGACATAAACGTTACAGTCAAACAGACAACCCATTTTCACAGGCACATATTCAATCATGAGGAACAGCTACGCTTATAAAATGGCATACTGTACATAACACCGTTGAGGAGAGTTTAGAATAGCAGAATGTTGCACAAGATCATTAAATTTGATCACTTTACAGTGTGTTGACAGCCGATACAGACAAATATGTAAAAGTCAAGATTTTTAAAGTCGAACTGAACGTGTTCGGAGCCCAAGTGGCGCGTCAGACTGAAAACATAACTTGTCATAGTAGCATGTTGATGATTTGATTTGACAATTCTGGGGACTGGCTTTGGCATTGGCCAATCCTGGCGTATTCCACCCCCAAATCGAGTGGGATTCAGCGTGTTGTCGTGCTATGCGAGTGGGATCCGCGGAGTACCAGCCAGCCAGCTACTTCTGTGTGGAACGAGCGGACAATCCGATGCATGGGTGCTGCCCGCCCGCCTGGAATCTCCGAGGGCAGACCCCTGACAACCAGGCTTTCAGACGCGCGCCATTATCGCTATTGCGGTAAATACAATATTCCTGGAATGCGAGTTTTAACGAGACAGTTACATTTCTTTGCATTGTCAGACATTACCATTTGATTTATTTAGTATGTTCCATACAATTGGCCAAGTTAGTAGTTAGTTTATGGGCTAGAAATTCTGTCAGATGACATTCATTTGGAAGAGAAAATGATCCTGAAATTAAGATTTGATTGACAGCTGCCATGTCGTGATATGATTGGTTGAAATGGGGTAGAAATTTGATAGTACTAGGTGACGTCAGCAAACTGTAGATTACTGTTATGAATGAAATCTTGAAAAATTAACTTTTGATGTGAAAAAGTGTGAAAAACTACAGAAATTCGATTTTTGTGATTTTTTTTCTGGCATACATTATTAAATAGGTGCACTGAATATCCAGGTATTTGAACCAAAAGAAAAGAAAAGTCATTTTTGGGTTCAGCTCGACTTTAAATTAATCACAGGCTAGAAGTAGACAAGGTTCAACCCCCTTGAATGTTCTGTCCATCAAAACATATTTGCCGGGAGACGTGCGTGTCATCAGTGCTCCACGAACAGACGGACAGCTGTCTTTGAAAATGAATGGAAGTGAACAGAGAAATGAACGCAGACGGACAGACACCACGGTTCACCACCACCATGTTCTTCTTCGTTAGATGTTTATTCCAATATCTCCTCTCATTGGACACTGCATGCGTCTGTGCCCTCGGAGTCACAGTGCCACAGCACCACATTTCTCTCTGTGATTCTTTCCTTTCCTTTCCATCTGATATACACTTCACTTTACTGCCTGCTCTCCCTCATCAATATTCTTTCCACATCATCTCTCTCTCTCTCTCTGGTCTCTCTCTCTCTCTCTCTCTCTGGTCTATCTCTCTCTCTGGTCTATCTCTCAATCCCTAATTGGTCACAGTCAGAGACACACTAGAATAATGATGCCTAATGATATGTATAGGCTATGTTCTGCTCAAGGGTCTATTGAGACACATGTACAAAGCTGATCCCTGTGTGTGTGTGTGTGTGTGTGTGTGTGTGTGTGTGTGTGTGTGTGACATTATGACAAACATGTCACAAGGAACTGGAGCGCCTAATCCACGGTCCCTGCATATGCGCTTCATACATGTAGATTACATACATGGTTGGATACATACAGTGGCGTGTCTAGGGAGTGGCCTGGGGTGGCATGGGCCACCCCTAGAATCTGATTGGCCACCCCAGGTGCCACCCCATATGATTGGCTCTCTGCACAGTCAGTAAACCAAGCTTCCGTGTATAGGCGCAATCCAGTCTTAAACCTGAGAGGCAGTAATGAGCCATAGTAGTGTCTAGCCTGCCGAAAGCCCCAGAGAAGAAGATCTTGATTTGAGGATTTGGCACAGCTGAGCAGCAAACAACTTAACGCTAAACCAATGTCGTGTGTGTATGTGTGACGAAGTCTGATTCCTGGCGGCTACATGGACCAGGTGTGTTGATTCAGGAAGGTCTTTTTCTGGTACAAGGCATAAGTTATCAGAAGGTTAGTTTAGCCAATCTCTACTCTGCCTTCCCGGCGCGTCCCATGGAATGGTGAAGTAAAATAGAGTGAGACAATTTGTTACAGTATATCTGTCATTTATTTCTGAGAATTAATTGACAACAGACATTGAATATAAAAGCTCAATACAATACACAGATCTGGGTCAACTCCTCTCCTATTATCAATCAGCCATCAGAGATTGACCCTTTTCCATAGCCACAGACCCTCTTAATAAGCAATTACAAAAGTGGGTGGTCCTCTGTCTTCTGACGATGATTTCCCGTCAGTCAACTTCTCCTTTCGTATTTTTCCAGTTGGGGAGGGCTGGTGTTCTCCGGAACTGGAAGCTTTCACTTCCAGATGTGACACTGCCTCTTCAATCAGGAACTGGAGACTTACACTTTCAGATGTGACACTGCTTCTCCACAAACATGCATGCTCCCACATTTCATGCAAAACTTTCATATCTTATAAGAGTTGATGGAAAACCCCAGGCTTTTGCTATAAGTTTCTGGTAAACCTCAACATGGCAAATGCCACCCAATTCCGGCCTTCTCGATAAAAACATGGATCGTACAGCCTATAAGCCAGCAAGCAGATTAGCCTTTTGTTAACATTTACTATAACCCTTACTTCTATCAGAGACACACATAATGTTAACATTTTACTTAATTTGTCAGTACAAAGGAAACATGTCAACATGTTTACCTTAACATGAGAATCATGTGATTTTGGTGACCTTAATTTTAGAGAATTGATCAGATACATTTCAGAGAATCTGGGGATTTTCGATGGAACACTGCAAGGAAAGAGGAAGTTTGACGACACAGACAGGAGGGTTTCAGATATACATTTGACTCAACTTTACTATAGAAACGGATGTTTTCATCTGGAGATTGGAATAAACAGGGAACAGAAATCATAGTTTCATTTTTAGACAGCATACCCACCAGAGCCCCGTACACACACACACGCACGGACACACACAGACACACGCACGCACACACACAGGGCCGGGCAACATTATCCTACATATCAATACTGGGTATCATAACATTAGGATATGGCACAAGCGCTGTCCTCCATGGTATATTTCCGCATCAGTGTTCTATATGCTATTTATTTATTGTGGCATGCGTGAGTAGACTCTTTGATACACATGACATAGCTACTGTGCCAGTGGTTTAAAGAAAGACAACATACATTACCTGCCAACAAACACAGAGATTTTCACTTTGAAATTAAGCACCCTCGCTAAAAAAAATATCATGACATGTTACGGTAGACTTGAAACTTCACCCTGTCTTTAAAACTAAGCCTGCTACTAACAGGATAAATGGACAATACACCTGTGTGCTAGGCTACGTGATAATGTGGTGCAGCAGGTGTGTTTTCATCTCAGCTTGCTAGTTGCTAACATGAGCAAACCTGTCGTCAGTCATTGTTTGGTTGTCAATGCTAATGCTAGCTAGGTAAATCTGTCTTGTGTAACTTTGTAGGCCTGATGTGAGCATGTCAAATGTATCCATGCATGCACAAGGAAATCTATTGTGCAAGAGATATATAAAAGTGACATACAGTATGTATTCATGTGACTATTACAGTATGAAAAGAAATCAGAACATTGAGGATTTCTTCTCCATCAAAACAAAGAAATTAAAAACTGCACAGCAGGACAGAGCAGCCAGCAGCACTGCTACCAGTCAGTTAGTCAGAGCTGCAGGAGAGAGCAGCAACAAGCTCTCCTCCTTGTCAGTCAGATTAGTCAAGCCAGCAGCTTGACAGCAGGGATGTAGAGCAGGAGCCCCCAGCTGTATGTGTGCATATGTATATACACTGTAAAATCCTAATAGTTCCAGATTTATCTTTAGTAACCTAAACAGTTATCTTGATATTGCCTTGATGTCAATGGAATTGTGGTTAATTGCCAGACATTGCAACTAAAGTTGAAACTTGTCAATTATGTGTGTAGAACTGGGAAGCTTTATATTACATTTGTATGGTGCTACTGTGTGATTGATGGGTCTATTTCTCTTAAATTATGCTTTAAACACAGGAACGTAAGACACTGTAATGTTACTAATTAAAGTAGATATATGTAGTCTAGTTGGGACGAACATGGTAAATTAACGCTATTCTGACGTGTGCCGTGTGCGTGCACAGTGCGAGCGAGTGCGTGTTTTTTTGGCTAAAAGTCCAAAAAACGTCAAATTTTGTGGCCACCCCTTCGTAAGTCTGTGCCCCACTTGTGCCACCCTGGTTAAAAAAGTCTGGACACGCCACTGGATACATACATGTATACATTCATGTCCTTTTGTCAGAGAGAATGGTAAATGGTAAATGGCCTGCATTTATACAGCACTTTTATCCAAAGCGCTTTACAATGTGCCTACATTCACCCATTCACACACCGAAGGCGGCCAGCTGCCACGCAGGGTGCTGGCACAGCCATCGGGAGCAATTTGGGGTTCAGTGTCTTGCCCAAGGACACTTCGACATGCGGACTGGAGGAGCCGGGGATCGAACCACCAACCTTCTGATTAGTGGACGACCCGCTCTACCTCCTGAGCCACAGCTGCCCCGCACTCTATGGAGAAGTCCATAGAGCAGTGATACTCAACTTGCGGTGTGTGCCACATGCGTGTGGCCCGCGATGGAATTGCAAAAAAAAAGAGAAAAATTACAGTGCACCTGAATGCAACATGTAAGATACCCGCTGAATAAGTGTCCAAATGTTCATGTCATTCTGGCCAATACTCCACTTCTGTTATAGCATTCCAGTCTGGAATATGGAATATCTTTCAATAATCTATGATTTAGCTGCTAAATTGTCAAATACTGCCGTCTACTTGCTACCCAGGCACTTATGTGTGTAGGCTACTTAACCTAACTAACTTAACCTAACTAACTATCTGGTGTGCACAACATTGTCAGATTAAACTCTGGCTGACACCCCAAAAACCTACAATCCGCTACAGAAAAATGTATAGTTTGTTTATTAACTGGCCCCTGGCCTCCTATCATTTCACGAAAGTGGCCCCCGGGCAAAGCAAGTTGAGTATCCCTGTTA
>NC_139623.1:73204961-73284961 GCF_964638095.1 Poromitra crassiceps | reverse complement strand
TTGATTGATTGATTGATTGGTTGAACGCGGAAGTCCCGGACTTCCTGGTTCTTCACTGTTTCTGCCTATGGGATTTTTTAATGGGTTTTTGGCGCGATGCTTCAAATAAGGTCTCTGGGCAACGCAAGCTTAATCAAACGCGAACCAGTGTTTAGCGAGATAATCTTCACACATGAGGACCACTTTCATGAGTTTTGAAGCGTAAATGCGAGACCTAGAAGTAAAAAGCTCATGCTAAGCTATTTCAGAACTACACACAGTGTCGCATAGGCTTCCACGTCATGTCACCACTCAACCTGGAGTGTTGTTGATGTGTGCGCTGCTGTGCACTGATTACCCCGGGCTCAACCAGGTGAGGGAAAGAGAATTTGGTAACCCTTTATTTTACAGGTACCCTAGTTACATATGAACTATTTGTAATTACACATGAACACCAAATGTAATTACACAGTAATTACCAATAGTTATAAATGAAGTTCATATGTAGTTACATTGTAACAGACCTGTAAAATGGAGTGAGTCTGTTCAACTGTAGTTCATATGTAGTTACATTGTAATGGACCTGTACAATGGAGTGAGTCTGTTCAACTGTAGTTCATATGTAGTTACATTGTAACAGACCTGTAAAGTGGAGTGAGACCGTTCAACTGTAGTTCATATGTAGTTACATGGTACTGGACCTGTAAAGTGGAGTGAGACCGTTCAACTGTAGTTCATATGTAGTTACATGGTACCGGACCTGTAAAGTGGAGTGAGTCTGTTCAACTGTAGTTCATATGCAGTTACATGGTACCGGACCTGTAAAGTGGAGTGAGTCTATTTAACTGTAGTTCATATGTAGTTACATGGTACCGGACCTGTAAAGTGGAGTGAGTCTTTTCAACAGTAGGTCATATGTAGTTACATAGTACCGGACCTGTAAAGAAGCTCCCGGCTGGGACAGAGATTCGTAAAACCCAGTGGTGGATTCGAACCACTGAACTTCTGATTGCAAAGCAGGCGGCTTTAACCACTCAGCCACGAGGGCTTTCCAACTTTCATGGTGGAGTTTAAGAGGATAACTGTATGTCAGTCAGATGTAGTTGCTGTCACTTCATAGCTTTGTTATTATACACAGAGACTTGGGGGCAAATATTGATACTTTATTTAGTTGTAGGTATGATTTTGTCTAGAATTCCCATACAAAAATTCTAATAAAAGTATTGTAGATATAGAGGTAACAGTGAAACTATAATCAAAATAGCCATTCTTCTACATTCTAATTGTTAGCTTATTGTAAATGAGTCATTTCCCCATCAATTTCCCAATTTCTCAATTTGTTGGGGACCCAGTCGAAGCCCCTCAAAGACCCCTTTGGTCACCAGACCCCCGGATCATCTCTCCCCAAAGTCTATACCCAGCCCCCACCCACCCCCCACCCCCCACCCCCCAAAGTCTATAAATCCCCTAATCCACATAAGGGGGGAAGTCCCCCCTATTTGCTAAATAAATTGTATGCACTGTGCTCTAGAAACATTTAGTTATATTTAAAGATTTTAAATAAAAAAATACAATCTAATAATTTTCTGAATTGTGTTGTAAATAGGGGAGGGGGGGGGGCTGGCACAGTCACACTGCAGAAATGCATTCACATTAATCAATATTGCCTGTCTTTCAAGCTACAACTAACAAAGTATCAACATTTTCCCCCAAGTCTATGCTTATAATAACAAAGCTAGGAAGTGACAACTACATCTGACTGACATACAGTTATCCTCCCAAACTCCACTAAGAAAGTTGGAAAGCCCTCGTGGCTGAGTGGTTAAAGCCGCCTGCTTTGTAATCTGAAGTTCAGTGGTTCGAATCCACCACTGGCTTTTAGCAATCTCTGTCCCAGGCCAGAGCTTCTTTACAGGTCCGGTGCCATGTAACTACATATGAACTACAGTTGAATAGACTCACTCCACTTTACAGGTCTGTTACCATGTAACTACATATGAACTACAGTTGAATAGACTCACTCCACTTTACAGGTCCATTACAATGTAACTACATATGAACTACAGTTGAATAGACCTACTCCACTTTACAGGTCTGTTACCATGTAACTACATATGAACTACAGTTGAATAGACTCACTCCACTTTACAGGTCCGGTACCATGTAACTACATATGAACTACAGTTGAATAGACTCACTCCACTTTACAGGTCTGTTACCATGTAACTACATATGAACTACAGTTGAATAGACTCACTCCACTTTACAGGTCCGTTACAATGTAACTACATATGAACTACAGTTGAATAGACTCACTCCACTTTACAGGTCCGTTACCATGTAACTACATATGAACTACAGTTGAACAGACTCACTCCATTTTACAGGTCTGTTACAATGTAACTACATATGAACATCATTTGTAACTATTGGTAATTACTGTGTAATTACATTTGGTGTTCATGTGGAATTACAAATAGTTCATATGTAACTAGGGTACCTGTAAAATAAAGGGTTACCGAGAATTTCCGTGTTCATCCTTTGAAGTGATGACGTTATTGGACGTATACTATCCCCGTCGACTCAACAGTGTAGTCTCATTTAGCCGTTTGCTAGCTAGCCGCCCTTTTAACGGCACGTAAAAGCTTCAAAACTCATAAAAGTGGTCCTCATGTGTGAAGATTATCTCGCTGAACACTGGTTCGCGTTTGAATAAGCTTGCGTTAACCACAGACGCATTCAAAAATCCCATAGGCAGAAACAGTGAAGAACCCGGCCGGGAGTGTTAGCATCGATGTTTTCCGGACTCATTCCTGTGGCTCTCTATTGCACCCACCTTCTTCAACCTATCCAGTCTTGTTAGATCACTTGCCTCCAGCAAAGGAAGATGGAAGGATGCATTTTTAATGTATAGGATTAGATCCCATCCCTGTCTGCACACGGTGTAACTGTTGAAATGTTTGTTGTTGTTTGTAGATATTTTTTAGATATACAAATTACTGCTTCTGATTTGATGGACCATAGGAAGGCTAATGTGCTGTGTGTGTGTGCGTGTGCGTGCGTCCACGTGCGCTTGTCTCCCCAGATTTTGGTGACACTGCTTTGAGAAAATGCACTTGAGTCATAGGTGTCAAGGTTTTTGTAGGTTTTCAGGCATGTAAAGTTACGTGCAGGGAACCACCAGAAGCAGCTTGAAGTGCAGATTCATCTCCTTGTTTCTCCCTTCGTTCTGTCCTATATAGGTTTGAGAGCAGGGGACGAGATCCTGTTGCTGAATGGTAAACCGGCCTCCGCCCTCCAAATGGACGACATGAGTGCTGCGTTTGTTAACCAAGCGCTGACCTTGAGCGTGAGCACCTTGCCCCAGCTGGACCCTCGGCGGCTCTGCTCCCTTCCTCCCCGACGCTCTGACGGGGAACACGACCCCGCCACCGACATCTTCTCCCAAAGCCAAGGTGAGGCTTCCTGGGAATGTGGCTTTTCACAGGGATTACCAGCACCATACATTCACAAATTAATGGAGAGATCATGGGTCATGTCGTGGGGCTATTTGTTCATCCCTTAAACAATGATTGATGAAAATGTATTATCATACTTTCAAAGCAAAGATGTGTACAAACAGTGCCCCCTAGTGACGTATTCAGTGGCAATTGGCAAATCAGTGGACCAAACATGTCGATTGAGGTCCAATGTCGTGAGGGTTTGTTGAAATGCAGCAGCAACCATCCACTTGGATAACTTTGGGTCATCATGAGTGGAAAATACATTTGGTTTTGGTTCATTTAAGGAAACAAATCTTTCATCTTTACCACACCCCAAGTAGCTTCATGGTGTTGTGTAACAGATTTTTGTTCTGGAATTATCTTTGTGGCAGACTTACAAAACCAGAATGGGCTGCTTTCCTCATAATTTTCTGCAGCCTAAACGTTACCCTCCTCTACCTTACCAGCAATACATTTGTTGTTTGCTGTGGCGTTTGATAGGTGGGATATTTGGGAAGGGGGTGGGGGGGGTTGACCAGAGCAATTTAGAGAGAGAGTGGCGTCAGCGGAGGACCAAAATGCTTGACTCATTAGCCAATGAACAGCCAGGAAGGGATCTCGCGCTACTTTGGAATGCTAAAATAAGCTGATAATGTACAATTTGATTAAAAAAAAAAAACAAAAAAAAAATCAGAGTACAACACAAACTGTCCATTTTGCTGCAACTCGACAGTGCTGCTTAATCCAGGACCTTACTTCCTGAAACTCTTGAGAGTAAAAAACTGGTCCATTGGAATGAATGGAGATGTCGGGACTCTTCTATATACCGTAATTTCCGGACTATAAGGCGCACCGGTATATAAGCCGCAGCAGCAAAATTGACTGTTTTTTACATATATAAGCCGCACCGGACTATAAGCCGCGGGTGTTTTGATGTTTAATTACCATATGTAAGGGTTCGTGCACAGAGAGGAATGTCGGGAAAGAGATGGCTGTTTGGGGAAGCTCCCATTTATTAACATTTCAACAAAATCAGCATTACGGTAGGCTACTATAAGAAGCTCCCATTTATTAACATTTCAACAAAATAAATATAAAAAATAAAACAATAATAATAATAATAAAACAATCCTCAAAAGGATAATGTGCTGTAAACAATAAAACAATCCTCAAAAGGATAATGTGCTTTAAACAATAAAACCATTCTCAAAAGGTTAAGGTAAGGTGCAGTAAACAAATTAACTGGAAAACAATAATATAACAATCCTCAAAAGGATAAGGTGCTGTCAACAATCAAACCAGGTACCGTAATCCTTGTCTTCATCTTTTAGGTGAAGGTGCAGCAAACGGCTGTAAACAGAGTCAAAGTCAAGTCACTAATCCTCGTCTTCCTCTTCTTCCTCCGTACTGAAACCAGCAAAGTCCTCAACTTCAGTGTCGGAAACGAACAGGTTCAGGGTGGCTTCGTCAACCACTCTCCTCTCTCCTTCGTTGTCACTCTCAAAACCAAGGAACTCCTCTTCGTCACTGTCGGTGTCGGAATCGAACAGCCTCTGAAGGCGCCCAGCTGTGCCGGCGTCATCATCACGCAGCAGTCCAGCCTTTCGGAACCCGTTGGTGATCGTGGATGTTTTCACACTCCTCCACGCTGTCAGGACCCACTGGCAAACTTGAGCGAAAGTTGCTTTTCGCATGCGACCAGTTTTGGTGAATGATTTATCGCCGCTCGTCATCCACGCCTCCCACTCAACGCGTAGTGCCACTTTGAACGCACGATTGACACTGATGTCAAGTGGCTGCAGATGCTTCGTTGTGCCCCCAGGAATCACAGCTGGAATGGAGTTTGTGGTCTTGATGGCTGCTTTCACGGAATCTGTTATATGAGCCCTCATGCTGTCGAGAACGAGCAGAGCTTTTTTTTGCCGAAAGAATCCTCCAGGGCGCTTGACGTAGCACTCAGCCAGCCACTCCTTCATGACACTTTCCATCATCCACCCTTTCTTGTTGACTCTGAGGCATATCCCACTGGGAATTTTCTCTTTCGGCATCGTAATCCGCTTAAAAATCACCATTGGCGGCAGCTTTACTCCAGATGCTGTGCAGGCCAGAACACAAGTGAAATTCATTCTCTCGTGCCCAGTGGTTCTCAATGTGATCGACGATTCACCTTTCTTGTTAACAGTCCGAGTGAGTGGCAGGTCGAACGTCAAAGGCACTTCATCCATATTTATGATCTGCTCCGGTTCGATGGAATATTCCTTGATCTTCCTTTGTGTGAATTCGCCGAAGTTTGTGATTTTCTCCTGGTAGTCGGGAGGGAGTTGCTGGCACACAGTCGTCCTCGCCCTGACGGACAGTCCCTTTCGTCTCATGAATCGGAAGCACCAAGATGGCCCACCTCTGAAATGTTCAATTTTCATTTCGGTGGCGACTGTTTTGGCCTTCAGTCGGATCTGCACCGTGGAAACGCCTCGGCCGTCTGCTCTCTGGGTCAACACCCAATCTTCAAGGAAATCTTCAAGTTCGGGCCATCTGCTTTTATGACCTCTGAAGGACTTTTTGGTCTTCTTGCACTGAGACAGTTCCTCCTGCTGCGCCTTCCAACGCCTCACCATTGACTCATTGATGCTCAGGGTACGCGCTGCTGCTCTGTTTCCCTCTTTTAATGCGAGATTGACTGCTTTCAACTTGAAAGCTGCGTCGTGTGAATTTCTGCGTACCTTCCCCATGGTAAGTGAGAGACTGCTCGTCTTGTTGTGATTCCGGGCTGCTGATGAACTTTGAACCGGTAGGAGTAACCGGTTGATTTCCGCCAATGATGTCAAGTCTTTCATACACAAAGGCAATTCAAGGTGCTTTACAAAAAAATAATCGAAAAAACAAGCAGCAAAGCAATGCACATAAAATGTGCTGATGAAGCTGTGTAACCTGTAAAATCCATCGATTTTGGAGGTCACCGAGTGGCCGTTTGCTTACCGTAATTACCATATGTAAGGGTTCACGCACAGAGGGGATTGTTGGCTGTTTGAGGAAGCTCCCATTTACCGTATTACCGTAACATTTCAACAAAACAACATAACACAACACCACCTTTGTTTATTTTTACAGTGCACACAGTGTCCGCGGTGTGGTGAAAAGAGGGCAAGAGAGGAAATTAAAACAGAAGTGGATTTATAGTTAGAAAGAGTGCTAAAAAAGAGAGATTTTATTTGTATTTATTTATTTATTTTCTGAAAAAATCCATAGATAAGCCGCACCGTTATATAAGCCGCAGGGCCAAAAAACGGGGAAAAAGCCGCGGCTTATAGTCCGGAAATTACGGTATATGAATCTGGGGGGGGGGGGAGTGCTTTAAATCACAACATCAGAAATTGCTCAGTTCTCAGCTTTTTAAAGGTACAGGATGGACAAACGGTCTTTATTTGTCACAATGCACCGATACACATGCACATTATACACACACATAGACACACGCTTAGAGGCGCCGTGAAATTTCTCTTCATTTTTCCCATCCTGGCTCCACGTCCTCCATGGGCTGGCCAGGAGCGGTGGGCAGCTGCAGTGAAATGCCCGGGGTGGGGGGGGCAATGTCTTCTGTAGCCTGTACTACGAAGCTAGTTTAATGCCTTATCCGAGTAAGTTTGAGTTTAAACCTGGTTTAGCCGTACTACAAAGCAAGTTAACTTTCAATCACCATGGCAACTGACGCTGCAAAGCTAACCTGGTCGCAACCAGGTTAGCTTCAGAGGATAAGATCAAAATCCATGACAGACCCATATAATCGGCTCTCTGGAGTCACTCGCCGTTCATATAAGATCGCCATATGAAAAATAGATTGCAGTCAACTGAGAATATAACAAGAAAAACATTTGTGGCTCTGTAGGCTACATAATTAAATTAAGCCTACTTACCACTTTATGTCTTAACAGCTAAACGATGCGTGGAGAAATATGATCACTATTAATCACCGCGGCGCATATCATGAATGGACCCTCAAATGGAGTGAGGGTGATATTCTCCTACATGCCAGAAAAGCCTATACATATAATATAGATATGGGATAAATATGGATAGCCCCAATACTAAATATGCAGGCTATTCTTGCATCTTTCAGCTGGAACTGTGTCCTGTAGGCTGTATGCCAATATATGAGCAAAAATAGGCTAGTTTTTATCAATGATAACTATGCCCGCATCGTCTCAATTCAGTTCAGCAGTTTTCTCTTTTATAGTAGGCTATTAGGCTTTATACTAGGCTATTTTATATATGAATTATTCGATCAGTGCAACCAAACACATGAGTGATAGAGATCATTATTCATTGAGCATGCGTTTCTAAATCTATGGTCTAAATAGGCTTACAGATTGTGGAAATGTATAGACTGAGATTACATTTGTTGCTGCTGTATCAATGTATGCAGCTGTATCAGACAGAAATCGCTGATCAAAGTAGCCTAAATCAAATGACTGATGTGAATACAAGCTGCTGCTTTAGACAGCCCTTCAGCAGACTATCCAACGCGGATTTTCATTCTGACATTAAATCGCGGATACATTAAATATCCGCTAAAACTCTGATCATGCACTGCGCTTTCATGGAACGAGGAAATGGGTGTGGAAATGGGTGTGGGCGTGGATCAACTCAGCTGTTCATAATGTGATTGGCTAGCGCACCTCTTTCGCGTGGACGCGCGCCTGTGCACGAGCGAAAAACGTGCGCGTGCACAGGCAGATCCCAGGTCCACTTACCTAGTAAAAAACCAGCGTCGTAGTATCAGTTAACTAGATAGCTTTGATCCTGTTCAGTCAAACCAGATCAAAGGGACTTATCGCGGATCTGTTAAACTAGTTTCGTAGTACAGGGCTCTGGTCAGAAGATGACCTTCTTGCATGTTTTTAGTAGGGATGTTATATGGAGAGAAAACCACAGAGGAGCATGGGGGAGAACATGCAAACTCCACACAGAAAGGCGAGATGGCCCACCTTGGGCACAAGGCCCCCGAAAGGCATGGGGAAGACATACCCTCAGTTTTTTTTTACGTTTCCCCCTTTTATTTTGTCTTCATGTTTTGATGTCTTTGTAGTGTAAATAAATACCCTCTGGAAGCTGAACTCTGCAGAGGAGAAAGGGAGAATGGAGATGAGCGATGTCTTTTTAAGCAAGGGGGTGAATAGGGCGATCTACTAATTATGCATGGATGCTGTCTGATGGCTGACCTGCAGGCAGCCAGCACCTCTCCTCTGACCTGCCCTCTCTCTCTCCATGCAAGCACAGCGTTTGTATTCGTTATAAATTTGGAGGTTGCAGCGGGGGGGGGGGGGGGGGGGGGGGGGGGGCTGACAAGCTGCCATTGTTTATACAGCGACTCAGAAGAGTATGAATATTCATGTGGACCCTTTAACAGTGGGAAGCGGTCATCAAGTCGGATGCCTTACGCAAAGGGTCAGACAGGCAGTTAAAAACGGACCCAGCAACCAGATGGGAGTCTTATTGATGATATCATAGTTTAAGAGCGGCTAGGTGTACACTGGGTTACATTATTAAAAACACGTGTGCAGTAAAAGATCAAAGTCTCTTAATTCTGTCCAGACCAGTACTAAACTCCTGTCGGTATGCATGGTGAATGCATGCGTGTGTATATTTGCACTGAATTGTACAAAATATGAAGGACACTCTTTCCATTGAGTGCACTGAGGTGAATCCAGATCAAAGCCACATCCCTTGTTGATTCCCCCATATTACATAGTACCAGTCACAAAGGAGGAGATATAAGACAAAGAAAAGCAGATGATTTGGAGAGAGATTTTTCACCTTTGAGACAATCGATTGTGCAAAAGGCGCTGCAACTCCAGATCAGGAAGATGTCTCGTAACCCTTAGGGCATTCAGTGTATCTACACACGTATCAGAATCAGAATGGTAAATGGCCTGCATTTATATAGCGCTTTTATCCAAAGCGCTTTACAATCAGTAGGTAGTCTACATTCACCCATTCATACACCGATGGCGGCAGGCTGCCACGCAGGGTGCCTACACACCATCGGGAGCAAGGAGGGTTAAGTGTCTTGCCCAAGGACACAATGACAGCAGCTGGGAGGGAGCGGGGATCGAACCGCCAACCCTTGCGTCATTGGCCGACCTGCTCTAACTCCTGAGCTAAAGCCTGAATCAGAATCAGAAAGACTTTAATGATCCCCGGGGGGGAAATTGGGACAAGTTACAGTTGCTCGCACTCAGGCATGAAATATCCACATAACACAACATAGCATAACACAGTATCACACAGTATCTCCCTAAACGTAAAAACAGTCAATACAATAAAATGCAATAAATGCAATGCAATAAAATGCAATAAAATGCAATAAAATAAAATAAAATAAAATAAAATAAAATAAAATAGAATAAAATAGTATAAAATAGAATAAAATAGAATAAAATAGAATAAAATAGAATAAAATAGAATAAAATAAAATAAAATAAAATAAAATAAAATAAAATAAAATAAAATAAAATAAAATACGGTCAATGGGATTGTAAAAGTAAGAATTGTAGAATAGCATTCAATAAGTAGTTACACACAGTAAGGTCTCTGTTTCCCTCTGTAGAGGACATTCAGTGTATATATACACACGTATACACAGTAAGGTCTCTGTTTCCCTCTGTAGAGGACATTCAGTGTATATATACACGTATACACAGTAAGGTCTCTGTTTCCCTCTGTAGAGGACATTCAGTGTATATATACACACGTATACACAGTAAGGTCTCTGTTTCATTCTGTGGAGGACATTCAGTGTATATACACACATATACACAGTAAGGTCTCTGTTTCCCTCTGTAGAGGACATTCAGTGTATATACACACACGTATACACAGTAAGGTCTCTGTTTCCCTCTGTAGAGGACATTCAGTGTATATACACACATATACACAGTAAGGTCTCTGTTTCCCTCTGTAGAGGACATTCAGTGTATATACACACGTATACACAGTAAGGTCTCTGTTTCCCTCTGTAGAGGACATTCAGTGTATATATACACACACGTATACACAGTAAGGTCTCTGTTTCCCTCTGTAGAGGACATTCAGTGTATATACACACATATACACAGTAAGGTCTCTGTTTCCCTCTGTAGAGGACATTCAGTGTATATACACACGTATACACAGTAAGGTCTCTGTTTCCCTCTGTAGAGGACATTCAGTGTATACACACGTATACACAGTAAGGTCTCTGTTTCTCTCTGTAGAGGACATTCAGTGTATATATACACGTATACACAGTAAGGTCTCTGTTTCCCTCTGTAGAGGACATTCAGTGTATACAGTATATACACACGTATACACAGTAAGGTCTCTGTTTCCCTCTGTGGAGGACATTCAGTGTATATACACACACGTATACACAGTAAGGTCTCTGTTTCCCTCTGTAGAGGACATTCAGTGTATATATACACGTATACACAGTAAGGTCTCTGTTTCCCTCTGTAGAGGACATTCAGTGTATATATACACACGTATACACAGTAAGGTCTCTGTTTCCCTCTGTAGAGGACATTCAGTGTATATATACACACGTATACACAGTAAGGTCTCTGTTTCCCTCTGTGGAGGACATTCAGTGTATATACACACACGTATACACAGTAAGGTCTCTGTTTCCCTCTGTGGAGGACATTCAGTGTATATACACACATATACACAGTAAGGTCTCTGTTTCCCTCTGTAGAGGACATTCAGTGTATATATACACACGTATACACAGTAAGGTCTCTGTTTCCCTCTGTAGAGGACATTCAGTGTATATACACACATATACACAGTAAGGTCTCTGTTTCCCTCTGTAGAGGACATTCAGTGTATATACACACACGTATACACAGTAAGGTCTCTGTTTCCCTCTGTAGAGGACATTCAGTGTATATACACACACGTATACACAGTAAGGTCTCTGTTTCCCTCTGTAGATGACATTCAGTGTATATACACACATATACACAGTAAGGTCTCTGTTTCCCTCTGTAGAGGACATTCAGTGTATATACACACACGTATACACAGTAAGGTCTCTGTTTCCCTCTGTAGAGGACATTCAGTGTATATACACACACGTATACACAGTAAGGTCTCTGTTTCCCTCTGTAGAGGACATTCAGTGTATATACACACACGTATACACAGTAAGGTCTCTGTTTCCCTCTGTAGAGGACATCTTGGACGAGGTGTCGGGGTTGACAGTGGAGAGTCTGGATGAGACTTTGGAGGATGGATCTCGACTGGCCCCACTGAGCCCCGGAGATCATCTGGAAGACAAGAGCTGTGCTGACGCTGGGCAGAAGGTAAACAGGCCAAGGCAGACAGGCACAGGGAAAAAACATGCAGACACAAACACATCTTTGATATACACTCTCAAGCACTTTGTTAGGAACACTGTGTTCCTATTAAAGTACTAAGTCTAATACTACTCGGTAGGTATCAGCTAGCAAAGTGACATTGCCCCAAGGTCGGACATGTCACTGAAGCCTTTCTGTCAGCTCCAACCAGTCTGGCCATTCTCCTCTGACCTCTCTCATCACCAAGGCACAACATCCCCCCCCCCACACACACACACACACACACACACACACCATTCTGTGTAAACTCTAGACATGGTTGTGTGTGTGAAAATTCCAGAAGATCAGCAGTTTCAAAAATACTCACACCAGCCCGTATGTCACCACCAACAACCATGTCATGGTCAAGGTAGTCTCACTGGCCAGCCTCCCCTCCCTTCTGGGAGAGGAGTATGGCTGCATGGAAACAGGCTGCTGGCATAAGCCCCTCCCCTCCTCTACAGCTGCTCTCCCATTGGAGGCGTCCATTTCAGTCGCTGCCGGATTTCCCGCTCCCCGCTTACAAGCTCTGTCATTGGCTCCGACCATGTCAATCAGAGCGGCTTCCGCTCCCCCCTCCCCATGTGTCGCTGTAATTGTCCCCGGACACTGAAGTGAAACGCTAACTAGCAAGCTAATGGCAGAAACTTTTATTTATTTTATTTATTGAAGGTAGTCATTTACAACATCATGGCAACATTACGTTCAACATACAAGGCACATTAGTAACAAAGATAAAGTACAACATGTATGATAGGAAAGAAATAAAGAAATAATATTAAAATAAATAAAAGTTCAATTGAAATCAATCAAACAAATCGTCCGTATTTATGCTAGAGGTTCTCAAAAGATTTCCAGATCTGTATAAGCTTTGAGGAGAGACTTTGCATGTTTTCTTTTCATTAGTTTTAAGGCACTTAGATGATTGTCCACAAGGTCCTTTTTAAAAACAGAGAAAAGGGCTTTCATTTTCCTCCATGTAGACGCATGGATGAAACATTTTGCTAAGAGTATCAGGTTGTGTTTGAAATGGACTTATTTTGTTTTTGGGCTTAAAGGGTAAGTAATATAGCTAGTTCTCTTTTTTTTACATCTGATTCTGAGAACAGTTGGATGGTGGAATTCCTATTTGATCTTATTGGGTACAGAATATTGTTCAGGTGATTGCGCGTCAATTTGTTATCAGTTTTTTCAATCATAAAATCTTGACCATTAAAATGGAGCGTGGGCAGGTTTATCACACAGGGTTGAGTGTCCATGTTTTGGACCAACAGTTTAACTGCAGCAGGAATCGCTTTGGTCACTTTGTTAAACTGAGCAGGTGTGCAAGTTATGTCATATTTATTTCAGACAGAAGTTTATAAGATAGCCAGTGTCCCTGATCATTAATGAGATGGGTTATGGACCAGCCATTTGTATCCATCCAATGTTGTAAGTAGAGAGATTTACCAACCATTGCATAGTACATATCTGTTGTTCCAAATGGGGGTTTGATGTGGGGTGAAATTATGTGTGTACATGCGTTTCCAACATAACCGAACCTGTTTGTGAAATGAGGACAGTTTAACTGGCAGTTTTTCTATCTGGAAGTCATATATATTTTTTTTCAATAATATTTTTATTCAATTTTAAATTTTTCAAGACAAGACAGCGACAAAGACAAAAAACAAAAACAAAAAGACAGGGCAGCTTAAACACTTCACAAAGACACATATGTGGACAACAATGAAGAAAAGGATGGACAGATGAATGAAAATACGATAAAATAAATTAAATTAAATTAGATGTACAAGGCAAAAGGCAGTATTCAGGTGGCAGTATCACTTCGGTTGAGATATCCAATAGTCAGTGTCTCTGCTAGGTTAGGGTCGATATATTTCAGGTAGGGCTCCCACACTTTATAAAAGACATCGGTTGTTGAGTGCAGCATACATGTCATGAACTCCAGAGGCATAAGCTGCATAATTATCTGGTGCCAGTTCCTCTTTGTTGGAGGTTTGTCTTTAATCCAAAATAAAAAAATATTTTTTCTAGCAGCAAAAGTTAATAAATTAAATAGCCGTTTGTGATGTTTATAAACGAGTTTCTTATGGGGAAGACCAAGAATAAGGCTGACAGGGTCTGGGTCCAACTCCACACCAAAGATGACACTCAACTGCTGCACTGCTGCACCAGTATCGTTCTATCTTAGGACATGACCATATGCAGTGAGTGTAATCTCCCACCTCTATCTTACACTTAAGGCAGAGGGGAGACAGGCTAGCATTCATTTTATGACGAAGACTGGGTGATATTTGCAATCTATGTATAATTCTTAGCTGCATCGACCACAGTCTGTTGCACACAGAAATTCTGGTAACACTTTACAATACTGGTGCAAACATGTGCATGAATGCATGCTTAACTCATGATGAATTAAGCCATTAATTGATGCTTACCGCATCATCAACTAATGAAAGGTATGTTTGATGAACACACCGAGTCATATATGAATTACTATTAATTAAGTAGGCTATGCCTATATCATCATAGTTAATTCCTCATCAACACATACATCAACACACTGTGTTCAATAATACCGTAATTCATGTGTTAATTACCACTATTAATGTCACTTTTCCCCAACCAATCTGCATTTTCCTTCCTTCTTAGCTATGTTTTATTCCTGCTGTAATTTGCCCTGTTTTTAATATGTAGCCTATATGTTCTTATTACGTGAAACTGTTTTTATATGCACTGTAAGGCGACCTTGGGTGTTCTGAAAGGCGCCTCCAAATAAAATGTATTATTATTATTATTACTATCGACATTCAGCTCCCTGCAACCGGAACTTTAGCGTTACCGGACCGCAATGCCGATAGCCCACATGATTCAGAACCAGCTGAGCGAGGCGGTGTGCAGCGTGTCAGGGACCGGCTGGATCTAACCTCTCCCAGCCATTACCTCGACGTTCATCATGGGCATTCCTTCCTCTTCGAAGCTTGGTCCACTGCAGGGACACAGAACATGTGGCCGGTGTTTTGTGCCTATCTTACCGGGTGTCTAAATGCACGACCCAGCAGGCCAGCCACCCCCTACCACTACCCAGGCTAAGAGCCTCTCTCCCGGCCCGACACCCAGGGCAGCCCCCCTACTACCACGGGTAAACCCAGCCCCACGTGACCTGCTCTCAGACCTGTTGACTAGTGAGCAGGGTCTGTCTGAGAGCAGGTCACTGGGGGGGGCTGGGTTTACCCAGGATACCACCACCCAACCCCTACCCGCCCTGCCCCTCACCTTGCCTGGGTCCCACACCTCCGGCCGAGAGCCCTTCAGAACCTCTTAGCCGGGTACGGCTATTTCAGCAGCTGTAGCTATCATTCCGATGTTGCTGCTCTGATATAGGCTATGCGTGTAGTAGCCCGCCTTGGTAGCCCCGAACCAGACCAACTCCAACACATTCTCTGACGTTGTATCCACTGTGCATCTCCAACAGACATCAAACACTGGATGTATGTCTTGCAGGCTCTATGGCCCCTATCGTTGCATCGGCGCAGTTTCTAGGCCGAGCGGCAGGCGCAGATCAAAGCAGTGGGCGTGGACAGGCGCACTTGATATCGTCGTGCTCATTGGATAAGTGCAATAAACGAATCGCACGCTTGCCTTTTTAGCTCCAATTCCAGTGATCCCGCAAAACCAGACGAAAGCCAAACGCTCTGCCCCCCCCCCCCCTCCCTTCATCCAGCCTGTCTGTCTGCATTATAGGCTATTATTCCATATTATTATGCTTCTCAAACCAATCTAACTGCAGTTTCAATACTGCAAGCATGTAAATACGCTACACTATAGCAAGATCAAAGTGAAAATAATGTTCTATGCATCAGCTAGAAAAATATAGCCTATTAGATTGGTGAAAGTTTGTCCAGAAAGATATCATTTTCTCTCGCCTGCTGCAGGAAGGATGATGCACATAAATATACCCTACATTATGTCAAGTCATTGCATAAATGTGTTTTTATTGTAAAACTAAATGTGAAATAGGGCCAAGTTATTGGAGGGACATCACAGTATAGCAGATGCCATTAGAAGCGTGTTCCGAAGCGCGTTCCGCTGTTACTTCTCTAAATCACGTTAACTCGACAAGGGGTATATATAGGCCCAGGAGGACATATATGTTTCACATAGGGTGGTGTTTTCATTTCGATGTTTTATTTGGTCCAATATTGAAATGTTGACAATGGCAGGCTGTGTTACCATTACACATTAATTTAGAACTACCTTTTATATCTATTTTGGCTCATTTGGTGGCTATTTAGTAGCGAAATGAAGAAACACAATGCATGCTGGGAACTCAGAGAGAGAGAGAGAGAAGGGTGACAGAGAAGAAGCAGTGAAGGCAGAGAATAGGCCTGCTTTTCAAAAGCGCAAAGCGCTAAATGTAGGCCAGGTCCCAAGATATCACTAGGCTGGTATTTAGCGCCGACACGCCCACTTTGGGACTGCGCCACGCCCATTCGGCCTAAAGCGCATTTGGCAGCCTAAAGCCTATTGCTATCTTGCCGAAACAGGCGCAAGGCACGTTTTTTTGCGGTTAAGGCCCGTAATAGCGCCGATGGCCTGTGGGAGAATAGAGCCCCATATGCCAAGAACCACATGTATGAGTTAAGTGTTGTGCCTCACAAGTGCCTATATCATTATGTATGAATTAATAGTTATGTGCCACAGATAGTAAAGTCACGACATACTTATGTATTAATTAATTGTTATGTGCCACATATAGTAAAGTCACGACATACTTATGTATTAATTAATTGTTATGTGCCACATATAGTAAAGTCACGACATACTTATGTATTAATTAATAGTTTTGTGCCACATATTGTAAAGTCACGACATAATGATATCCTCACAAATCATTAGCTAATGTAGATGGATGCTGATCATGAAATCACTTTTATACAGTATAGCAACACAATTGCATGCATTCCAGTCATGAGAACAATTCAAAATATATAGGTAATCAGTGAAGACCATCATTGGAGTTATAAAAGCACATTTATTTATCAAGTTTGTGAACATGTCCCATTCTGCCCTGGAGCAAGGACTCGCTCTCCAGTGCCCCTTGTCTGTATCAGCTGGGGGGAAACAGTCTGGCCTCTCCCCTCTCCTCCCCACGGCCCGCGTTGCTCGATCTCTCCAGTGGGTCCAACTCCAACTTCCAGCTCTCGTCCTTTTTCACTTGTGTTGCTCTTCACTTCCCGAACCAACGTGACTGTAGCGACAGGTCTCCACCATGCACGCACACAACAAACAAGCTAGCTAAGCCACAAGCTAGCTAAATTGCTAAAGCTAAATTGCTACGGCTAGCTACCTGAAACTCTAACAAACCCGCTCGTTCCTCTTGCGATTGGTATCCATTCGACACTGCCACCACCACTGTGACCGACTCTTAGGCTTTGCAGTTTGTACTCTTCGTAGAATAAGAATACGGAGGCTGCTGTTGATATTTGCAAAACGACCACCACCTTGTGCAAACCAGCTAGCGTTAGTTGCTCTCGACCACGAGAATAAGTGTCAAGAAAGACATGGCACACAAACAATTACTTCCGTTGCCTCAGCCTGCCATCAAAAATAAAAGCACGCAGAGCTCAGTACTGCGTAGCTGGTTACAACATGAATTTCGACTTTTATTCTGAAAGTCTTGGCCGGAAACAATATGTTTTCTCGTGGCTACCTTGACAGTGGCCCAGTAAAATCCCAAAAATACATGCAGCGGATGCCAGATTGGGTAAACCCATGGGCAAGCCTCTTTTAGGCTACTGTCAATTTGAGTTTACCCGTGAGCACCAAGCATCAATCACTCGATCAGCCTGAGCCACGAGAGGAACCTCCATAAAATAGCGTAGCCTACACTACTACACTAGTAACAAGTAATCAGAATGATAGCCTACTGATAGTATTGTAATAAATGTGGGTCTAATATACCAGCAGGAGAAACTGCTAGTTAGCAGGAGAAACTGCTACTGTCAAAGCCCTAAAATAATCAAATGCACAGACTGGGGTATACAATACAACAATCTTTATTAATGAAATGAATGGAAATGAAATGTGAGTTCACGTGACGGGCTGGTTTACCAGGCTAGCTCGGACAAGGAGGAGCGTGGCTAGCGCATCACGTCTTCGTTATGCAACGGGGGAAACTCAATCGATTTCCCGGTTGCAGGCGACTGGATGGGTGGTGGTAGTAGGGGGGCTGCCCTGGGTGTCGGGCCGGGAGAGAGGCTCTCCTGGGTAGTGGTAGGGGGTGGCTGGCCTGCTGGGTCGTGCATGGCCCATTTCCACCGCTGGTATCAACGCGGTAGACACCCGGTAAGATAGGCACAAAACACCGGCCACATGTTCTGTGTCCCTGCAGTGGACCAAGCTTCGAAGAGGAAGGAATGCCCATGATGAACGAGCTAATGGCTGGGAGAGGTTAGATCCAGCCAGTCCCTGACACGCTGCACACCGCCTCGCTCAGCTGGTTCTGATGTGGGCTATCGGCATTGCGGTCCGGTAACGCTAAAGTTCCGGTTGCAGGCAACCTGGATGTCGATAGTAATAATAATAATAATAATACATTTTATTTGGAGGCGCCTTTCAGAACACCCAAGGTCGCCTTACAGTGCATATAAAAACAGTTTCACGTAATAAGAACTATACATATTAAAAACAGGGCAAATTACAGCAGGAATAAAACATAGCTAAGAAGGAAGGAAAATGCAGATTGGTTGGGGAAAAGTGACATTAATAGTGGTAATTAACACATGAATTACGGTATTATTGAACACAGTGTGTTGATGTATGTGTTGATGAGGAATTAACTATGATGATATAGGCATAGCCTACTTAATTAATAGTAATTCATATATGACTCGGTGTGTTCATCAAACATACCTTTCATTAGTTGATGATGCGGTAAGCATCAATTAATGGTTTAATTCATCATGAGTTAAGCATGCATTCATGCACATGTTTGCACCAGTATTGTAAAGTGTTACCGAAATTCTTTTGGCATTATCAAATATATCACACCAGTCCTCGTCATTAATCTCCACCTCAAGGTCCCTCTCCCATATCTGCTTGGTGGCCAGAGTGTTCAGAGTAGAGGTAGACCTTAATAAACTATAAAGAAAACCAATAAAACCTTTACTTGGACCAAGTGAGAGTACCCTTTCGACCTCAGAGGCTTCTATATTTGTTGTTAATGTTGTACGCCGGAGTATGAAGTCCCTCACCTGCAGAAACCGAAAGAAATTTTGGTGTGACAAATTATATTTTTGCTGTAACTGGTTAAAGGACATCAGGATAGGGCCATCAAATAAATCCCCTAAAACTAGTAGCCCCCTATCCTTCCAAATGTTAAAACCAAGGTCACTAAGACCTGGAGGGAAGTCAGGGTTCCCCTGAATTGAAGTAAGAGGTGATGTTAGTTTGGTTCGGCCCTCCATCGATCTAACCAATTTCCATGCCTTTAGAGTATTAATAACAATTGGGTTTTTACACAGGCTTTTTACTGAGGCAAGGTTTCTAAGAAATAACAGGTTTCTGAGCGGACAATCACACTGAGCGGCTTCAACATCTAGCCATATAGAGGACTGGTCTCCCCTCAGCCACTCAGCCAAAAACCTTAAATGTGCAGCTGCCTGATACCATTTCACATTTGGGAGATCTAAACCACCAGCAGCTTTAGGCAATTGTAGTTTTGCCAGTTTCAATCGAGGCCGTCTTTTGTTCCATATAAATGAGCTCAACTGAACCAACCTTCAATGATCTTAACCACCTTATTTGAGAGAATAATGGGCACCATCTGGAGTGGATATAAAATCCTTGGTAGGACGTTCTGGAAGTCATATTTAAGGACACACTCTATTCACCTTATGTTCAGACGCTGGGGTGGGCCAAATTCTTCCGGGCCGTGTTAACACTTCCGGCGGTCACGGCGCCAAATATGAAAGAACGTCATAGCGGACAGTGCAGGGGGTAAAACAAAGAATGTAGCCTACTACTTTGAGCTCGGTACACAGCAAGCAAGCGGAGTATCCACTGTTAGCCAGGTCAGATAACGTTATCGTCGACAATGACGAGCACTTTCTTGTAAAACATACCTGGACTCCAACAAAGAAAGCTTCAGATAGTTTTCTCTCCTCCGAGCACTCGCGCCATTTACGTCTTATAAGACCCGCAGACGTTAACGTAATTCCCTGGAATGCGAGACTTAACGAGCCAGTTACATGGCGTTGCATTCTTAGACATTGCCGTTTGCTTTTATTTGGTATGTTACATACAATTGGCTAAATTATTAGTTAATTCAGAGTTAGATGATGTTGGAGCAGCCAGCCATTTTATTTTTATTTATTTTATTTTTATTTTTCACGCGACCACACAACCGGGTCAAATGGGCGTGGCTACATAAGGTGAATACCACCTTTTTTTTTAACAACCCCCTGGGGAGACAATACCAAATACAGTTATTGCTAAGCAGAAAAGACTTTAACCATTTTAGTTTCAGCACAGCATTTAGACACTCAAAATCAAAATCAACCTGTAGACCGCCATCTTTGTGTTCTTTGATAATTTCAGATTTTTTAAATATAATGAACCCCCTTTTCTTCCAAATTAATTTAAAGTTTAATTGGTTGATTGTTTTAATGAATTTGTTTGGAATGGCCATTGAATATGCAGGATAAATGCACCTTGCTAGTGATTCAATTTTGGTTAGATATGTCCGTCCATAAACTGTGAGATCTCTTTCTTCCATAAACTGTGAGATCTCTTTGTAGCCACATATTCAACTTAGATTTACATTCAACAACTTTGCCTTGTATATATAAAGTTTCACTGATTTTTGCATCTTTGGTTATATGGATTCCAAGATATTTCACAGATGATTTGATAGGAATACCATAGGCCCTTGTATTCATGTATGGCCATTAATTCATATTTATTGCGGTTAAGTGTTAAACCTGAAGCTTTATAAAACACATCAATTAATTCAAAGACTTTAGGAATTTGTTCTAGATTTTTTAAGAAGATGGTGGTATCGTCGGCTGGCAGAAAGCTACACGCTAGCTCATTGCTACATGCTGAAAATGGCAAGTTTTGAGGAAGATTTGGATTGTGCAATAAAGAAGGCCTGCTTGGTGCGTCCTGGTGGCTCACCTGGTAGCACGCACACGACGGAGGCTCAGTCCTTCGCGCGGCCGACACGGGTCCACGAATCCAACCCGAGGTCATCCCCTCTCTCTCCCCACCTTTCCTGTCTGCCTACTCTCCTATCTAAATAAAGACAAAGATACCCCAAAAGAAAAAAAAGAAGGCCTGTTTGACTGCAGCTAAGCGCCGCCCAAGACGAGTGTGATTGGTTAAACAAAACAGAGAATCCCCCCCCCCCCCCCCGCAATAGGAGACCAGCGCTGCCAAACTCCTTTCACGGAAGGGAAGCTGCTGACATGTGTCTGTGTGATCTTATGAACAGTCACTGAAGCTGCTGACATGTGTCTGTCTGATCTTATGAACAGTCACTGAAGCTGCTGACATGTGTCTGTCTGATCTTATGAACAGTCACTGAAGCTGCTGACATGTGTCTGTCTGATCTTATGAACAGTCACTGAAGCTGCTGCTGACATGTGTCTGTGATCTTATGAACAGTCACTGAAGCTGCTGCTGACATGTGTCTGTGATCTTATGAACAGTCACTGAAGCTGCTGACATGTGTCTGTGTGATCTTATGAACAGTCACTGAAGCTGCTGACATGTGTCTGTGATCTTATGAACAGTCACTGAAGCTGCTGACATGTGTCTGTGTGATCTTATGAACAGTCACTGAAGCTGCTGACATGTGTCTGTGTGATCTTATGAACAGTCACTGAAGCTGCTGACATGTGTCTGTGTGATCTCATGAACAGTCACTGAAGCTGCTGACATGTGTCTGTGATCTTATGAACAGTCACTGAAGCTGCTGACATGTGTCTGTGATCTTATGAACAGTCACTGAAGCTGCTGACATGTGTCTGTGTGATCTTATGAACAGTCACTGAAGCTGCTGACATGTGTCTGTGATCTTATGAACAGTCACTGAAGCTGCTGACATGTGTCTGTGTGATCTCATGAACAGTCACTGAAGCTGCTGACATGTGTCTGTGATCTTATGAACAGTCACTGAAGCTGCTGACATGTGTCTGTGTGATCTTATGAACAGTCACTGAAGCTGCTGACATGTGTCTGTGTGATCTTATGAACAGTCACTGAAGCTGCTGACATGTGTCTGTGATCTTATGAACAGTCACTGAAGCTGCTGACATGTGTCTGTGATCTTATGAACAGTCACTGAAGCTGCTGACATGTCTCTGTATGATCTTATGAACAGTCACTGAAGCTGCTGACATGTGTCTGTCTGATCTTATGAACAGTCACTGAAGCTGCTGCTGACATGTGTCTGTGATCTTATGAACAGTCACTGAAGCTGCTGACATGTGTCTGTGTGATCTTATGAACAGTCACTGAAGCTGCTGACATGTGTCTGTGTGATCTTATGAACAGTCACTGAAGCTGCTGCTGACATGTGTCTGTGATCTTATGAACAGTCACTGAAGCTGCTGAGCTGACAGGTATCTGTGTGATATTATGCATTGCACTGCTGCCACATGAGTGGCTGACTGGATAATTACATGTGTCAGCAGGTGTACAGGTGTTCCTAATAAAGTAGTTGGTGAGTGATTAAGAATGTAGTTCTGCAAAGGATGAAATACCATGCACACCATATCACATGTATTGTTGTAGAGAGAAAACAGAGACAGGTGGCATTGGTGTCAGTTTCACTCAGTCTATGACTGATTGGTTGTGTTGTCATCTTCCAGCCTGCTGTCAAGCTGCTCTGGCTTCAGGGGGGGGGTGGACTCTGTTTCTCACTGTTTCTGATCTCAGTTCAGTCCAGTCGGAAGAAAAATCATCATATTATGGATATCATTGTCCGACACTCCAGCACGCTCCAGATGTGTGTGTTTTGTATTGATGTGCACGAGTGTGTGATAGAGATGCTGGAATTTCAGCCATATGAGAATACGGTAAATGTGCTTGTGATGATGAAACAAAAAGCTCTAGCAGGTTTGTGTATCATCGATTATATTGTGTGTGTGTGTGTGTGTGTGTGTGTGTGTGTGTGTGTGTGTGTGTGTGTGTGTGTGTGTGTGTGTGTGTGTGTGTGTGTGTGTGTGTGTGTGTGTGTGTGTTGTGTGTGGGTGGGGTTCAGAGGCTTTTTCTCGTGTGATACTTGTGACCTTTGTAAACAAAAGTCATTTCATTTGCTGCCTTGGCACGGGAGGATCTGAGGCACGTGCATCATGCATCCATCTTTGTCTTTGTCTTTATTTAAGATCCCCATTAGCTACAGCACAGCTGCAGCTATTCTTCCTGGGGTCAAACAACTTGCATAGTTTCAAGATATCACATACAAAATTTACATTCTGTATAAAAATACATTCTGTACAAACGGTACAACTTCAGATATTACATACATACATACATACTGAAGCTCTGTTGGGACAGTGCTGGTTCTAGTCTAGACTCCGCTCTGTTGGGACAGTGCTGGTTCTAGTCTAGACTCAGCTCTGTTGGGGGCAGTGCTGGTTCTAGTCTAGACTCAGCTCTGTTGGGGCAGTGCTGGTTCTAGTCTAGACTCAGCTCTGTTGGGGCAGTGCTGGTTCTAGTCTAGACTCAGCTCTGTTGGGACAGTGCTGGTTCTAGTCTAGACTCAGCTCTGTTGGGACAGTGCTGGTTCTAGTCTAGACTCAGCTCTGTTGGGACAGTGCTGGTTCTAGTCTAGACTCAGCTCTGTTGGGGGCAGTGCTGGTTCTAGTCTAGACTCAGCTCTGTTGGGACAGTGCTGGTTCTAGTCTAGACTCAGCTCTGTTGGGACAGTGCTGGTTCTAGTCTAGACTCAGCTCTGTTGGGACAGTGCTGGTTCTAGTCTAGACTCAGCTCTGTTGGGACAGTGCTGGTTCTAGTCTAGACTCAGCTCTGTTGGGGCAGTGCTGGTTCTAGTCTAGACTCAGCTCTGTTGGGACAGTGCTGGTTCTAGTCTAGACTCAGCTCTGTTGGGGGCAGTGCTGGTTCTAGTCTAGACTCAGCTCTGTTGGGACAGTGCTGGTTCTAGTCTAGACTCAGCTCTGTTGGGGGCAGTGCTGGTTCTAGTCTAGACTCAGCTCTGTTGGGACAGTGCTGGTTCTAGTCTAGACTCAGCTCTGTTGGGGGCAGTGCTGGTTCTAGTCTAGACTCAGCTCTGTTGGGACAGTGCTGGTTCTAGTCTAGTCTCAGCTCTGTTGGGACAGTGCTGGTTCTAGTCTAGACTCAGCTCTGTTGGGGGCAGTGCTGGTTCTAGTCTAGACTCAGCTCTGTTGGGACAGTGCTGGTTCTAGTCTAGTCTCAGCTCTGTTGGGACAGTGCTGGTTCTAGTCTAGACTCAGCTCTGTTGGGACAGTGCTGGTTCTAGTCTAGACTCAGCTCTGTTGGGACAGTGCTGGTTCTAGTCTAGACTCAGCTCTGTTGGGACAGTGCTGGTTCTAGTCTAGACTCAGCTCTGTTGGGACAGTGCTGGTTCTAGTCTAGACTCAGCTCTGTTGGGACAGTGCTGGTTCTAGTCTAGACTCAGCTCTGTTGGGACAGTGCTGGTTCTAGTCTAGACTCAGCTCTGTTGGGGGCAGTGCTGGTTCTAGTCTAGACTCAGCTCTGTTGGGACAGTGCTGGTTCTAGTCTAGTCTCAGCTCTGTTGGGACAGTGCTGGTTCTAGTCTAGACTCAGCTCTGTTGGGACAGTGCTGGTTCTAGTCTAGACTCAGCTGTGTTGGGACAGTGCTGGTTCTAGTCTAGACTCAGCTCTGTTGGGGCAGTGCTGGTTCTAGTCTAGACTCAGCTCTGTTGGGACAGTGCTGGTTCTAGTCTAGACTCAGCTCTGTTGGAACAGTTGTCCCCCCAGTGTCAAAGATTGTTGCACAGCTGTAGGGAAGTTCAGAGAGGACCCCGAGCAGCCGAAGACGAATACATACCTTTCATGATATTGCATAGTCAGAATTACCTACATACCATTACAGATGTGTAGAATATACATAAAACTACATCACATATTATGTATACCTATATATATACCATTACCATATCTTATATATATAATTATACATATAACTATTACCATCGCCATATATATTAGCTATGTACATGCTTCAATATGCTCTATATACATATGTATACACATACATACATACATACACACATACACACATATATATATATACACATATATACATACACATACATACACACATACATAGCATTATCACAGTAGTAAGTGCTGTTTTACCAAGAATTTAAAATGTTTTTTGCTTTTCTTTTGTGTAATATGTGTGGGAAGGGTGTTCCATTCCTGCATACCTCTAAACATGACAGTTATTTTCATCGCATTTGTTCTAACTACTGGAAGTGTAAAACCTCCTGCAGTCGCATGTTGAGTATGTGTGCCTGTTATGACTTAGAGATACATTTTCATACAGAGATAAGGGGTCTTTAGTGTCAAGAATATTCCACATAAACATAAGAAGTGAATAGAGTAGTCTATTTTTTTACAAATGACCAAGCCAAGGAGCTGTGCATGGCTGACACATTTGTTTTATTATCACAACGAAGTGCAATCCTAGCTGCTTTATTTTGTACCATCTGCAGTCTCCTTAGCTTGTTCATTGCAGCACTAGACCACACCACTGGACAATAATCAAGATACAACAAAATTATAGCTTGAATAACCTGCTTGAGAATCACAGGCGACAGAAATTTTGCACATCTTTTAACAACAAAAATCCCTCTGAATCTCAATTCTCTCTCAATCTGAATTCAGTTATCAAGTCTTAATGTGTTAATACAGTATAGTGAGTCTGTCTAGATATATAACATAGCTAGGTGAACACTGTAAGCAAATCATAATCTTACATAGCTAAATTTACCCACAGTACTGACAATATATGACATGACAGTGTGCACCAGTGCGTTTGATGGCGGTTGTGTGAACCTGTCTATCACACTCAGTCCTAGATAGGCACCTGAACAGGTGTGTGTGTGTGTGTGTGTGTGTGTGTGTGTGTGTGTGTGTGTGTGTGTGTGTGTGTGTGTGTGTGTGTGTGTGTGTGTGTGTGTGTGTGTGTGTGTGTGTGTGTGTGTGTGTGTGTGTGTGTGTGTGTGTGACAGAGTGAAAGCGCGAGGGAGCAGTGTCACTATCTAATTAAGATGATGTCTGGTCTGATCAGGGTCAGCACAGTGATTGCTGGGACTGGCCGTGTGCCAGCCGGTCTCCCTTGGATACGGTTGTCACTTCCATCACCATGGCAATGCCTGATAACCAGTAACCAGTACACGTTTTTCCGTTTTTTATCGACACGACAGCCCAGACATGAGCAACAGACAAGCGAAGGCTCCTCGCTGGATGTGTGTCATGCAGTGAGCTTTAGTCTGGAGGGAAAAGTTAATGAGTGAGGTTAATGCTGGTTCTAGTCTAGACTCAGCTGTGTTGGGACAGTGCTGGTTCTAGTCTAGACTCAGCTCTGTTGGGGCAGTGCTGGTTCTAGTCTAGACTCAGCTCTGTTGGGACAGTGCTGGTTCTAGTCTAGACTCAGCTCTGTTGGGACAGTGCTGGTTCTAGTCTAGACTCAGTTCTGTTGGGGCAGTGCTGGTTCTAGTCTAGGCTCAGCTCTGTTGGGGCAGTGCTGGTTCTAGTCTAGACTCAGCTCTGTTGGGGCAGTGCTGGTTCTAGTCTAGACTCAGCTCTGTTGGGGCCGTGCTGGTTCTAGTCTAGACTCAGCTCTTTTTGGACACTGCTGGTTCTAGTCTAGACTCAGCTCTGTTGGGACAGTGCTGGTTCTAGTCTAGACTCAGCTCTGTTGGGGCAGTGCTGGTTCTAGTCTAGACTCAGCTCTGTTGGGACAGTGCTGGTTCTAGTCTAGACTCAACTCTTTTTGGACACTGCTGGTTGTAGTCTAGTCTCAGCTCTGTTGGGGCAGTGCTGGTTCTAGTCTAGACTCCGCTCTGTTGGGGCAGTGCTGGTTCTAGTCTAGACTCAGCTCTGTTGGGGCAGTGCTGGTTCTAGTCTAAACTCAGCTCTGTTGGGACAGTGCTGATTCTAGTCTAGACCCAGCTCTGTTGGGACAGTGCTGGTTCTAGTCTAAACTCAGCTCTGTTGGGACAGTGCTGATTCTAGTCTAGACTCAGCTCTGTTGGGACAGTGCTGGTTCTAGTCTAGTCTCAGCTCTGTTGGGGCAGTGCTGGTTCTAGTCTAGACTCAGCTCTGTTGGGGCAGTGCTGGTTCTAGTCTAGACTCAGCTCTGTTGGGGCAGTGCTGGTTCTAGTCTAAACTCAGCTCTGTTGGGACAGTGCTGATTCTAGTCTAGACTCAGCTCTGTTGGGACAGTGCTGGTTCTAGTCTAAACTCAGCTCTGTTGGGACAGTGCTGGTTCTAGTCTAGACTCAGCTCTGTTGGGGCAGTGCTGGTTCTAGTCTAGACTCAGCTCTGTTGGGACAGTGCTGGTTCTAGTCTAGACTCCGCTCTGTTGGGGCAGTGCTGGTTCTAGTCTAGACTCAGCTCTGTTGGGGGCAGTGCTGGTTCTAGTCTAGACTCAGCTCTGTTGGGACAGTGCTGGTTCTAGTCTAGACTCAGCTCTGTTGGGACAGTGCTGGTTCTAGTCTAGACTCAGCTCTGTTGGGACAGTGCTGGTTCTAGTCTAGACTCAGCTCTGTTGGGACAGTGCTGGTTCTAGTCTAGACTCAGCTCTGTTGGAACAGTGCTGGTTCTAGTCTAGACTCAGCTCTGTTGGAACAGTTGTCCCCCCAGTGTCAGAGATTGTTGCACAGCTGTAGGGAAGTTCAGAGAGGACCCCGAGCAGCCGAAGATGGCGAGTTCAGCCTCCGGCTGTAGGGTTATTTTGTAGGACTTGGAGTACCAGTCAAATATTTTGTCCCAGAATCTGGATAGTGAGGGGCAGAACTCAAAAAGCATGAGACAGTGTGCCCTCTAAGACCCGACACCTATCGCATAGTGGTGAGACAGAAGGATAAATCTTGTGCAACATGTGCTTGGAGTAATGAAGACGGTGAGCAACTTTAAATTGAATCAGCTGGTGTCTGCTGTTAGTTGGACTATAGACAAACTTCTGTCTCATATAATTTCAGATAGAGCAACAGCGAGTTCCTCCTGCCATGCCTCTCCCATCCTCGTAGTGGGTGCCCTGATACAGCCATCAAACAAACACACAAACCTAGAGATAAGATGCCTGGAATGAGGAGGGCTTAACAAAACATGGAAAAAAGCATGTTATATGTATTTCTAACTGCTAATGTCGGAGTAGCTTTATGTCTGTGCATACAATAGACTCAATAGAGACTCAGAGGTTTTTTGTTATCTTCATTCAGCTCAAAATGCATACCATATGTTTACTGCATTGGTTCCCAACCTTGGGGTCGCCCATAATTCAAATAGGGTTGCCTGAAAACACACACACACACACACACACACACACACACACACACACACACACACACACACACACACACACACACACACACACACACACACACACACACACACACACACACAATTTAAAACTAGTGAAGATGATTAGGGTCACTTGCTTTTTTTCCTTTTTGTTGTTGTTCTGAGTTTAAAGTGAAAGTGATCATCTCTTAAGATTTCACTTTTGTTCTTTGGTGACACCTATGGCGATGAGTGGTAATTGCAGGTGAGATCCAAACAGTGTCAATGGGCTCACTATCAGATAGATAGTGACTTTAATTACCGGTATTCTATTTTTTTAGATGGAAATGTTTTGAGATTATAACTTTAAATCAGGATTCTGAGAATAAAGTCAGAATTTTTAGATTCAAGTCAGAATTCTCAGATCAAAGTCAGAATACATGTGAAATCACTGACGATCTCACTGATGTTAATATCAGTGGTGTACCGGAATTTAAATTTGAATTTGAATCGTTTACTGTATCACCCAACAATCTGAGGTATGACACCTGTTAGTGTAGCAGTGTTGCCCAGTCCTTAGTGACTCCATACTGAGGGCTGTAGTGTAAGATGAGTAGTAGTGTTGAACGATGTCTTGCTAAGCCAGGTGCCTTTCAATTCAGCTTTATTGTCAGGGGACGTTCCCTTACAAGAGTGGAAGGGAAAACAAATGGCCATCCAAACAATACAACACAAAGCAGTGCAACATGACGTGGAATAAGTCTACCTTCCTCATCTTCATCTCACCTTTCCTTTCAGTCTATCACCCTCTGTCCCTGTCTCACATGTGCTGTCTGTCCTCATCTTCATCTCACCTTTCCTTTCAGTCTATCACCCTCTGTCCCTGTCTCACATGTGCTGTCTGTCCTCATCTTCATCTCACCTTTCCTTTCAGTCTATCACCCTCTGTCCCTGTCTCACATGTGCTGTCCTCATCTTCATCTCACCTTTCCTTTCAGTCTATCACCCTCTGTCCCTGTCTCACATGTGCTGTCTGTCTTCATCTTCATCTCACCTTTCCTTTCAGTCTATCACCCTCTGTCCCTGTCTCACATGTGCTGTCCTCATCTTCATCTCACCTTTCCTTTCAGTCTATCACCCTCTGTCCCTGTCTCACATGTGCTGTCTGTCCTCATCTTCATCTCACCTTTCCTTTCAGTCTATCACCCTCTGTCCCTGTCTCACATGTGATGTCCTCATCTTCATCTCACCTTTCCTTTCAGTCTATCACCCTCTGTCCCTGTCTCACATGTGCTGTCTGTCCTCATCTTCATCTCACCTTTCCTTTCAGTCTATCACCCTCTGTCCCTGTCTCACATGTGCTGTCTGTCCTCATCTTCGTCTCACCTTTCCTTTCAGTCTATCACCCTCTGTCCCTGTCTCACATGTGCTGTCTGTCCTCATCTTCATCTCACCTTTCCTTTCAGTCTATCACCCTCTGTCCCTGTCTCACATGTGCTGTCCTCATCTTCATCTCACCTTTCCTTTCAGTCTATCACCCTCTGTCCCTGTCTCACATGTGCTGTCTGTCCTCATCTTCATCTCACCTTTCCTTTCAGTCTATCACCCTCTGTCCCTGTCTCACATGTGCTGTCCTCATCTTCATCTCACCTTTCCTTTCAGTCTATCACCCTCTGTCCCTGTCTCACATGTGCTGTCTGTCTTCATCTTCATCTCACCTTTCCTTTCAGTCTATCACCCTCTGTCCCTGTCTCACATGTGCTGTCCTCATCTTCATCTCACCTTTCCTTTCAGTCTATCACCCTCTGTCCTTGTCTCACATGTGCTGTCTGTCCTCATCTTCATCTCACCTTTCCTTTCAGTCTATCACCCTCTGTCCCTGTCTCACATGTGCTGTCCTCATCTTCATCTCACCTTTCCTTTCAGTCTATCACCCTCTGTCCCTGTCTCACATGTGCTGTCTGTCCTCATCTTCATCTCACCTTTCCTTTCAGTCTATCACCCTCTGTCCCTGTCTCACATGTGATGTCCTCATCTTCATCTCACCTTTCCTTTCAGTCTATCACCCTCTGTCCCTGTCTCACATGTGCTGTTTGTCCTCATCTTCATCTCACCTTTCCTTTCAGTCTATCACCCTCTGTCCCTGTCTCACATGTGCTGTCTGTCCTCATCTTCATCTCACCTTTCCTTTCAGTCTATCACCCTCTGTCCCTGTCTCACATGTGCTGTCCTCATCTTCATCTCACCTTTCCTTTCAGTCTATCACCCTCTGTCCCTGTCTCACATGTGCTGTCTGTCCTCATATTTTTACTACTAATACTAATTGTTTTACTCTCAAAGTGAGAAAACGTATTGTTCAACAGCTTTTATTTCCCATTATTGATTATGGGGATATAATTTATCAGAATACCTCAGATACTTATCTGCAGTCTTTAAATGTAGTTTTTAATAATATTTGTAGATTTGTTCTGAGGTGTCCTTACCACACACATCATTGCTTCATGTATGATTCACTTAACTGACAACCACTTCAGTCTAGGAGACATTTTCATTGGTTACTCTTTGTTTTCAAATGCATTCACTTTAACTATCCTTCATACCTAAAACAGCTTTTAGTTCCATTTAGATCATCTTATTCACTTAGGCATACTCAACAACCATTTTTTATTGTCCCTAAAATCTCTAAACAAATTGGGAGACGAGCTTTTAAATTCAAAGCACCATCAGACTGGAATAATTTGCCTGACTCATTTAGATCAATTACTTCTTTTCATATCTTCAAGACTTCATTGTTTGTTTTTCTTAAATCGAGTTGTTCTTGTTTTTGATGGTCTGTTATTCTATGTCTAGTATATGTCTATATAATATAGTCTATACTTAACTATGTGGGAAAGCCTCGTTTGTATTGATGTCTGTATAGATTAATTGATGCTTGGGATGGTGGGAGAGCATTTATGTGTGTATTTGTTAATTGTTTCGTTGAATGTTACCTTTGTTTTGTATTCCTGAAATGTTTCATGTATTGTGTTCGAGGACCCTCTCGTAAACGAGATGCTGCATCTCAAGGGGCTTATCCTCAGACAAAATAAAAAGTTCTATATATATTCATCTCACCTTTCCTTTCAGTCTATCACCCTCTGTCCCCATCTCACATGTGCTGTCATCTGCATTTTCTTAGTCTGCCCTCCCTTTACTTGTCATCTATCTATCCTTCTCTCTCCTTTTCCCTTGGCCTCACAAGTTTACCCCCCGTAATTCAGTGCTACAAGGTGATGTGTCTGTGTCCTGCTGCCCCAGACAGAACAGCTCAGTGGCTACTCTCTCTCCATTCGTCCTCTGCCTTGCTTGTTTTCTCTCTCCTCACCTTCCTCTCCATCTGCTCCTCTCACGTCTCTCTCCTCCTCCCCCCCTCCAGTTCTCCTCTCACTCCCTGTCCTCTTTCAGCCCCTCTCTCCCCCTCCCTCCCTCCCCCTCCAGTTCTCCTCTCACTCCCTCTCCTCTTTCAGCCCCTCTCTCCCCCTCCCTCCCCCCCCAGTTCTCCTCTCACTCCCTGTCCTCTTTCAGCCCCTCTCTCCCCCTCCCTACCCCCCCCCCCCCTCCAGTTCTCCTCTCACTCCCTGTCCTCTTTCAGCCCCTCTCTCCCCCTCCCTCCTCCCCCCCTCCAGTTCTCCTCTCACTCCCTGTCCTCTTTCAGCCCCTCTCTCCTCCTCCTCCCTCCCCCCTCCAGTTCTCCTCTCACTCCCTGTCCTCTTTCAGCCCCTCTCTCCTCCTCCCTCCCCCCCCAGTTCTCCTCTCACTCCCTGTCCTCTTTCAGCCCCTCTCTCCCCCTCCCTACCCCCTCCCTCCAGTTCTCCTCTCACTCCCTGTCCTCTTTCAGCCCCTCTCTCCCCCTCCCTCCTCCCCCCCTCCAGTTCTCCTCTCACTCCCTGTCCTCTTTCAGCCCCTCTCTCCCCCTCCCTCCTCCCCCCCTCCAGTTCTCCTCTCACTCCCTGTCCTCTTTCAGCCCCTCTCTCCCCCTCCCTACCCCCTCCCTCCAGTTCTCCTCTCACTCCCTGTCCTCTTTCAGCCCCTCTCTCCCCCTCCCTACCCCCTCCCTCCAGTTCTCCTCTCACTCCCTGTCCTCTTTCAGCCCCTCTCTCCCCCTCCCTCCTCCCCCCCTCCAGTTCTCCTCTCACTCCCTGTCCTCTTTCAGCCCCTCTCTCCCCCTCCCTCCAGTTCTCCTCTCACTCCCTGTCCTCTTTCAGCCCCTCTCTCCTCCTCCTCCCTCCCCCCTCCAGTTCTCCTCTCACTCCCTGTCCTCTTTCAGCCCCTCTCTCCCCCTCCCTCCTCCCCCCCTCCAGTTCTCCTCTCACTCCCTGTCCTCTTTCAGCCCCTCTCTCCCCCTCCCTCCAGTTCTCCTCTCACTCCCTGTCCTCTTTCAGCCCCTCTCTCCTCCTCCTCCTCCCTCCCCCCTCCAGTTCTCCTCTCACTCCCTGTCCTCTTTCAGCCCCTCTCTCCCCCTCCCTCCTCCCCCCCTCCAGTTCTCCTCTCACTCCCTGTCCTCTTTCAGCCCCTCTCTCACCCTCCCTCCCCCCCTCCAGTTCTCCTCTCACTCCCTGTCCTCTTTCAGCCCCTCTCTCCTCCTCCCTCCCCCCCCAGTTCTCCTCTCACTCCCTGTCCTCTTTCAGCCCCTCTCTCCCCCTCCCTCCTCCCCCCTCCAGTTCTCCTCTCACTCCCTGTCCTCTTTCAGCCCCTCTCTCCCCCTCCCTCCTCCCCCCCTCCAGTTCTCCTCTCACTCCCTGTCCTCTTTCAGCCCCTCTCTCCTCCTCCCTCCCCAACTCCTCCACCCCCCGCCACCACCCCCTGCTGTTATGATCATAAACATGAGGGAAGTTGCTGTTGGCTCTGGAACAAGCACTTGGACCACGGCACCTTTCTTTCGCTCTTCTCCAAAATGTGGTCGCCCCTTTGTTTGTCTGAGATCACGCTTTTGTCTCCCCTCTTTCCTCGTGATCCTTTGCCGTCTCCCGACCAGGCCGACAGGCTCTGAGAAGTGTCTTACCTCATAGGTTGAGGCGATGTCTCGTCATAGACGCTGGGTTAGCTGGCTCAGCCTGGCTGCGGGGCGTGGTCAGGGTGGGGTAAATCCCCCCCTTCGATCCATTCAGCAAAGTTAGAATTTAGCTGCTAGCCCAGCCCATCAGGCAGACACGATCGGGGATTTAACCACCGCAGTAAACGCACATCTGAATGTCTATTCAGATGTGCGTCTAACTACATTCAACTGTAGTTTAGAGCCGCAGCACCTTCATTTGGTGAGTCAGCCCATTGAGATATAATGGTGGTTTTACCCCACTCGCACGCCGGCCGTATAACATTTTGTGGGCGTTCCCACACACGCCGACTGTCTCCGGTATGTTCACTCGGTGCCCCCCGGTCACACTGTGGCACGGCTGAGAGGAGGCGCGCGAGAAGTGGGGCCATTTTAATTATTATCCCCACATTCTAATGACTTCATTCTCCGCAGCGATCCACATCGTTTAGCCGAGATAAATGAGTGTCTGGCTAGCCCGAGGACATGGAGAGGTTCATTATTATTAGACAACTCCTTAATATGATCAACCAGCCACAGGAGAGGCGCAAAAAGCTGATTGCTTGGGATAACGGCGATAATAGAGATGACGGTGATATGCCAGTGTTCTCCGAGGTATAGTCAATCTCACTGACGAGGCCTGGTTATAATTTACAGAGGGCTTTCACTTCTGCTTTGGGCCATGTGTGAAATGAAAAGTGCATTGTTTTGGGGAGGAGGAGGTGATTTCTACCAGGGCCGTCATGCAAGCCAACAATCTGAGGGGGCGAACTCTGCTCCGCCCTTAGGGCGTCGCCGAATTTTTGGCGGCGCACAAAGTATGGCGCCCCAAAAAATATGGGGGGTTGGAAACCAGATTTAGAGGAATATCTCATTTTAAATTAACAGACTGAGCAGATGTAATCATAAGGCTATTTTCCAAACTGCTCAGCCTCCTGGAAAGATCCATAATCACCAGACTAAGTACATTGCCACTGCCCAGGCTCAATGGACTTGACAAAAAAGGGAGACCACACGTTTCAAAGCAATGTAACACAATGTTTATTTTGGCTGGTATTGCCTTTTCAGAAGGTAGAAATCTTTTCTCTTCCATTAGTCTCATCTAGTGTCCTCTAGAGCGGAGGTTCTCAACCTTTTTTGTGCCAAGGACTGGTAGATACATGTGGAAAAAAGTCGCGGACCGGTTGTCAATTTTACTGGTTTTAGTTATATATATTTACTCACCAGGTGGCGACAAAGGGTAAATAACAGCCTTTTGTGTTGTACTGTATTTAGCCTATACAGTATTTATGTTTTTGTTTGAACTACAAACATAAATAATCGTCAACTTGAAACTATGTTTCAACTACCATACACAGCCTATAATATTATAGCATATGTTTATTATTATTTTTTATTTTATTTTTTTACCTCTCAGAAATCTGAGGGGGCAATTGCCCCCTCAGTTACAATGGGCATGACACTTCTGATTTCTACAGTTTTTAATCAAGACAGTTTGCTTTGATGGACGCTGAAAGTTTTATCTGTGGGCAAATAACTACATGCATGAATTACATACTAGAGCCTCTATATATGCAATCACTGACTATTATGCTTGAGGATGATTCACTCATAATCCCTGTAGCCTTGCAATTGACCTCTTGTTTTCATTTGTCATCCTCCTTTCCTCATCCTCAGTTCCTATCAGCCCTTGCAGCTTTATCCTAGCTATTTTATTTCCACTCACCTGTCCTCTTGTCATTTCTCAGTCTTCCACTGGAGGGAGCACTTTGCTGATTCATGAAGACTGTTCAGTTCAGTACTGAATATAAAACCAGGAGCAGATGTATTTGTGAAATTATTGAATGGAATTCTTCAATAATTTATAGGTTTTATTCCTTGATATAATACTGTTGATCTATATATACAGATTAAAATAATTGCACAAGATTGAATATTCCATACTGTTATATTAATGCTGGGTATGTGCCACCTTGATGCTTGTTAAAAGAAAGAGTTGAGGGGAAGCATGCAGATCGTGCTGCAGTACAGTGAGAAAGTCACATGCAAGATTCTAAGTGCTCATGCATAGATTTATAAAGATTCATGTCATGACATGTAATCATCCACTCACTTAATCATACAGATTAAATGATTAAAGTCTCTCTCTCTCTCTCTCTCTCTCTCTCTCTCTCTCTCTCTCTCTCTCTCTCTCTCTCTCTCTCTCTCTCTCCCTCCCTCTCTCTCTCTCTCTCTCTCTCTCTCTCGCTCTCTGTGTCATAGCACATATCCCATCGTTGCTTGTAGGGATTTATGGATTTGCATGTTACCCTGATTTCAGATGAAAAGTGAAATTGAAGTCTTTAGGTGTGTGTGTGTGTGTGTGTGTGTGTGTGTGTGTGTGTGTGTGTGTGTGTGTGTGTGTGTGTGTCCGTGTTCATACGTACACGCCTGTCGTCTTTGGTGTATGTCTGAAGCATGTACTCAAAAAGTTTCTATTCGCACAACATGATTCGCATACTAGAGTGAAATTGCTCCGGATGACATCGGTCGAGTCTTTTCCTGTCAAATACCGGGCGTGTGTAATTATCTGTGTGTATGTGCATGCCAAGTGTGTTGATATGTGTAATCTCTGTTGATCCTGGCTCACACACACTGCATGGTTTTAGCGGGCGGGCGTGAGAGCAGGTTGGTTCTTGCCTCCCTGCTCCTCCCTCCCTCCCCCCTCTTCTTCCTCTCTGCTGTCATGGTAGGACAGAGATAGCCACTGTGTGTATTGGGACTAACCGGAGAAAAGGTATTGTATGCAGGCGACCTGGAGTCTCCTGTCTATTCACTTGTTTCCTGTCTTTGTTTACTCATCTTTTGCTCAGCCGTTTGCTTTCATGTTGTCGGGAACAGAGCTCCAACTTCTGTCTATTGCAATTGTGTGAATGTGTGCACATGTTGCTGCTGGTTGGGATTAACAAGAAGAGTGACACGGTGCTTTGATCAGACTTGATGTGTAACATTGAAACCACTTGTGTTTGTGAGCATCATGCTTGGAGGCTACATTGTGTCTACATTGTGTTTGTGAGCATCATGCTTGGAGGCTACATTGTGTCTACATTGTGTTTGTGAGCATCATGCTTGGAGGCTACATTGTGTCTACATTGTGTTTGTGAGCATCATGCTTGGAGGCGACATTGTGTCTACATTGTGTTTGTGAGCATCATGCTTGGAGGCTACATTGTGTCTACATTGTGTTTGTGAGCATCATGCTTAGAGGCTACATTGTGTCTACATTGTGTTTGTGAGCATCATATGCTTGGAGGCTACATTGTGTCTACATTGTGTTTGTGAGCATCATATGCTTGGAGGCTACATTGTGTCTACATTGTGTTTGTGAGCATCATGCTTGGAGGCTACATTGTGTCTACATTGTGTTTGGGAGCATCATGCTTGGAGGCGACATTGTGTCTACATTGTGTTTGTGAGCATCATGCTTGGAGGCTACATTGTGTTTACATTGTGTTTGTGAGCATCATGCTTAGAGGCTACATTGTGTCTACATTGTGTTTGTGAGCATCATATGCTTGGAGGCTACATTGTGTCTACATTGTGTTTGTGAGCATCATATGCTTGGAGGCTACATTGTGTCTACATTGTGTTTGTGAGCATCATATGATTGGAGGCTACATTGTGTCTACATTGTGTTTGTGAGCATCATATGCTTGGAGGCTACATTGTGTCTACATTGTGTTTGTGAGCATCATGCTTGGAGGCTACATTGTGTCTACATTGTGTTTGTGAGCATCATGCTTGGAGGCTACATTGTGTCTACATTGTGTTTGTGAGCATCATGCTTGGAGGCTACATTGTGTCTACATTGTGTTTGTGAGCATCATGCTTGGAGGCTACATTGTGTCTACATTGTGTTTGTGAGCATCATATGCTTGGAGGCTACATTGCCACGTTTTGTATTGCAAGTATGATTTTAACCACAGAGGGTTGGGAAAGTGCCAGCAATCGATATTCATACTTGGGTGAAGGATATCCTCATGTTCCTTTCACCTTCAATAGCGATAACCTGATCTTATTTCCATTCTCAGCTCTGTAAATCAGTTGAAAGTGAAGGCATGGCCGCCCTCATAGTGTTATATTACTCTGGTTCTTCAGGAATGACAAGCCTCCAGCAGGTGTGATAATAACATATGATGCCACAGGAAAGTAATGTCTCTCAGGGCTCAGGAGAAAGAGACAATGTATTTGAAATGATCCTTTGAGCTCCAGTCAGACCCACATGGGTCAGTCAGGTACTGCCAGTAGGCCTAATCCTTTAGAATTGATTTGACTAATAAAAGGATGCAGTCTACTTCAGATAGTGTTGGCTATGTTGTTAGTTCATAGTGTTAAATTGATGATCTAATCTTTCTGGCACTGATTTAATATATTGTTATTAATATATTATATTTAATATATTGATATATCGCGCTATGTGGCAAATCTCACACATCCGATGCTCGGGAGCAGTTCAAAAGAAACGCCAAGGCTTATTTGCAAATGTAAGAGTGTGAGCTCAAATACATAATCCTCCCCCCCCCCTCTTTTTTAAGGCTGCTGTACTTTTCCAGTGTTTCCAGTCTCTTTGGGCTGTGATGTGATGAGAGAGGACGAGTGCGGTGTGGGGGGGTGGGGGAGAGACTGGCATGCCAGATGTCTGCCTCTCCTAGTTTGACTCTATATGGCTTTTCACCACCACCCTCTACTGCTTCATCTCTCTAACTCTGTCCCTTCATTCTCCCCGCGCATCTCTTCCCTTCTTTCTCTCCATCTCCTGTGAGGATGACGTGATGTTTGTTATTTGAGTGTTTTCTTGTGCCGTTTGCTGGGCTTCTGCTTCTTGGACGGAAGGGCGAGAGAGATAGGCAAAAAGGCAGAGAGAGACAGAAAGAGAGAGAGACAGCAAGAGACAGAGGATAGACAGCAACAGAGTGAGGGGGAAATGGCACATCAGGATCTGAGAGAGACAGACTGATTGGATAGACGCTGTAGGAGTGAGGGGACACGCTTTGTGCTGATCACAGGGCTGTTGTTTATTGCAATCTGTTCTACTCAATCTGTTCAATGTCCTATTTTTTCAGCCGTGACGGTGTTTCATTTAACGGCATTCAGTAGTGATCCACAGAGCGGTGCGAGTGCTGGATAGCAGGCATTGAATTGGACAGTTTTGATGAAGTTGGCTAGAGTAGTTAAGCATCCATCCATCTTGAGGGAAGATAGAAAAGCAGCCTCGTTGACTGACGCAGAGGAATGGAAGCTACGTGGACGCGACCCGACTTCCTCCTGAACTCTGTTTGACCTACGAGACCTGAGCCAGCATATCAGCCTTTAGGAGGAGCAGGAACTCCAAACACGCGTCCCAATCCATATAAGATATGTTACAGCTGGTGAGCGTTAGGCCTCCACAGGCCTAATTGACCTATATACATGTGTATATATATGTATATGTATATATGTATATATATATATATATATATATATATATATATATATATATATATATATATATATATATGATATGTGGCAAAATGATCAGAATTAAATGATAAATGGCCTGCATTTACATAGCGCCTTTATCCAAAGCGCTTTACAATCAGTAGGTACATTCACCCATTCATACACCGGTGGCGGCAGGCTACACCATCTGGCACACCATCGGGAGCAATTTGGGGTTCAGCATCTTGCCCAAGGACACTTCGACATGCAGACTGGAGGATCGAACCACCAACCTCTTTTGTCCAAAGCGATTAGTGGACGACCCGCTCTACCTCCTGAGCTACAGCCGCCCCCTAGAATTATTTTTGCCATACTTGTGTCACCCTTTTATCAACATCATAGCCAATTGAAGATTTGTGCATTGTTACACGTGACTCATGAATCAATGTGTGTGCAGTCTGTCTGCCATGTGTACAGTACACGAAATACATGGATGATTTATGGATTTTCTCTCTTTGTCTTTCGTCTTGCTATTTCTCAAATGCAACCTTCCTTTCCTCATTACATTTGCTTACATAACTCAACATTTCTCATGTCGGGCTTGTCTTTTTGTCTTGTGTCTGTTTTGAGTGAGACCAAGTAGGGGGATTTGATGACATGAAAATGTGTGTGTTCAGTGCATGTTAGAACATGATTTCTGTTGGTCTGTCAGTGTAACGTGGTGCCGACGTTGCAGTCTGAATACAGTCTAAAACATTGACCAAGGATGAGCTCTATAATCCGCGGAGTTTTTTTTTCATCATACACTTTGGTGTATTTGTTGTGCGTACATGGCAAGCCCTTCCATGTTATCTAAGTAGTTTTGTGACTGTAGAGGCTTGTTTTAGCTTGAAGGAATCAGATTCAATATCAAATCTGACATGTCAAATCCTGTGTGTACGCGTGTGTCCAGCAGTGTGGTAGAACTGGTTTGAATACCACAATGGAAAATATAATGCGTCATGCCCACAAGCCGTGGAATCAGCAAAGACAGACCAGCCCCGGAATTGACAAGCCGTACTTAAATCAATCAGTAGAACCGTATCAGCAATGGCAGGCAGTGTGTTATCAGAGATGACAACAAATAAACACGTTGACCATGCTCACAGATGAGAGCTTTGTATGTCATGATTTACATTTACATATCACTGCAAAAATATTTCTGAAATGGCCCTGAAATGTTCAATGCAGGATTGAACTAGATGCATTAATCACATAAACTGAGTCAACCAATTTGGTTGCTCATGCCTTGTGTTCTGTCTACTAGTATCGGTTGAGGCGATGTCTCGTCATAGACGCCGGGTTAGCTGGCTCAGCCTGGCTGTTTGCGTGGTCAGGGTGGGGTAAATCTCCCGTTCTATCCATTCAGCAAAGTTAGAATTTAGCTGCTAGCCCAGCCCAGGCAGACACGATCGGGGATTTAACCACCGCAGTAAATGCACATCTGAGCAGACGTCTTGTGTTCTGCTCTAGAATCCCCAAACCTGTAGTTTAGAGCCGCAGCACCTTCGTTTGGTGAGTCAGCCCACTGAGATATATGGGCGGTTTTACCCCACTCGCGCGCCAGCCGTATAACATTTTGTGGGCGTTCCCACACATGCCGACTGTCTCTATAGACGGGTTTCACGGAATTGTCAGTCCTGCCCTTGGAGTCCTGACAGTCCTGTCCTATTGTACCACAAACACTGCAACAGGATGTGAGCTGGGGTTCAATTTTAGAATGTTTATGTTGCCAAGTTAAAACCATCTACTGTGTACAGAGATAGAGAGAGTTTGCCAAACCAACAATAGACTCTTATTGTTTAGGGTTATGTTTAGGGTTCGAATGGGGTGTGTTATGGTTAGAATTATGGTTAGTTTTAGATTAAATTGGTTTTTGAATTTACATTCTTTGCCATTTGTAATGTGCTGCAATGTGTGTTGCCTGAGCCAACAAATCCAGTGGTCTCAACCACTCAACGACCCCCTCCTGAAGCAGGTGTAACCAAGAACATTAATGAGGGCACTGGAACACTGGAATGGAACCATCATTGATGTTATCGGTTATACCTGCTTTACTTCCTGCTTTACCGCCTCAAAACGGTTGCTGTGAAAAGGGTCTATTAACACATTCTTTTTTTTATATTTATTTTTATTTTTGTTTATTTTCAGAGAACAATTATACAAACAAGACAAAAGGCCCTATCTTCGCAAAAGCGGTAATTTAGCATTTGCGCTCGTTTGCGCGGGCAATGCAAATTGGGGGCGTACACAAGCGCATGCCTGTTATAATTGTACTGGACATAGGCGTGCCACATGCCAAACCAGGTGTTTCAGTGCTAAAATATGGGGATAGATGGCATTATCCTATTGTCAGCAGCGCGCAATTACTTTGCGCTAAGAGCTTTGAAAAGCACCTCTTAGGCGTTAAAATACTCGCTGCGCTTGAGCGCACCATAATCTCCATGCTCCGCAGCGCAGAAACATCATTACGCACGGACGTGCCACGCCAGGACATCAAATTCTGCTGCTAAAATTGGGTAACCAGCAGATTATTCAGTGAGGCAATCAACTATAATTCACTGAGAAACTTTTATCACATCGCAAGGAGGGGTTATGGTAAATGAATTGAGAAAACATGTACATTGTAGCCTACTCCATCAGCCACACCTGAAAAGAAGGTGAAGAGGAGGACTTCCATTCCTTCAGAATGAGTCTTTTGGTGACAGTTGTCCCCAATGTCAGAGATTGTTGCACAGCTGTAGGGAAGTTCAGAGAGGACTCCGAGCAGCCGAAGATGGCGAGTTCTGCCTCCGGTTGTAGGGTTATTTTGTAGGCCTTAGAGTACCAGTCAAATATTTTGGCCCAGAATCCCATTAATGAAGAGCAGAACTATGTCTGTCTGTCTGTCTGTCTGTCTGTGTGTCTGTATGTCTCTCTCTCTCTTAACAGCCTTTGCAACTATCTCACTCAGCAGACTTCTCTCAGCTTTGTGTCTCTCGGGTCTTGGCACACAAACAGTTTCAACAGTAGACAAATACTAGCCTAGGTAAACCCAGCCACCACGTGACCTGCTCTCTCAGTTCCCAGTCACTATCGTCTAGCGAACGGGCCATTCAAATCGATTTCCGCGGCGGTTGAAAGACTCCCGCAGACCCGCAGCCACCCCGCAGCCAATGAGTGACGGCGTGACTGCCAACATCAGTCCTGCCGTGATCGGCCAATCAGAGAGTGCGTCTTTGTCAATGACGTATAACAGCTGCAGCGGCTAGCCATTAGCTTTTGGTCTTTCCAAAGCATAGCTCCCGAGCTAGCTACTAGCTATGGCTATGAACAGCTACAGCTACGTTTTGTTGTGTCGCCGTTAAATGCGCTAATGGAGGACCAGATACGCGAGGCTTCTAATCTGGGAATCAAGGCGTTGCAGATCGGTGGGGTGAATGATAAAGACAAGGACATGGACGCTGCAAGCTTGTGTATGCAAGTCCAGAGGCCTTGATGAAGAAAAAGTGGCGAAATATGCTGGCACCGGCTACACGAAAATTAACGTTATTAAATGCTGTAACGTTAACGGTAATTCTCATGTGTATGGTTTATTTAGCCTACTCAATCTCTTCTGAGATTATAACGTTAACCTGTTAGGACGCTGTGAGCTTGTGTATATAAGTCCAGAGAACTTGATGAAAACAAAGTGACAAAATATCCTGGCATCGGGTACACGAAAATTAACGTTATTAAATGCTGTAACGTTAACTGTAATTCTCATGTGTATTGTTTATTTAGCCTACTCAATCTCTCAGCCCATGTTGATGCTGAACCAAATGACCAGTCCGGCTGCAATGGTTGATTTGTGAGGTTAATGGCAGCCAACAGAACTTCATATTCTTTCCATACTGTACTGCATGTTGTACTGCATGTTGTACTGTTCATACTCAAATTGTACTTTTTTGAATGGAACTGAATAAAAATGTTTTTGTTTGATACTCTTCTGTTGTATTGTCATGTGAGAATGAAAACAGCTATAGTAATAGTACTTCAAAACAGTGGTTCTCAAAATGTTTCCACATAAGGATCCTTAAACTGAATGTGATGCTAGGTCTGTTGATCAAAATAACACCTATATCGAAATCGGATTTTAGCGGACCATACAAGCCGGGGCTTCAGAGCTGATCACCTGGACACATTTTACGGCGAAATTATCTGATAAACTTGTCTGTGCAGCTCTGTGGTGATCAGCTAATGTCTTCATAGCATTGTGATTATGATTTAATGCATTATGGAAGATAAATGCTGGAAGGCTGGGTAGCATTAACTAACGTCATCCAGGCTACAGTAACATTAGGCTATTATAGTTATGAAACGCTGATTCAAACGTTACAATAATAAGACACAATAGGAGCCAGTTACCCTACTGTAGATAGAGAGAGTAATTTCAGACCACCAGATATCACCATATTTATGTTATTAAATGCTGTAACGTTAACGGTAATTCTCATGTGTATGGTTTATTTATAAGCATTCATTGATTGAAGCAGAGTGCTGGTCGGTTAAGTTTCTCTGTAGTCATGTCCTCTGCTCCAATCTTCGGTTTCGTAGTTTCTTCTGTCTCTCGTCCAGCAGCTGCAGATGTCATCATTATCCACGTTATTAAAGATTATTTATAAAAAAATCTCATTGTGTAAATATTTTGTGAACGCACCAATAGTTAGAGAAGGAAACCTCTCTTTGCATTTTATTTTGTTTTTTAATAAAAGTAGGCTACTTAATATCTCACGTGGCTTTGATTCATCATTGCAAATTTAGCCCAATTTGTATAAAATGCAGATGTGAACAGCTAGGTTTAATGACAAATATGGAATATCACCCAAGGAAATACCACGGTTTAATGCCAACAGATAAACCATACAGATTTGTTGTAATTGTGAACACAAAGGGAGCAAAGACATGGTTTTCAAGTATAACACAATGTACAACTTTTATTCAAAGACAGGATTGAAAAATATAGGTCACTTGTATTCACTTCAGACAAGACACTACGTTAAAGTCTGAAATTTACCTAGATTTGCTATACGAATTGACATTTCAGCTTGTCACCTGATGTCATTATTAATGGACAGTACAGTAGTAAAGATTTTGAAAATTTTGATTAATCAATCCAAGTCAGAAACACGTGTACAAATATTGAATGCAACAGTCTCGTTCTGGAGCGAACCCCTCAGCTGAATTCACGTTGGAATATGATATCAAGGCTTGATAGATTTGATTGTACTCATACAGCAGTGTGGAGCTTAACATCTAGCTAGGTTGCATCTGGAATATGATCTGGATTATGTATAATATACAGTATAACACTACGCTCACTATCATGACATTCACGTTAACGCTATAGCCTCCAAAAATCTACTGTAGCTAGCTAGCGTCAGCTACATCTGTAACCACGCTGAAATGCGAGTGCATTAACGTTATTTCTAGCTAGGTCAAACACACCTTACCGTTATGAGTGTGGCCGTTTTTGATTAACATTAAGTCCACGATCATTTCCGGGCTGCAGCAGAGTCGAGCCCCGGAGGCAGCCTGGAGCTCTGTGAGCTCCAGAGGGGGTGCGCGATGCACTGCTGCCTGCCCGACACCCTGCACCCGACCTCGGGCTGCAGCAGAGTCGAGCCCCGGAGGCAGCCTGGAGCTCTGCGAGCTCCAGAGGGGTGCGCGATGCACTGCTGCTGCCCGACACCCTGCATGAGCTTGATTTGTTTTGAAGGTTTTGTCTGGTACTATTCAATATGATTTATGCAGATAAGACAGCGTGTCCCTGATAACTGTATAGATGATGACTGTTCTTCACAGCCACAAATATCTCTCCAGATCTGCGGCCATCTGCAGCAGGGATCGAGGTTTGGGTCCGTGTAGACAGTTGTCCTGTTCATTCCCTGACCACCGTCACAGGAGTCATTGGCAGAGGCGATGTTCTCTCTTCTTGGAAGCTCTAATAATATCAAACGTAGCAGTTACTGTATGTTACACGTGGCTAACGTTAGCTAGCTTCTGACATGTTTTTCTAGAATTCATTAGATCGTTAAATGCTCCCGTAATCTAGCTAACCCCCACACAGCCGATGAGGAAAAGTCAGTCATTTATCGAATGTCTTTCTTACCAAACACAATTACGCTAGTTTCTGAGATAATATATAGTGTGGCATATACCTGTGAATAACATATTCTTACCTGGAAATCACACATCGATCCGTAGGCCAGCTCTGAGTCTGTTTACATTTCGGGCGGAGGGGGGCTTGGTTGGTTGTAGCTGGTTGTAACCATTTGCGTGTTAGCAGTACTGAAATGAAAAGTGTTAGCTAATGCGCTAACAACAAAGGTCGCAGAGTGATGACGCCATCTGCTGCACTGCGCATGTGCTCTGTGCACTAAACTGGTTGGATGATGGTTGCGTAATGGAGCGGTCTATCGGGGGGGGCCCAACAACCGCAGGAAATCGTTTAACAATGGTGGGATTCCAGACCATAGTGACTGAGAACAGGTCTGAGAGCAGGTCACGTGGGGGATGGGTTTACCCAGGCTAGACAAATACAGTCATATTTCAGATGAACCGCTAGTTAGTGGTCATATTGATCAGGATTGTGTTGAGGTGGTGAGCCTGATATTCAGACTGAATTGTCAACTTGTAAACTCATTTCCATCTTCTAGTCTGAGATTGCAGTCAGTTCAGGGGATTTCTATGAGGGGAGGGGCTTCGATTTTCCCTAACCAATCACTAGAGACCAAGGTGTCCACTTGAATGCGACGTCATCGACAATCGTCAGTTCTGCCGTTAGTCCCGCCCATGGCGCTGATTGGCCCGGCGGTATAATAGCGCCGGAGAAAAGGCATCTGCATATGCCAATTCCAGACCAAGAACAGCCAATTCCACAAAAGATAAAAGATAGTTACTGTGTGGAACCATATGTAAAATTTGACTTAAACAGACGAAAAAGATCTCTGCGTGCACAGTTACGCTCCGGAACTCTTCCCTTAGCTCTAGAAACTGGTAGACTCAAAGCTACCCCTGAAGAAGATAGACTTTGTCTAGTATGTGAACTACAGGAAATTGAAAACGACTCATTTCTTGTTCTACTGTACTGCTTATGATGAGGCAACGGTCGTACTTTTTAGTAAAATGTCTTCAATTTATGCTGACTTTTTTGAGTTGGACGACTACGAGAAACTCAAGTTATGTTTTGAAAAAGGTATCTTTCTCACTGCAAACTTTATCTGCCAGGCATGGGAGCAAAGACAAAACATTTTGTTTGGAGAATGATGTACGGATCTGTTTCTGTGGGTCTGAGCAATATGTTGCTCCGCGTCTTATGTTGTTTTGAATGTATTGGTGCTGTGACGTTTTTATTGTATTGTTTTATACATTAAATCAATCAATCAATCCACAACTGTGGAGTGGGCGGGGCTTCGAAGGTCTGGACCCAGACTATTGAGGTGGTTGTACTGACATACATTGAAAAGATCTATATTTGTGTTTTGCGTATTGTCAGGTTGCATTTCAGATTTGTCTTAACACCTCCACACTCATAATCCCTCCCTCCTACACACTTGTGTTCACGTTCAAGGCCTCGGAACTGTGAATAAAAGCAGAGACAGTGACAGAACCTCTTGCTCCTGTCTATTTCTGATCTTGATGACATTGAAGTGAAACGGTAGCAGCATGCTGGCTGTGTTCTGCTGGTAGAGCCAGAGGCAGGTAGAGAGGTAGAGTCCTGCCACCCATTATTGGAACAGTAGACCTGCTACCTTAGGACTTGGCTTGGCAGGTCTGCTCACGTTTGGCATTTTTGATAGCAGAGTTTTGGGTGCGGCACTGTTTTGGCAGGTTCTTAAAGAATGTATTTGGAAGTTTGTTCTTGTATCCGTGCTGCAGATTTGGATAAAAGCTGTGTGTGTGTGTGTGTGTGTGTGTGTGTGTGTGTGTGTGTGTGTGTGTGTGTGTGTGTGTGTGTGTGTGTGTGTGTGTGTGTGTGTGTGTGTGTGTGTGTGAGTGAGTGAGTGAGTGAATTAATGAATATTTTATTTTCGTGTCAGGACAATTACATGACCCATCCCACATGGGATTATCGGACACATCAACATTCAATATCTAACAAAACATAACATTCCGGTATGTTACCCAACCAGAAGCTTCCAGTGCAGCCCAAATTAGAGCAACAGAGTATATATACATGCAGACATAATATGCCTATACATATACATACATATACATTCATACATACCTGCACATAGAATACGGAAATAAAATAATAAACTATAATTTATCAGTTATACGTCAACCTTCTCCTCCTGTCCCACGCTTTTGTGTGTGTGTGTGTGTGTGTGTGTGTGTGTGTGTGTGTGTGTGTGTGTGTGTGTGTGTGTGTGTGTGTGTGTGTGTGTGTGTGTGTGTGTGTGTGTGTGTGTTCATCTGCATGGTTATAGTCATGGTTATAGTCATGGTTATAGTCTATGTACTTTGATGAGCATAGGGTCTTTTCATGTTCGAGAGCCCTTTGTAGGCTACATTGAACATATTTGATTATTTTGAATGAACCTATGTGAAGAGAAAATATGTCTCTTTCCTCAAGGCTCTCAAAAACATTGCAGCATTCTCAGCACGCTGGTGAAGCTAGTCTGAGAAGACGGCTACTTTTCAACACAGCATGTTCAAAATGGGTGAATAGCAGCACTTATTGACCTAAATTGTCTGTTGAAAAGTAACACAGCAAAAGATGTCATCCTAAATTCTGTCTTAAATGTCTTAAAAATGTGTGGAATTTTATAAGAATATGGTTTTCCCTGTCTTTTCTTCTGCAAGAAAATCTACAGCAAGGATATGAATCATGATGGTACACTGTATGTAACTGGAAAATTATTTTTATTTTTTTGATTTCTTGTATAATAAAACGTATAATTTTTTTTCCGAAAATGACAAGATGTCTTTGTTTCTTTGTTTTGCCTGTCCAGAGCACGGAGCAGGTCACCGCCTTCTGCCGCAGTCTCCATGACATGAATCCCCTGGAGTGCCCTATGTCATCCTCCTCTTCCTCGTCTTCGTCCTCCCTCTCTCCCAGCCCTGTGTCAGCCGTACCGCCCACAGCAGCCTCTGCCACCCAGAGACAGATGTCCCACGCAGACAAACTCCGCAAGGTCATCAGCGAGCTGGTGGAGACCGAGAAGACCTATGTCAAAGTCAGTACCAACTCTGTGTGTATGTGTGTCAATCTGCACATTTTCCACTCAGTCAGCCAGCCGATGATTTCTGTGGAAAGGGAGAGAAAAAAATACAAACATTATTAGGCAATAATAAGCTACTTTTGACAAACATGATTTACAAAGTGAATCTGATGAGGCAATGCGAAATGCGTTGCTTTTTTAATGTAATCTATTAATAAAAAAGAAGTGTCAATCCTGATATCCTGGTGTGCGCTGGTTTATAGTAAATGTTATTATAGGCCATGCTTAAAATGCAACACAATTTTATTGGTAACACTCTATAATAACGTTCAGTCGTAAGTCATTTATAAGCCTTTAGTTAATGATGAACTAATCATTTACAAAACATTAATATACATTTGTATTAATAAGTGTTATGTTAACATACAAATGTGTTGTAAGTCATCTATAAACATTTAGTAAATGAAGTGTTCCTCACCTGTTATAAATGATGTGTTAATAATTTACAATAAATTTACAGGGCTTTCCGCATCCCCTAATCTAAAGTGTAAACCATTCATCACACATAAATGTGTTACATACAAGGGTGTAGCGCTGTAAAAATTGAAGCCAATGCGGAAGTGCATTCTTTTGAATGGCCTGCAGGGGCCGACCCATTGGTTTGTGGACTTCGGTTTTGACGCCTCATGCATGGCATTTTGGCCATTGCCATCTTGGATCTCCACACGAGACCAGGGGTTTCCCACAGAGCACGGCCTGCTATTGGTCCGTGATCTGTGAGCTGTGTGATCAGTGGACAAGCGACCTGTCAGTCACGCCCCAAAACATAATCTGCAACTACAACATAGTCTGAAACTAGCCAGTGAAACATAAACTCATTAGGAAAGTGTTTACTGAAGCTTCAAAACAGAAGTCCACAAACCAATGGGTCGCCCCCTGCAGGCAAAGAGGACACTTCCGCATTGGCTTCAATATTGGCAAACCGAGCTACCCCCCTTGTATGCAACACATTTATGTGTGTGATGAATGGTTTACACTTTAGATTAGGGGATGCAGAAAGCCTTGTAAATGAATTGTAAATGATTTACACATCATTTACAACAGGTGAGGAACACGTCTTCATTTACTAAAAGTGTATAGATGACTTACAGTACAACACATTTGTGATGTGTTAACATAGCAGTCATTCATGTTTTGTAAATGGTTAGTTCAAAGGCTTCTAAATGACTTACGACTGAACGTTATTATAAAATGTTACCATTTTATTGTAAATTGTAGGTTGGTCCCTGCTCTGTTTCTCTATAAACTAAGGGTTCCTTGGGCTGAAAAAGGTTGAAGAACCCTCATGTTTGTGTCTTTCAGGACCTGAGCTGCCTAATAGAGCGCTACTTGACGCCCTTACAGAAGGAGAGCTTCCTTACACAGGATGAGGTACTACTGCTTTCTACTCCATCTACCACCCAAGAGATTTCATGGAAATTGTCAATTCAACTGTACTCTTAAACACTGGCGTAGCCAGACTTGGCACATTGGGTGTGCCACAGAAAGACAAGGTGTGCAAGGGGGCGAACCATTTGCGGCCGCCACCATTTTTTTTGTGCGTTTTCAAGCCAGATTTAGAGGAATATTAAGATAGGACCATATAACCCTAACCATCAATGTTTGCTCCTTTTCACACTCATTATTAGCAGGTAGAAGCATCATCTTCATCATCGTCTGTCTCTCCACTGTCCACCACCAATACAGGTGCGGGAACGGGTGCACTACAAGCCGCACTTGTTGAGGGGGAGGGCGACGAGTCATGTTCTTCCTCGTCAATGCGACGTTTCTTGCCTTTGTGGAAAAAGCTTAAAAGCGAGCTGTTTCATGTCTTCTTGATTTGGCGCTGCGGCTGCATTTGTTTACTTTACTAGATAGCGTAGTTAGTTTCCCATGATGCTCTGGGGCACAGAGGCATAGCAGGACAGTCGGACACTTACGCATTTACGACACTTACTCTTTTTGGGTGTGCCAGCTGCCTGTGTGGGTGGCACTGGCACACCCAGGCGCACCCGTAGCTACGCCATAGCTCTTAAAGTGTGTGTGTGTGTGTGTGTGTGTGTGTGTGTGTGTGTGTGTGTGTTGCAGCTGGACGTTCTGTTTGGTAACCTCGGGGAGATGGTGGAGTTCCAGGTGGAGTTTCTGCAGACCCTGCAAGATGGAATCAGACTGGTGGCAGATCTGGACAGACTGGAGAGGGTGGAGCAGTTTAAGGTGAGGAAAGACTGCTCTCTTGCAAATAATGTTTAACTCCTCCACCTTCCCCCCAGTACACACAATGACATTCCAGTGTCTCTTACAGCATGCATTTGAAAGATGTGGTGGGGGTTGGAAATAATTTTGATTCTGAGACCCAGGTTTACTCCTCCTGGGCTCAGTTCTGGATCAGTTCCAGTAGGTGCTGGAATTTAGGAATCACTCTTATTTCTATGTCTCCATCATGATATAAATGCACTGCGTTTATATAGCGCTTTTATCCAAAGCGCTTTACAATGTGCCTACATTCACCCATTCACACACCGAAGGCGGCCAGCGGCCACGCAGGGTGCTGGCACAGCCATCGGGAGCAATTTGGGATTCAGTGTCTTGCCCAAGGACACTTCGACATGCAGGACTGGAGGAGCCGGGAATCGAACCACCGACCTTCTGATTAGTGGACGACCCGCTCTACCTCCTCCGCCAAAGCCACAGCCGCCCCTATATGATATTCATATATGAACATGATATATGTTCATATATTTATATATACAGTATAAACAAAATATGACAAAGCTGATACAGTAAAGTTATAGTTGTGGTTTGAATGTGTGGTGCCCCTTCAACAAGACAAATTGGCAGGTGCCCTCGAGCAGAGATGGATAATCTGGCCCAGATTGTATGAATGTGTGTGTTTACCCAAAGTCGCCTTGGCCAGACTCAGCAAGAAGTACGTGCCATTTTATTTAAAAATGGCACGGGGGGTACGGTGGTGCAGTGGTAAGCGTTGTCGCCTCACAGCTCGAAGGTCCTGGGTTCGATTCCCACCTGGGACGCTGTGAACGCTGGGGGAGTACGTGCCCGTCCGCATGTCCTCGAGTGCCCACCGCCCGGGTGGGGTCGTCAAAAGGGCCTTTTTGTGTGGAGTTTGGATGTTCTCCCCGTGCCTCCCGGGGGTTTCCTTCATATAGGAACCCCCTTCACCAAAACATGCAATATCCTGGTTGCTAATGTGGTTCCTCCTCTGGTCGTTAAGGGCGCCTGTTCGGAGGGAGGGGAACTGGTTGGAATAGCGTGAACCTCCCACGTGCTATGTCCTACCGGTGAAGCTTTCCCTGTCAGGTGAAAAGAAGCAGCTGGCTAACTGCCCATGTCTCGGAGGAAGCATGGAGCCAGTTTCAGCTCTCCCCAGATCGGCAGAGGGTGGAGTAGCAACCAGGATAAATACATTAAATTAGCACTAATGGGGGATAAAAATGGGATAAAAAAATCTGGGAAAGAAAAAAAAAAATCTACCTAAATAATTCTAAAGGAAACTGTGTTCTCATGAATTTAAAAGGAATGGACAAACACAATTGAGCTATTTGCTTATTCTGCAAAGTGAAGTGATTTTTCTTGCACAACAAACAATCAACAGCTTCCCATTTAGCTCCTAATAAATGAGATGAGTGAAGGTATCTGGAATGGACTGTCCCTGGATAGGCTTGAGGAATACTGGATCATTTGCATAGTGATGATACCATAACATGGTCCTCTGTCACGTGTCTCCTCAGAAGGTGCTGTTCTCCCTAGGCGGTTCCTTCCTATACTACGCCGATCGCTTCAAGATCTACAGCGCCTTCTGTGCCAGCCACACCAAGGTCCCCAAGGTCCTGGCTAAAGGTGAAGACCCTCGACTGGCACTGATCTCACTTTGCTGCTCTGATTCTCATAGTATAATTAAGTATATAGTAGGCTCATGAGCGCAGTGCAGTATGTGAAAGATGACCTGAAGGCAGTTAAGACAGCTTTTTTATCCTCCATACCATCCATAACATTGCTGTAAGTGAGTGGTTGTTGTAAGGCAAGAGATAGCTGGAGGGCTACTGCAATAGTAAGAGGAGTCTTAATAAATGCGCGCAACATGTCTCACAGATATCTTGTAAATAAATAAACAATGATGATTATAAATGTATGTTCCTGTCCACAAACAAATGCCACTCAATTTGAATAAATAACTGAACCGTTTTTAACTTACTATCCGTTTTGGTGCCGCCTGCTTAGTGGAGTTTTTCATTCTGAAATATTTACGAGTGCTGTATGAGTGACTGAATGAAAGCTTGTGATATTTCTGTTCCTCCAGCTAAGACGGACCCAGACTTCAAGGCTTTCCTGGCCGAGAGAAACCCCAGACAGCAGCACTCGTCCACCCTGGAGTCGTACCTGATCAAACCCATCCAGAGGGTCTTAAAGTACCCGCTCCTGCTGAAGGAGCTCTACTCTCTCACTGACCCTGACAGTGAGGAGCACTACCACCTGGATGGTAAGGATGTGCTAAATCTAGTCTGACTGGACTGGCTATCATTTCTTATTCACATGTATTTTTTTGGTATAACACTAATAATATAAGTGTATGTGATACAGTATAGTCTTTTCTGCTCCTCCAGCTAAGATGGTATACTTACTTATGTGTCGACGGCACATTATGGCATACATGTTATAAGAGCCATGGAACAAGGCTAATTGTGGTATATATGGCATGGAGTGTTTACCATGAGCCCTCTCTTTGTCCCACTCAGTTGCGATGAAGGCCATGAACAAGGTGGCGAGCCACATCAATGAGATGCAGAAGCTTCATGAGGAGTATGGAGCTGTTTTCGACCAGCTCATCAACGAACAGACGGCAGAGAAAAAAGAGGTACAAGTCACAGTGGCCATGATGATGTTCGATACTGTATGATGTGTGGTTGCTAAAGGGGAAGTCCCACTTTCGAAAATAACAAGATTTTGGTCAAGTCAGGCTCTTTCCTTTGCCAGCTCAGCATAAGTGTGGGTAGTCTCGCTTGCCAGCCTCTCCTCACTTCCGTGAGAGGAGTCTGGCAGCGCTGGTCACCATTCTGGAATTGCGATGGGCGGCGCTTAGCGGCAGTGCCCTTGGAAAATAGTCAATCCAACTTGCCATTTTCAGCGTGTAGCAATGAGCTAGCATGTACAGTAGGTTTCTGCCGTTAGCTTGCTAGCTAGTTAGCGTTGTTGTTTTCACTGTGGCGGCAGGGGACTATTTACAGCCTAGATCCCCGATGCGCGGCTCACGAGACGATGGCGCCTCTAGACTCTTTCATTTTTTTTCTTAAATTTTTTTTTTTTTTTTCCAAACTACAAACATAAATAAACGTCAATTTTTTTTTTTTTTTAAATATTATAGCCTATGTTTATAAAAATACAAATAAAAAATGACAACAGTTAACATTAGTCAATATTCAGAGCGCAAATGTATTTGAATAAAGATAATGCATTGTGAATCCAGTGAGTACCCCTTGATATATTTTAAAATATTGCTTGATCTGTTGAGCTCATGAACTCGCTGTGTGTCCCAGGTGGCTGACCTCTCGATGGGTGATCTGCTGCTGCATGCCACTGTGGTGTGGCTCAACCCTCCACCCTCTCTGGTCAAGAGCAAAAAGGACCCAGATGTGGCTGCTTTCGGTAAGCCTTAGCTTTAAAGGCCCAATCCATATTGGATTATACTGTATGACGCCCTGGCCTATACTGTGTACCATATTGCCACTGCTTTTTTCACAGTCATTTTTGGGGTCAACATTCCCCCCCCCCCCCCCCCCCCCCCCGATTGTAAAGGTTGTTGTCTCTGTATGTGACAATTGAACATGAATTGTGCATGCATTTTTTTTATTCTGTAAAAGGGGTTTACATTTTAAATGGTTTTATACACAGGAGTAAAACAGACTTACATTTTGAGTAATGGTGGGTTAAAAGGCCCAATGTCAAACCCTTCTGTGTGTGTGTGTGTGTGTGTGTGTGTGTGTGTGTGTGTGTGTGTGTGTGTGTGTGTGTGTGTGTGTGTGTGTGTGTGTGTGTGTGTGTGTGTGTGTGTGCGCGCGCGCGTGCGTGTGTGGGCTTGGTCATAAAATTACATAACAATCACCTGGAACTTGGTCTTGCTCAACACTCGTTCACTCAATAAAAGCCTCAATCTGAATGAATTTATAACTGACAGGAAACTGGACTTCCTCTATCTCACCGAAACCTGGCATCAACCCTAGACTATTCCTCATTCAACCAGACCACACTCACAGGATTCACATACTGTAGGGGCGACTTTACCCATGTCAACATACCCACTCAGAGCTGTGGTGATATCCTGGATTTGGTCTGAAGCAAATACATAGCCAGAACTACTTTCCTGACAATCCCGGAAGTTCCGGCTATGTATTTGCTTCGAAAATTACAATGTCTCCTAATTTTACATTATTATTTCATAATAATGTGGTGAATGCATGAGTTACGACATGTACATAAGAGTACATAAGAGCATTGTGCTAAGCTAACTAGCAGGAGGGGCACGTCGCTACTTTCTACTGCATGCACAGAGAAGAGAAGGCCATCCATCTTCTCGTCTTACTATCTGGAATATGGCAAATAGCTAGGCCAATCTCCCAAAATGTTGGCGTTATATGACCGTAAGTCTGGAGACTTGCAGTGTGTGGCAGCATCATTTCATTGTCTGTCATCATGGCACTTTATCCCAGATCCCATTAGATAACGTGCTGTCAACTAGGGATGTTCATTTTGAAAATTTTCCAAAATCGATAATTGGTGAAAATTAACGATCAATTATCGATTATCGATTTTATTAATACTTAGAAAATTTTCAATTTTTTTTTTTTTTTTTTTAACAAAATTAATGCCTATGGCAGAAAATACGAAAGACAACGTGTTCTCCTCAATGAACTCTTTATTTCAATGTGTCTCCTCTCCAACACTGCTGTCCCCGGTGCTGCCACTGCTGTCCCCGGTGAATTTCCCATGTTTAAAACAGTTTTGTTGGCACAAAGACCCGTGCCCAGCCAGAAAACTAGAGACTATATGAAGCTCCACCTCACGTTAGTCGGCTGTGCAATGGAGTGGGGCGAGGAGGAACGAATTCCACCCAAACCTAGGTCAAAAAAAATAATAATAATAATAATAATTAATAATTTATAAATCGATCCAAATGCCACAGGATCGATTCCAATCCTTAACGATCAATTATCGATTTTCGATAATTGATGAACATCCCTACTGTCAACTGATATCTCAGGTGGAACAGAAATAGACTTGGTAAAATGCCCAATGCATGATTGGCCATATTGCATGAGGAACCTCTCCATTATTATTTATTTTATTAGGGGTTCAAGCCCTGAAGGGGCTGAAACCCTATTGTTTTTGTGCCGGTTTATTATTATTAGGGGTTCAAGCCCCGAAGGGGCTGAAACCCTATTGTTTTTGTGCTGGTTTATTATTATTAGGGGTTCAAGCCCTGAAGGGGCTGAAACCCTATTGTTATTGTAAATCCGAATATATTATTATTATTGTTCATCTGCCCCGACGCAAATTCCCGTGAGTTGGTAAATGGTAGAGACCTGAAATTTGGCCCAATGACAGATATTGTTGGCTGGTAGCTGCTCAAGAAAGATTTTTCGAATCGGCCTCAAGGTGGCGCTATAATCAACGGTTTTACGTTAACTCATTGAATGCCATGGACGTCCTTCGACGTCCAATTAAATAGTGACGTAGAGTGCCACGGACGTCCTTCGACGTCCAATGCGTTTTTTGACGGTGGGACGTCGATCAAAGCCTTCCGCAGCTCCTGTACAACTATAGTAGCTATTGGAGGTCTATAACCTATTTTACAGAACCCTTAGGTGGCGACAGTGCTCTCCAGATTACAGAAATGTCAGGAATACACAGCCTGAATTAGCCTTGATGAAAGAGAACCCGCTCATGCTGCAATCCAGAGCCATGTAGATTGTTCTGGCTGCAACTGACGGTGCGTGCGAACACAGTCAATCCGCGCACACAACTGAGTCCTTCTGCCTCTGTCTGTCTGTCAGCATAGTTTCTCCACATGATTAGCCGCTAGAAAAGCAGCAGCGCGACACTGAAAAGCCAAACCTTTCACTGCAGTCCGCGTGTGGCTTCTCCATGTTGCGCTGCCTGGGAGGCGGCGCTTCCCAGGCTTCCTAGAGACGCTTGGTGCGAGGCTGTGTGTTACTAGTGTGGGGAGGAGTTTTCAGCTGAGGGGGGGGAGGGGGGGTGGGGCACGCAGGGCAGGACACAACTACACCACATCACTACATCAGAAAATATTACCGTATCTAGAGTCAGTGAATGTGCTTGAAATGCTGCATTTCACAAAAGGCTGAATATCTCAGCTTATAATTTGAAATGCCTGAAAACGCTGAAAACAACCTATCTTCTCCGGCTCATAACTAAAGAACAGAAAATGGTATCAATAAACTTTTTTTTGCTGATGATACAATAGAGTCTCCTTGTTCTTTTTGCGTGTTCGGTGTTTACATAGTAATATCACACAATATTCTGTGGGCCTCGAGAAATCACTGAAAACGCTCTGAAAACTCTGGCACTGGGAGCGTCCGTTCTCCAAAAGTGGCTGGCACTCAATGAGTTAAAGGCCATCACTTCCACGCCGTTGGTCCGATTTTCAAACTTTTTTTTTCCAGATGTTCAGGTGAACCTGCTCTACAAATTTGCCTCAAGAACCCTTAAGGTCCGTCTGGAAAATTGTTGAGATATTTGGAAAAGTTTGGAAAACACATTTTTGACATCTCCTCCTAGACCGTGGCACCGGATTTTTGGATTTTTGAAATCTACTTTAGTTTTGGAGATATTGATCGTTAAAGTTGTGAGAGGGCGTGGCCTATCAGCTAAATTGTCATAACTTCATTACCCATGAAGGAATCTTCACGAAACTTGCAGGAGGTCTTCGGAGACCATCCCAGACCATGCGTGTCAAATTTGGTGCAATTCGACCAAAAGGGGGCGCTATAGCAGCATTCAGTACCTGTACCTTCTAAATTGTTTGATTTTGAAGGGCGGCAGGAAGTGCTGATTCATTGGAATTATGGCCAGCCTGACGTCTTGTATTGACACTTGACACTTCTGAGCTGATTTCAGAAAAGAAAGTGTCATTTGGCCTGTAGGGGGCGCTATTGTTTGCCTATGGGGGGCGCTACAGCAACGTATCTCCGCAACCGTAACTCGTAGAGACTCAGGGATGGCGGCGTTGGACTCGGGGTGAAAAAGTAGCAATACGAGGCCCGGGATCACCATCGCACCTTCCGTTTCCCATTTATTAGGGGTTCAAGCCCTGAAGGGGCTGAAACCCTATTGTTATTGTAAATCCGAATATATTATTATTATTGTTCATCTGCCCCGACGCAAATTCCCATGAGTTGGTAAATGGTAGAGACCTGAAATTTGGCCCAATGACAGATATTGTTGGCTGGTAGCTGCTCAAGAAAGATTTTTCGAATCGGCCTCAAGGTGGCGCTATAATCAACGGTTTTACGTTAAAGGCCATCACTTCCACGCCGTTGGTCCGATTTTCAAACTTTTTTTTTCCAGATGTTCAGGTGAACCTGCTCTACAAATTTGCCTCAAGAACCCTTAAGGTCCGTCTGGAAAATTGTTGAGATATTTGGAAAAGTTTGGAAAACACATTTTTGACATCTCCTCCTAGACCAGGGGCACTCAATTAAAATTCATAGAGGTCCAGTTAGAGAAAATGTCCTCAAGCGAAGGTCCGGAACATTGTAACGTACAGTAGCTTGCGTTATGATTCAGTGCCATTGAACTTAGGCTACTTCAATTGCAGTAGCCTAATGGTACAATGTCTGTATGTAGTCAACGACTGACTGTTAAATCAAAATAAACATCAACAATGTTTATTTTGATTTCATATTTAACTGGATTAATTATAAATAACTAGCCTACACTAATAATAAATACATGTTATTTTCTAATTTCAAGTAAAATAATGGCTGCATTTAAAAATAACATACAACAGAGTGCTTTGGGAAAATGCGCATCTTAAAAGTGTTTTAATTTGAGAAAGAAAATCTTCTTTTCTTCCCTTAACTCCACCTTTTCTCTTGAGAGAAGTGAGCTCCCTATCTATCTATCTATCTATCTATCTATCTATCTATCTATCTATCTATCTATCTATCTATCTGTCTCAGTGTCTGTCTCTATCTATCTATCTGCCTGTCTGTCTGTCTGTCTGTCTGTCTGTCTGTCGATCGTTCGCAATACAAACGTCACATGCCGTTGGGCAGTGAATGTGTGAGTGTGCCCTCAGTCTGGATTTGAGTGTGTTTGCTCGTGTGGCGCTTTCACAGACAGGTTAGGATCGCATCGCACTTCACATGAGACATACTGCCTGGTTTTGAACTGCCCGTGAGAACAATGAATGAACATCTAAGAGTCTGCCTGCTCCGGATTAAAATGAAATCTTTGTTTTTGCGGTCTACTCGTTTCTTTTGAGCACGCCATGTGAATTGACTTATATCTCTCTCATATCTCCGTGTCACTGACAATCTCTCGCCTGCAGCACTGGAACCAACTGGAACAGGCAGAATCGAATCAGATATTTGATTGGCTGAGTAGCATCACGTGTGATGATTTACAGCGCATGCATTGGTCTATGCGCTTCCTGGCAGATTAAACCAGTACCGTAAAGGGTAGAAAAGCACGTGCCGGTTAAAAAAGAAAAGCTTGGTGAAATGTAACAATTCTCAATGATTTGTAGGTTATAGGGCTCGGTCCGGATAGGACGGCGTCTGGGTCCGGATGCGGACCGGAGTCCGGACTTTGGGGATCGCTGTCCTAGACCGTGGCACCGATTTGCACCAAAATCGCCAGGAAGCATCTATGGAGCAAGCTCTACAATCGTGGTTTTTGGATTTTTGAAATCTACTTTAGTTTTGGAGATATTGATCGTTAAAGTTGTGAGAGGGCGTGGCCTATCAGCTAAATTGTCATAACTTCATTACCCATGAAGGAATCTTCACGAAACTTGCAGGAGGTCTTCGGAGACCATCCCAGACCATGCGTGTCAAATTTGGTGCAATTCGACCAAAAGGGGGCGCTATAGCAGCATTCAGTACCTGTACCTTCTAAATTGTTTGATTTTGAAGGGCGGCAGGAAGTGCTGATTCATTGGAATTATGGCCAGCCTGACGTCTTGTATTGACACTTGACACTTCTGAGCTGATTTCAGAAAAGAAAGTGTCATTTGGCCTGTAGGGGGCGCTATTGTTTGCCTATGGGGGGCGCTACAGCAACGTATCTCCGCAACCGTAACTCGTAGAGACTCAGGGATGGCGGCGTTGGACTCGGGGTGAAAAAGTAGCGGTACGAGGCCCGGGATCACCATCGCACCTTCCGTTTCCCATTTATTAGGGGTTCAAGCCCTGAAGGGGCTGAAACCCTATTGTTATTGTAAATCCGAATATATTATTATTATTGTTCATCTGCCTCCGCAAATTCCCGTGAGTTGGTAAATGGTAGAGACCTGAAATTTGGCCCAATGACAGATATTGTTGGCTGGTAGCTGCTCAAGAAAGATTTTTCGAATCGGCCTCAAGGTGGCGCTATAATCGACGGTTTTACCTTAAAGGCCATCACTTCCACGCCGTTGGTCCGATTTTCAAACTTTTTTTTTCCAGATGTTCAGGTGAACCTGCTCTACAAATTTGCCTCAAGAACCCTTAAGGTCCGTCTGGAAAATTGTTGAGATATTTGGAAAAGTTTGGAAAACACATTTTTGACATCTCCTCCTAGACCGTGGCACCGATTTGCACCAAAATCGCCAGAAAGCATCTATGGAGCAAGCTCTACAATCGTGATTTTTGGATTTTTGAAATCTACTTTAGTTTTGGAGATATTGATTGTTAAAGTTGTGAGAGGGCGTGGCCTATCAGCTAAATTGTCATAACTTCATTACCCATGAAGGAATCTTCACGAAACTTGCAGGAGGTCTTCGGAGACCATCCCAGACCATGCGTGTCAAATTTGGTGCAATTCGACCAAAAGGGGGCGCTATAGCAGCATTCAGTACCTGTACTTTCTAAATTGTTTGATTTTGAAGGGCGGCAGGAAGTGCTGATTCATTGGAATTATGGCCAGCCTGACGTCTTGTATTGACACTTGACACTTCTGAGCTGATTTCAGAAAAGAAAGTGTCATTTGGCCTGTAGGGGGCGCTATTGTTTGCCTATGGGGGGCGCTACAGCAACGTATCTCCGCAACCGTAACTCGTAGAGACTCACGGATGGCGGCGTTGGACTCGGGGTGAAAAAGTAGCGGTACGAGGCCCGGGATCACCATCGCACCTTCCGTTTCCCATTTATTAGGGGTTCAAGCCCTGAAGGGGCTGAAACCCTATTGTTTTTGTAAATCCGAATACATTATTATTATTGTTCATCTGCCCCGACGCAAATTCCCGTGAGTTGGTAAATGGTAGAGACCTGAAATTTGGCCCAATGACAGATATTGTTGGCTGGTAGCTGCTCAATAAAGATTTTTCGAATCGGCCTCAAGGTGGCGCTATAATCGACGGTTTTACGTTAAAGGCCATCACTTCCTGGTTCATTACCCATGAAGGAATCTTCACGAAACTTGCAGGAGGTCTTCGGAGACCATCCTAGACCATGTGTGTCAAATTTTGTGCAATTCGACCAAAAGGGGGCGCCATAAATGCCAGAAATGGGCGTGGCTTAACATAAAAAAGGCTGTAACTCCACACCTGTTTGTCCAATGATCGCAAAACTTGTCAGATATATCAAGGAGGATGTCCTAGTCAGAACCAGAAGCTTTGTCATCTGCGCAAGGCTTGAATCCCGCCCATCGCCGCTTGCGGCTATATTTTTATTTATTTTTGTACTTCATGTGAAGTGCAGCTTTTCATATTTACTTGAATGGGATCACACTCTTCCCTCAAAGTGATCCAGACCCACAAGCAGCATCTGCCTTCAAATGTGACTTGACTTGGAACACTGTGAATGAAGCAATTGCATCCAATGAGGGCTTTCACTTGCAAGGCGAGAGTCAATGAAAGTCATCGTTTTGTTTTTGCCATTTCAGGACTCTGGTCCCTTTTCATCTCTAGTGCTGCTTATGTGTCAATAGGTTCAGCCATTTTTTCTCATTTTTCTCATTCATTTTTGCTGTATCTAAGATTCCATTGACACAATGCGTGAAGCTCTCACTGTAGTCATTTGTCTTTTATATGCTGTATGTGGTGAATGACATTGACCCAATGCGTGAAGCTCTCACTGTAGAAATGTTGTCTTTTATATACTGTATGTGGTGAATGCTCATCCTAATGCCTCCTCTCATTCCCCCTCTTCATCTCTCCTTTGCCCTCTTTCAGTGTTCAAAACAGCAGTTGTCTTTGTGTACAAAGACTACTCCAAGCAGAGGAAAAAAACCCTGGTAAGTGCCATTTCTCCTGTTTCCTGTTGATTCATTCCAGTCTGACACTGTGTATGAAGGATGTGTGTTGGATGTGTGTTGGTGGGCCCAGGGCCTTCACTCTGCACTGCTTTTCAAAGTGCATTTTTCTTCTGGGGGCACATTGAGGCCACAAAAAAGTCAGCTCAGCATCTTCCATCATGGAGGTAGAGGTAGAGTCTCAGCATCTTCCATCATGGAGGTAGAGGTAGAGTCCGTGACAGAGAGCAGTAATGAGCTGTAGAATAGATTGAAGACACTGTAGTGTAACTGTACACCACTAACTACTGTACATGGTCTTGTCTTTCAAACCACCCCAACCAATTCTGTTACTGCACTCTTACACCCTCTGCTGTCATGTTGATATATTGCAGTGTTTGTATGTGTTGATATCCAATCAGTATCTCTATTATTCCAGGGTGGATCTCATCGTGCGTCTGTCAGTGATGACAAGGATCCCTTCCGTTTCCGTCACATGATCTCAACCGACTCCCTCCAAGTCCGTGCCCTCGCAAGTAAGTCTATTTTAACGACTACTATTGAACTTTTTTCTTGTATTGCCATTCCTCCAAAGTCCCCTGAAGCACGTTACCCACTAGTAATGGGACTTGACATTCAGCACTCTGTGAGGATCCTCAGGGAGTGCTAGCTCAGTGATTGGTCAGTCTCACAGTCTGCAGGGGATCCTCAGGGAGTGCTAGCTCAGTGATTGGTCAGATTCACAGTCTGCAGGGGATCCTCAGGGAGTGCTAGCTCAGTGATTGGTCAGTCTCACAGTCTGCAGGGGATCCTCAGGCAGTGCTAGCTCAGTGATTGGTCAGTCTCACAGTCTGCAGGGGATCCTCAGGGAGTGCTAGCTCAGTGATTGGTCAGTCTGCAGGGTAAGGTAGCTCAGTGATTGGTCAGTCTCGCAGTCTGCAGGGGTAAGGTAGCTCAGTGATTGGTCAGTCTCGCAGTCTGCAGGGTAAGGTAGCTCAGTGATTGGTCAGTCTCGCAGTCTGCAGGGTAAGAAGGTGTTGACTTGCTGTTCCAACAACAACGCTGAATTGAGCTGCAAGCACAGTACAAACAAGTAAGACAGGTGCTGAGGCGTGACACCTGACCGATAAGTCACACCCCTTTTCAGCTGCCTCATATTTCCACAGCTTTTCAAAATGAAGCGAGATTAAGGCTAGAACCTAATATACTGTACAGTAATTGGAATAGATGAGCTGCGTTACCTACCTCATTCCGTAGCCAAACAATTTCATTTTCATTCAATTTCTTGACTTTTGCCATCTGCTCATTAGTCTTAACTGTATTGAACAAGAATTGGCTTGTTCAGACAAAGCTCTTTGATGAAGCCTGTGTGGAGACTGTTTAATCTCTCTTACCAGGCGAGCAGAGACCACAACATTGATATTCTCAGTCAGCCAAATGCCTGTATAATGGAGATGGAAGTCTATTCACTATGGGGGGGAATGAGCATAGATTTTAGATGTTCTCTCTCTCTCTCTCTCTCTCTCTCATTTTGTACAGTCGATGAGGTCATACTCTGAGACTATTGCTGGACATTTGAATTCAGAAGCTGGAAGCGGTTACCTCAAGTTCATCTCTCAATATTATGAGAGAGAACTTGTGTCCCACAACTTTGCGATCAGCATTCTGGTGGTGCACGTACACAATTGTTGCTCCTGCTCCCAGGAAATTGTGTTGCTCCTGCCCCCAGGACATTGTGTTGCTCCTGCCCCCAGGACATTGTGTTGCTCCTGCCCCCAGGACATTGTGTTGCTCCTGCCCCCAGGACATTGTGTTGCTCCTGCCCCCAGGACATTGTGTTGCTCCTGCCCCCAGGACATTGTGTTGCTCCTGCCCCCAGGAAATTGTGTTGCTCCTGCCCCCAGGAAATTGTTTGTACACCACTTCAGGCCAAATCCTACATTATAAGAAGTGGAATGAATGAATCCAGCATTTTTATTCTGAGGTCATTTAAAAAGATTATTGACCCGTGAGAGGGTTTCTAACCCAAACCCTCTGAATGTTCCTCTCCCACCGAAATACATTAGAATCTTAGTCAACAAAACTGATAAATACTCATTAGTAGATCTGCACACAGTCTTCTTCACATCCCTTTCCTAGACAAACCTTAAATCAACCATCTGGCAGTTTGGCTCAAATGTGATCATTAATCTCCCTAATGGTCCGTTGTTTAAGGAATTGATGACTGAAATTAAGTGAATCCTTTTATGAATGTAGGTCACATTTCTCTCTCCCTCTCTCTCTCCCTCTCCCTCTCTCTCTCCCTCTCTCTCCCTCTCCCTCTCTCTCTCTCTCCCTCTCTCTCTCTCTCTCCCTCTCTCCCTCCCCCTCTCTCTCTCTCTCCCTCTCTCTCTCTCTCCCTCTCTCTCTCTCTCCCTCTCTCTCTCTCTCTCTCTCTCTCCCTCTCTCTCTCTCTCTCTCCTCCACTTTCCCAGATTCTGAAGGTACGGCAGTGTGTGAGATAGTTCACACAAGGTCTGAATCTGAGGGACGACCAGAGCGAACCTTCCAGCTGTGCTGCCGGTATGCTTTTTCAATATCCTACACATGCAGTACATACATTGTCCCTGTAGGGGACGGTTCAACACTTAAAGCAGCTACGTATGTTTGAATGAAACTACATTTAATACTGATGCCTCACATCTTTCACCTTGTGAGGCAGCTGGATTCCTGATTCACGATCACACGACAAATCCATCTTACCACGCTCCAATCTAATTGGTCTGAATCTGAACCAGCAGTGGTTCACATCAATCAGGTGTTCCGAGGCAGCTACAGGCGGGCTTTAGGTGTGATGACAGCAAGAAGCCAGCCTGTGATAGACAAATGGTTTATCCAATCACCTGCCAAGTAGCATTTTGAAAACTTTGTTCCGGGAGAACGCTACTGCTTTTGTCTACAGGGGCCGCTAAAATCAACCCAAAATTAAAGTTCCCCCGTAGCTGCTTTAAGGAGTTCAATTCCCACACTGGCCACCTATATTCAAAATGTATGCACTAATGGTGCTGTAACATGCTTTGGATACAAACCTCTAAATGGGTTTGATTGATGAAACAGTGTATAGTTACTACATGTATGGTGCATAATGCTAATAATAGCATCATTTGCAGCTCTCCGGAGAGCAAGAAGGATTTCCTGAAAGCGGTCCACTCCATCCTGAGGGAAAAGCAGCGTCGCCAGCTTCTTAAGACAGACTCTCTACCACCCAACCAGCAGTATGTCCCCTTTGGGGGCAAACGCCTGTGTGCCCTCAAAGGGGCCATGAACAGAACGGGTGAGAAAGCATAAGACCGTTCAAAGAACAAGGAACATTTATTATGCCAATAATTCTGCACATCACCTACTACATCTATAAGACATTTTCATTGTGTGTTGTCATCCTATTTCCACCAACTCCAACTTTGTCCTGTCTGTTTAGCATCGAGTCCGTCTCGGACGCTGCGCCGCAGGAAGCAGGTGAGGAACCGCTTCGCCGTCGACACCGACCTGCTTTTCCACGGCAACAACAACAGTGACTCTGACCCCTCCTCCCACCATCACCATCACCCTCCCTACCCTTCCGCACGCTCGCCGCTGTCCGAGCACGCCCTACACCAAACCCACAAACCTCACGGAGAGGACACGGACCGCTGGGTGGAGGAGCAGTTCGACCTGGCTCGCTACGACGACCAGGGCGTCGAGGCGGGGCAGGTAAAGGAGACGGACATTTTGAGCGACGACGACGAGTACTGCGAGTCTGTCCGAGCCTCGTCTGCGGAACCCGCCGGCCTGGAGGGGAAAGTGGAAGGACTCGACCTGAACGGGGCAGCAGTCGTGACAGAGACGGGACGTGTGCACAGCTGTGTGCTACAAGAGGAAGGCAATCGAATGAACCGCGCGAGCGACTCAGACTCGGCCGCCTCTCCCGGGCATGAGGAGGACCGCCTCCAGTCCCCCGGGTGTGTCCCCCGGCTGTCCCACTGCACCGCCGCCCCCCATCTGAAGCTCGCTCCCCTGATGCAGTGTGCGGCGGAGGGGGTCACCGACAAGGACCGCGACGTCATCTGGGTGCGGCGGGACGACTACGCCAACAGCAACGTCTTCTGAAGGGGAGTGACGGCAAGAGGAGGCACAGAGGATGGATTCTCCCGCTCCACACAGACACTGGCAGTGGGAAGTGGGAAGTGGGAAGTGGGCAGTGGGAAGTGGGAAGTGGGAGTGCGATAGGATACAAGCGTAAAAAGAGTAAAAGACATTATATAGACATGGAGAAGGAATTGAAATTCAAAACAATGTCTTTACTTTAGCGTGTCTTGACTCCGCCTTGTCCTTCTCACTTCACCTGCATCTCCCGTGTTCTGACAATCCCTGAGGCATCAGTGAGGTGAGATGCTCCTCATCCTGAGCTGCTTCAACTGAGCCAGAAGGAAAGCCAGAGGTGTCACTGTTTTGGATGCATAGTCCGGGCGTAACGCAGACCTGTGGGATCGTACTGTTACACGCGAGTAGACCAGCAAGTGTGTGTGTGTATACACACAAGTGCATCCGGTACGGTACACAGAGGCACACACACACAGACTCCAGGCAGCTAACTGTACCATACACACATTACTGAAGAGACGTCATCGCTGAACTGTGACCTAACTGGACCAAAACAAAAAGTCTATTTTTCAATGCAGGATCGTGGGTGTTATTTTTCTTGGACTCAGAAACTTTGTACCTTTTAACACTCAAGGGCTGTGTGTTACTGAATTTCTCTTCAGGGGCTTTTGGCTTACGACTGCTGTGTAAAGTAGAGTGAACTGCAACTAGCTTTATTGTGCTTTTATTGTTTTTAACTTAATATCAGCCGCACACTGGTGTATAATCAGGAGTACGATAGAGTGCCGTTAACCTCTTGTATATGATAAAAATGCATTGTTTTGAAGCTTGCTCATGTCTCCCAGCATATCCACTGAAATGTTTTGGACAATAGATATAAAGAGTCAACCTATCCTTTCATTCATTATTACCTTATTTGACATTTCTGCTTACAGCACATTCAACTGCCCAGTATTACAAACCGCCCCTTGTCCATCAAGGAAACATCAGCATGTTTGGTGCCACAAGCAGGCTTATAGAGATAGTCGGCATGTGTGGGAATGCCCACAAAATGTTAAACGGCTGGCGCGCGAGTGGGGTAAAACCGCTGATAATATATCTCAATGGGCTGACTCACCAAAAGACGGTGCTGCGGCTCTAAACTACAGGTTTGGGGGGTTCTAGAGCAGAACACAAGACGTCTGCTCAGATGTGCGTTTACTGCAGTGGTTAAAATCCTGATCGTGTCTGCCTGGGCTGGGCTATCAGCTAAATACTAACTTTGCTGAATGGATAGAACGTTTTTTTTTTACCCCACCCTGACCACGCCCCCAGCCAGGCTGAGCCAGCTAACCCAGCGTCTATTGTGGGCATTCCTAGAGCCTGTATGGGCGTTCCCAGACATGCCGACTGCCTCTATACCACAAGAGAGCCCTTCACATTAATATTCACATGTTGTTGCTTGATCTTGGTCATGCTCTTTCAATAATGTTCTTTTGGTAACTCATAGATCTTATCAAGAGCGTTCATTTAATATACAGGACCCATTTTGCCCAAAAGGCCACTTGTGCTCTTCTGGCTCCAATAAGTCCTTGATTAATGACGTAATAATACCCAGATACCAATAATCCTGTTTCACTTGAAATTTCTTTGTTGCCATTTTGAAAGGAGGCAGTCAGCAGAGACATATTGGAGACCGTACTGTAACTCCGAGCAGATGGCAGCCATGACTTGCAGCCTCTCTCTCCCCCTGCATTTATTCCCTTATCCACTAGGCTGTGCTGTTTCACAACATATTGTCACAACAACAACAACACAGTGGTTGCTCAGCTCAACATAGGAAGAGGATGAGGCTTCAGCACTCGAGTGAGTGGCACTGGTGCATCCATCTTCTTCTTTGCCAATGGCAAAGCTTCCCTTCTGGTCAATAGGTGCTTTGCCTGGCTGGGTGCTTGTACAGTCTTATTGGGCTTTCCAGTTTCGGCCACATCATGGTATCTTCTCTTGGCTGCAGCAGAGACATTTTGGAGATGGCGTACAGCAGGGGTGTCCAAACCTTTTTTTGAATAGGGGCCAGAGTAGATGATGTGAAACTACCAGGGGGCCGGCCGCTTTTCGCATCATATGGGTAATAAAAAAAAACAAATAAAAAGTAGAGTGCGCACACTGCTTAAAGATATCTCCCAGTAGATTTATTCAGATGTTTGGGTCTCACGACCTTCTTCAGAATGAAGCAGGAAAGGACAGAGCACTCATATAAATACTCTCCACCAATTGGCAGAGAGAAAACAAGTCAGGTGAGTACAATCAACCAGGATAGACGATACAATACAATACAATTGTACTCTAAGGATTTTGTTTAGCATCTGAAAACACTAGTTCTGTCTGTCTGGTTCCCCCTTGGTGCTTGTCTACAAACTGTATGATAGTGCTGTCATCGTTAGGTGAACGGAAAAAACACAAAGTGAACTTGCTTGATTAACCAATACTGTGTGGAGGGCCACATATAGTATATTTTGAGAGACAAGCTGAGGGCCGCTTAAATTCGGTCCGCCGGCCGCAATTGGCCCCCCGGGCCGGACTTTGGACATGCCTGCCGTATACAGTAACTCCAAGTAGATGAGCAGCCATACAGTTAACTTCTCCTTCTCTGACCGATTTTTTGGTATCTGCTTCTGCTCTCTCCTGCTCCTTTGTCAGGGATGCAAACTAGTCACCTTTAGGTGACAGTCACCTTTTTCACCCCAAAATAGGGCACTTAAGTGAATGATATTGTCTGCCCTGGTATGTCACCTTTTTCACTATCCATGACTTTGCATCCCTGCTTTGTGTTGGTCATAAACAGCATCATAATCACAAAGGAGTTGACTGAGGCAGACAGACCTAGAATGCAATACATCTTGAAATTGGAGAAATTTACATAAGAAATCAAGTGTACACTCCCAATTTTCTTTCCACTAACGCCTTCTTTCTCTTGTCTCTCTAACGCCCTCTCCCCTGCATTCCTTCCCTTATCCACTCGGCTGTGCTGTTTCACAACATCTTGTCACAACAACACAGTGGTTACTCAGCTCAACACAGACATGTGCACCTTGTGGATGTATTGAACCTGCACTTATTGCCCAACTACCCTGTCACTGGGACCCAGGGTTTAAGGAGACTAGAATACACTTTGGATGTTCTTGATGTTATTGTCTTATTCTTATGTTGATTTATTAGATTTAGTTTACAGGGTGATGAGGAACTAGTTTTAACCCAGTAAGGACCTATTCGTCTTTGAGACTGTGAGGTACAATCACCTGTCTATAACATAGAGGCAAATAACCCCTTTGTACTTTCCCCTTTGTACTTTTAAAACTCTGTTCGTACATACAACTGTGGAGTATTAACATTTTTGTTATCAGGAAAATAAAATTTGTAAATAAAATGTTTCTTTGAAAGTGGTAATTATTCATCGCTTTAATGTATAGCTTTAAAGTTAAGGAGGGAATTGGGAGCTACAACCTTGTGTATATGACTTGAATTGGTGAGTGTTCATATTTTCTTTATACAGCAGTTGGCAATAAGGACTATTTTTTAATTCAGTGTAATCATCTCATTTAGGAGTTTTTCAGAAGTTGTGGAAGGTCACATTCGTAGGTGGTCAAATGAAAGACAAAGTGTAGCTGTATATCTAATTTCCAGTCTAAAAACTACATTCCATGGCATCGGCTTATAGGGCTAAGTGTGAGTGGAAATAAAATGGGGGGGGGGGCTACTCTTGTGATGATGAACAAGGCTATTCTGAAGGCAATTAAGACCACCCAGAGCCCCTCAAAAAGATGATTTAAATGTTTGAAATAAAAAATTAAAAGGAATGATAGGTTCCCAGTTAATTGAACATATGGCATGGAATAATTTAATTAATTAATACACAGGTTAATACACATGTTACTATCCCTTGTGCCAAAATCCGAGGAAAAACACATTTAGAAGCCCAATCCAGAATAAAACAAGCTAACAACAGGCTAACAAACTAATAAACAAGACACAAATCACCAGTTACCTACCCTAGCCAACAGCAGTATGAAGCATGTCATTGGGGTTTTCAAGTGGGCACCTTCCTTCACCGACGTTTCGTTAAGTTAGGCCCACGACACCTCAAGAAGGCTTAACGGTGTAATCCAGCGTCCTGGAAACACCCCCCTCCATGCTACCACCGCACAACTGCATATTACCTCACTATCTAAGCCTAGCTATCCAGGTCAGTTCGGTATGACATTCCTGACTACACCACCACTGTCAATGATTCAGCCCTGTTGATGTGGACCGTCAATCATGACCAACAACAAACAATCCCTAACTACACCACCACTGTCAATGATTCAGCCCTGTTGATGCGGACCGTTAATCATGACCAACAACAAACAGTCAATGGGAGTTTGGGTTTAATGAGCACTTTTTTTTACTAGGTCATCTTGAAAAGTATAATTTATATCTGAAAAGTCAAAGGCAAGACTGCAGCTGCAATGAATGGGAGGCAGACTTTGTGGGTGGTGATGGTGATGTTAACCATACTGAAGAAAACTGATTCCACATGTACTTCAGACTGGCCAAGTTCAGAGATGTGTACATACTGTATGCACTATGCAGTATAGATGGATTTTTTTCTCCAAAATATCTTGTCTATATTTGGGACTTGCCAAATGTATTTGTACAATGTATAAGAAGAAAATGCGTATAAATATATTTTCTGCAGGTTTTGAAGCTAAATAGGCTAAATGTGATGTGTGAAACATTTTTGGTCAAAAGGATCATTCTGTGAGTTAATTAAGGGGGTCTAGGCCTATTTGTCAGTGTAGAAGGACAGATCAGAGGGTTTATGCTTATGAGAAGGAGATCAGAAATATTATGATAACAAGTTTATATTTAAAACACATAGGCTACAAATTCTGAGCTAAGGCGGGTCTTGCTTTTAGACTTCAATCTGGTGCACCAAATTTTAAGTAGGGTAAACCCCACCGGAGGGTAGAATTTGTTGGCTGAAATCTCTTTGTGTTGTTTGTGTCTCACTTTGAATCAAGGCAGCTACATGTTCAATTTCGAGAGATCAACAGCCTGAAACAGCGAGGTTTTCAACCCAGTGGAACTACTGAGACATGAGAAACCTCAAAACCTGCCCCCCAAAAGAAGCTTGTATAAACCTTAATCAATTTCATAAGGATACAGCCATACAGGCCTATAAATACCACACAGCAATATATCACAAAAGGCCTACATTATTTCAAATAAATAAGTTCCATAGGCTAAAGGAATAGTGATAGGACAGGAGGTTGAGAAAAGGTCATGAAAACGGCATACATAGCCTAAATCTCTCTAGGGATTACAGTGAGTGATTTTGTTATTCTAGGTTTGTCTGTATTACTGTAGCTATATATTCATATTCCAGGCAGGCCAGATAAAGACCTTCTCTTCTGCAGCAGCTGGAGATAATATGGCATCTGCACTGTAACCTGAAGATTATTCCCCTCTCATCAGGACCGTTGCAGGGAGCCGCGCGCTGCCAATCCATCTGCTCTTTAATCCAAGACAAGAGTCAGCCAAACTAACCAGAGAGCGCCAGAATTAGCCCGGATGTCAGGTGCCTTCAAAATAAAAGTGGAAGAATTATTCAAGTGTTTGATTTTAAAAAGTATCTCATTTAGGCTACTACAAATCCCTCTTTAAAGATATTGTAGCGAATCAGTGTTACACATATAGCGGTGAGCAATGGTAGTGTCTCGACTACAGATAGGAACGTATATGTGGGAGTGTTATGCAGAGGAACACTATGCTTGTGGGACCACTTCCGGGGGGAGACTGAGCATGCGTGTCAGTCTCCGGTTACCGCCTAAGGGAATAGCTGCTAACAACGAGTGTGACAGCCGCCTAGAGTTGTTGTATAACTAACTGTGAATAAAGATCCTTGTACCAGCAAGAAGCCTCCAGCTCTTCAATACCAGGAACGCTACATTGGCGTCAGAAGTTGAAAACGGTGAATATTGCCTCCAGAATCGGCGAGATAGTGAACAAGTTCCTGAAGAAAGAGCGGCAGAGACTCAAACGGGAGGCGGGAAAAGAAAGAGCCGAAGCAGACAGCCAGGCGTCCGAAGAGGAAGATGACTGGGTAGACGCAGCCACTACTACAGAGACCCAAGCGGGAAAGACAGGAAGAAGCCGGTGGCCGGTGAGAGTGAAGACCGAGCCTGGCAGCATCGCCACCGCAGCTATGGAAGCTGCGCCGCGGCCCAGCGAAGCTAGCCTGCGAGCCAGTGACCAGGACGGGGCGCAGACCGAAGCGACAAGGGAAGGCGGCCGCCGAGGGAAGAAGGAAATACCGCCGCCGAAATACAACGGTAAAGGCGAGTGGGAAGCATATTACACGATGTTTAACACAGCAGCTAATATGAATGGCTGGTCGAAGGAGGAGAAAGCCAGTCATTTAGTGATGTCTCTCGAAGGCGAAGCTACAACGTGTGTGGCGGCAATGGCGAATACAGAAGACTTAGACGTGGTGATGGCAGCGCTGAGCAGGCGTTTCGGCCAATGTAAAGAAGAAGGCGTCATGGTCGCAGAGCTGTGTAACAGGCGTAGACGACCAGGGGAGTGCCTGCGAGCGCTAGCGACAGACATTGAGATCCTCAGCCGAGGCGTATACAAACGGATGTCGCCAGAATCACTGGAGGAGTTAACTAGAAACTACTTCATACAGGCCATCGAGCCAGGGAGCCTGAACCAGAAAGTAACGCTGAGACATCCAAAAACACTGGGAGCGGCGCTGGAGTTGGCGCTGGAGATAGAGACAGTGGAGGGCTGGGACACAGGCAGCGGCAGAATGGAGGCCGCCCCCGTGGTAAGAATGGCAGTGGAGAGTCCGCCACAAGAAGAGCCAGCGTGGAAGATGGCCTTGGCAGAGCAAGGCAACATGGTGAAAGAACTGTCCGAGTCAGTACAGCAGCTAAAAGAACAACTGCTCCGCAGCGCCACCCTGCAGCCCAACCCCGCTCAGCAGCCCACTCCGCGGAACATGAGCTGGGGCAGAGGAAGAGTGATCTGCTGGAGATGTGGACGGCCCGGACATCGGGAAGCAGAATGCCGCCAGAGAACGTGGAACCAGGGAAACGGCGCAGGGCCCGTCCAGAGGGGGAGAGACGGGTCCCCGACTTCACAGTCCCCGTAGTCACGTCGTCGCAGGAGGGAGCCCACCGACAGCAGCGGGGGGGTGGGGCTCCGTCTTCCCCCGAAGTAGACGACATCGCCGGAGCCGTCAGCATGCAGAGCAGGCCGCGCACGATGAACGGCTGCCATGTTCCAGTCTACCTACAGGGGAGATACTGTGTCGCCCTAGTGGACACGGGGTGTACAGCAACGCTGGTGAACGTCAACATGGTGCCTGAGGGGACGCGTCTGGACCAGCCAGCGGCACAGCTGCTGAGGACAGTATCCGGTGAGTTAATGCCAATGAGGGGAAGGGGGTACGTTTGGATAACAGTGGGGGAACACACAGTGGAGTTTGCCGTGTGGGTAGTAGAAATGGCGGGACCCTGCATCCTGGGGGAGGACTACTTGACGCTAAACCAATGCACAGTAGACCTAGGAAAGAGCACATTGACATTCGCAGGAGGGTCAATAGTACGGATGGGCCACCCTCCCACCGCCCCAGGGGAGGGACCTAATGTAAATAACATCACTGTATATCGCGTCACTGTAGAGCACGAAACCCCAGCCCAGACCCCTGCCCTGCCCCAAAACCCTCCCCCAACCCAGACCCCTGTCCTACACCAAACCCCGCCCCAAGACCACGCCCCTAGCGCACCTCCAAACACTTACCCTCAGCCACCGCCACAGGCGGAGGGGGAGACAGAGAGGTTAGAGATGCTGAGGGGATTGCACCAACGCCAGAGTGAGGGTTTAGAACCCCAACAGAGCGATGAACTGTGGCGAGTGCTCAAAGAATATAAGGACATTTTCGCAATGTCGGATGATGAGCTAGGCTGTACCCACCTGGTGGAACACGAAATAGACACTGAGGGGGCGCGACCCGTCAGGTCATATCCCCGTCGGGTCCCAGCAGCGAGGAGAGACATAGCGAACGAAGCGATAGAGAACATGCTGCGGGCGGGGATCATTGAGCCATCAGACAGCCCGTGGGCGTCAGGGGTAGTGTTGGTGAGAAAGAAGAATAGCCCCAAAATGCGATTTTGTGTAGACTATAGGGGGCTGAACAAAGTGACAAAAATGTCAGGATCGGTGTTGGACATGTGGATCTATTCGCGGGTAGTTGAGGGCCACGGGAAACTTGGTAGGTCTTGAGAAGCTGGGGTGTTGTGGAACTTGATGGCTGGGGCTGCACAGTTCGAGGTTTGGGAACGGTCGCAGAGATTGCAGAAGTTGCTGGTTGCAGAAGTTGCAGGTTGCAGACGTTGCAGAGATTGGTATGATCCTTGATGTGAAATTATGAATCACTCGCGAGAGCCTGCCGGAATGGGTCTTTATAGATCCGAACATGACACCACCTGTGCTATGACATCACTGTGCTATGACATCACTTGTGTTATGACATCACCAGCGAAAGGCATGAAAGACACTTATGAATCATGACATCATCAGTGATCGATGACATAGTAGGAATGACGACGTCAAAGTAGGAATGATGACGTCATCCTAACAAAAAAAAGACGCATACCCGATGCCCATCATCGAGGAACTGTTAGACGCCGCGGGAGAGTCATCCTGGTTCTCATCCCTAGACCTCCGTAGCGGGTACTGGCAGGTGCCCCTCCGTGACGATGCCAAACAAAAGACCGCCTTCCGCACCGAGAAGGGGCTGTGGCAGTTTCGAGTACTCAGTTTCGGGCTGTGCAACGCACCAGCAACGTTCGAGAGGTTAATGGAGAAACTGCTGGGAGACATTCCCCGAACCGAATGCGTCGTGTATTTAGATGACATCTTGACACACAGGGGCACGTTCCAGGCAGCAGTGGGGGCGCTACGAAAGGTCCTGCAGAAGATAGCAGAGGCGGGTCTAAAGTTACACCCAGATAAGTGCCACTTCCTGAAGAGGAGGGTGGAGTTCTTAGGGCATGGCATCGGCGCGGGGGGCATTCGCACCCTGGAAGAGAAGACTCGGGCGATCGTGGAGTGGCCCACCCCCAGAAACAAAGGCGAACTCGAGAGCTTCGTAGGGCTAGCCTTATACTACAGGAAATTCGTAAACGGGTTTTCTAAAATAGCGGAACCACTGTTCAGGTTAAAAGAGAAGAACGCAGACTTCCACTGGACGGCAGAATGCCACCTAGCCTTTAAAGCCCTCAAGAAAGCGCTGACCGAGTCTCCGGTGCTTAGAGCACCAGACCCCGCACTGCCGTTCCTACTAGACACTGATGCCAGCAACGGGGGTATGGGGGCCGTGCTGTCCCAGGCGGGGCCGGACGGGGAGCGGGTGGTGGCGTACTACAGCAAGACTTTCGATAAAACAGAACGTAACTACTGCGTCACCCGCCGGGAGCTCCTCGCCGTCGTAGAAGCACTACGACACTTTAGATACTACCTCCTGGGACAGCCTCGGTTCACCATACGGACCGACCACTCGGCGCTGCAGTGGCTGTGGTCCTTCCGAGAGCCGGAGGGGCAGGTGTGCCGCTGGTTAGAGAGAATGGCAGACTACAACTTCACCATAGAACACAGGGCAGGGGCGCACCACGTCAACGCAGACGCCCTGTCACGACGACCCTGCGCAGAGAGAGGGTGTGCGTACTGCGAAAAGAGAGAAGGAAGGGAGAGAGAGCTCCAAGAGGAAGCGAGGATATGCCCTAACCATACGGGGGACGGACCCGTATGCAAAGCACTGCAGGTGGCAGAAGCGGCAGATTGGAGGGCCCATCAGGAGAATGACCTAGAGCTGGGGCCAGTAATGCGATGGATAGAAGAGGGCCAGAAGCCGCCGTGGGAAGAGGTGGCCGGAGTCACCGACGCAACCAAGGTGCTGTGGTCAGAGTTCGACACCTTGAGATTGAGCAACGGCATACTGATGAAGTCCTGGAAGGAACCAGTGACGGGAGAGAGCCAGTGGCGGAAGGTAGTACCGGCGACGCTGAGAGAGGCGGTGTGCAGGAGCGGTCATGGAACTGCAGGGGCCGGACATTTCGGTGTAAACAAAACACTCCGCCGTCTGAGGCAGGGTTTCTATTGGGGGAGGATGAGGAGAGACGTGCAGGATTTCTGTCGACGGTGCGACCTCTGCGCAGCGTACAAGGGCCCATTAGACCAGTCTCGCGCACCGCTCCAGCAGCTAGCAGCAGGAGCGCCCATGGAGAGGGTGGCGGTGGACGTGATGGGACCGTTTCCGCGCACAGACGATGGAAATTGATACGTCCTGGTCGCCATGGACTATTTCACAAAATGGCCAGAAGCATATGCGCTGCCCGACCAGGAGGCGGGAACGGTGGTCGACGCACTGGTGGCGGGCATGTTCAGTAGGTTCGGAGCACCGGAGACCCTCCACAGTGACCAAGGGAGGAACTTTGAGTCACGAGTGTTCGCCACCATGTGCGAGAAACTGAACATAAAAAAGACGCGTACCACAGCACTGCACCCCCAGAGCGATGGCCTGGTAGAAAGATTCAATCAGACACTGAAAAAGCAGTTGGCTATCCTCACAGAGGAGCACCAGAAAGACTGGGACACGCACCTGCCTCTCATCCTCATGGCCTACAGATCTGCCGCCCAAGAGTCCACCTCCTGCACACCCGCGCTGCTCATGTTAGGCCGAGAACTGAGGACGGCCACAGAAATGGCGTTCGGCAAACCACCAGATGCACTGGATGCGCCCCCGGGGCGAGAGTACGCCAGGAGGCTACAAGATCGGTTAGAGTCCGCTCACAACTTCGCTCGAGGCCAGCTAGAGAAAGCGGGCATGAGACAAAAGAGGAACTATCACGTGAGGGCGAAGGGAAACCATTTCCAGGGGGGGGATTTGATCTGGGTGTACACGCCCCAGAGAAAGAAAGGGCGTAACCCCAAGCTGGACTGTCACTGGACAGGCCCATGCAGGGTCTTGGAGAGAATGGGGGAGGTGGTGTACCGAGTGCAGATGCCACTTGGTGGCAGGAAGGTACTCCACCGAGACAGGTACTGAGGGGGGTGCACCCTTCCCCCAGATCTCGGCCGCGCAGCGGTTTCACCTAGACGTGCTAGGAGAAGGGGACTGTTTCCACAGGGAGGGGCGTCCGGCTATGACCGGACGGCCACCACCCAGGGGCTCGATGTCTCAGAAACACTGCAGATGGGATCAGCCCCACAGGCAGAATCACAGAGACTAACACGGCCACGGAGAGAGACACGGGCTCCAGGACATTTGGAGAACTTTGAGCTTTATTAAAAAAAAAAAAAAAAAAAAAAAAAAGGAAGGAGGATGGTGTTGAAATGTTGGCTAAAAGAAAAGAAATGATGTATATGGCATGAGATATTGTGGGGAATGAAGATGTGGGAGAAGCTAGACAGGAAACATCAAGAGTGGGTAACAGACAAAAAAAAAAAAAAAATGTTAAAGAAAAAAAAAGATGCTGGGATGTGTTTGGTACAAGGGGATGTGTGGGTGTGGTGTCAACGTGGGCGTTGACTTATTGTTGGGCGGGGAGTATGTAGCTAATCAGTGTTACACATATAGCGGTGAGCAATGGTAGTGTCTCGACTACAGATAGGAACGTATATGTGGGAGTGTTATGCAGAGGAACACTATGCTTGTGGGACCACTTCCGGGGGGAGACTGAGCATGCGTGTCAGTCTCCGGTTACCGCCTAAGGGAATAGCTGCTAACGAGTGTGACAGCCGCCTAGAGTTGTTGTATAACTAACTGTGAATAAAGATCCTTGTACCAGCAAGAAGCCTCCAGCTCTTCAATACCAGGAACGCTACAATATTAATATATGTCCAAGTAGAAAATTTGCATAATCTACATGGAAATTGTATAAATCTGAAAATCTGTAAAAATTGTGCTATGCAGTGATTCTCAAACTTGTTCATGTCAAGGACCCAAATTGACACACATTAGACTGCCATTTGAAACGATTTGCCCAGTGCACTCATCGAGCTTAAGGAGACCTTCAGACCATTCGGTCTCTCTCTTTTGTTCTGTTTGTTTGTTTGTTTAATTAAATAGTGTAGTTTGTGTTGCCTACTTATTTTCCCTTAGTTTGAGTAAATAAGTTATTGTTTGAACTTTTGCTTTAGCGTATGACTGACTCCCCTCATTTGTTACTTCTTTGAGCCAGTTGTAACATATATGAGGGCAGTCATGACACCAAAGCAAAAGTTAAAACAATAATTAACTGAAACTAAGGGGAAATAAGTAGACAACACAAACTACATTAATAAACAAACAAACAAACAAACAAACAAACAAACAAACAATGAACAGAACAAAAGGTGCATCATGAGGAGGGAGAGAGAATGGTCTGAAGGTCTTCCCACCGGGCCCAGATGCACCCAATCAGCAAACGACCCATATGAACACCTAACCCTGAACAGATAGATGCAAAATGATTTTAAATTGATTCTGGTACTATTGGGCATGTTATAAAAAAATCATAATAAAAATCTAGGAAAATCTGACTTCAGGAATTGGGGTCATTAAATATATTAATCAAATTAAGCTATATCTCAATTACTATTCAACCTAGAAAGGTGGTTTTGGTGTCTACTCCTATGTTTTACAGTAGGGAAGGAACTGAAGGAAGGAATACAATTGATTAAGTCAAATTACTATCAAATAATTACGAGGGTTTCCAACTTCCAATTCATTTAGGCCCTAATTAATGTATTGCTTGCACCTGTGTTACTTCCTGCCTTTTAGACACAAAATGGGTGAATTGGGTGGGAAGTGAAACTCAACTAAATGTAACAGCTGATCATAAAGCGTTTAATTTTGAAAATTCTGACAGGAAGTTGTTTTATTTTGAATCTGGTTCGCTTGACGCTAATCTCGCGCTCATGTTCTCCCCTCTGGCTCTGCTCCTGCCTGCCTAGATGCGCACCGAGGTCGAGTGAGTAAAAAGTAGCGGACGCGTTCAATGGTCGAGACTATTTTTCTACATTCCGTTTCTTTTTCTTCACAAAATGTTACCGAATGATTGTGGGTGCAGGGAAGTTGGATATATGTCATGATGTGACTGGTGGCGATGATATGTCGTGTTTTTTTTTTATCCGATGGAGTGGAAGGACCCGTGTTGGGAATGTTTGCGCTTTTACGCGCTACTTTGCGTGCTGGTCACTTCACTGCGTGGATCGAGGCTGTTTCTCTCTGTAATGTACCGCCGTAAATATTCATGGTGAGTTCGACTATAGAGCACTATGGAGAAAAGAAAGAGACTTTTCACCTGTCTTGTCTTCACGGCGCAGCTCTGTCTGACCTCACCACAAGTCCTCAGAATCGGTAAGCGCAACAGCTGTTTACACGCAGTAGCCTATGGTTCTCTGCGTGTCTGACTTCACTGGACTGGGTCAAATCATGTGTGTAGGCCCTACAATACAGCTATACATTGTTCCTTCTCTAGTCATACAAAAGAGAAACTGTGCCTATGTCTTGTGGTCTGTAACAGTGCTTAAATAGAACCTAATGGATTATCACTATAGCCTGTTCCTAGAATGTTTGATATAACCTGTGTGTATAGTAGCTACTCAATAGTGATGATATTGTGCTTTATGTTATTTTGTTATGATCTCATATGGCATCAAATATGGTGTCAATTTAATAGTACCCTAGTCCTATAGGGACGTGTTAGGGTTAAGAAAAACCTATAGCCTATGTATTTCTTTTTCTGGGATTATGATCATTATTTATCATTAGGAACACCTGCCTTTCAACCCAGAAGACAATATTTCCCACAACAAAAGACAAAACTTTGTCAGTCTCACTTCCTGCTGCAGCTGCTTACTCGTTTACTTCAGGAGACGGTAGACGTTAGTTGGCACTCGCATTTTCCTAGCTCCAAATTTGATCTTGAAGTTATCAGTATGCTCGAAAGCAATTAAGGATAAAGAAAAAATCATTAGAAATCGAATCTTGTCAGTCATCAGTTGTTGCTCCATTTGACCTCAGAAAAGCTGTCGGTATACAGGTGAAGTTTTTTGTGGTCAATTATTTGCTCAGGGTCTATAGTTTTTGGAGTTGGCGTCATTATAGTTTCAAAATCGCCTCGGATCAAGATCATCTCATCAATCCGTCGTCATATTTTGAATTGAATGCCAAAGCCATCTAAAATAGAGATGC
>NC_139623.1:73167461-73199961 GCF_964638095.1 Poromitra crassiceps | reverse complement strand
ATTGGATCGCTCCGTGGAATGGAACATGAAAGGGACATTGTGATTCGTTTACTGAACTTATCCAATGAGCACGGTGTGAATAATTCTACGATTCTGCGCTCATTTAAGGACGGTGGGACGATAGAGGCCGTAGGCTACAGATGTAGGCTTGCTGAAGTCGTTGGCAGACCTCATCTCTTTTAATTGCATTGGAGAGCTAAATTTAGCAGTCATCCCTCAACCTGGGTGTTCTGGCTTGCTAGCTACTAGTTGTGACATGTGATAGCATAGCATCCTAATATTGGCAAAGGGGAGCCTTTTTTTAATCATATGGCCATGAGCTGATACTTATGATCACCACTAGCACAGACTACGGTTAGCAAAACACTGAATTCCATTTGATATCTCCAGGTCAAGATGCAGAGAAAAGTCTATTTAAAAAAAACAAGGTTGATGCAGGTAGGTATTCTAGGTGAGATTTAAGAGTGATAGGCTGTTTTTCTTTGATGGAAATGCGTGCAGTACAACAACAACTACAGTATTATCCATACTACACACTGAAACACTCCAGCTCTATGCCATTACTTTCAGATATTTAGAATGTAGTTATTTAATTTATTTATTTATTTAATTAATTAATTATTTCTGCCTTATGTCTGTCTGTCTGTTTCTCTGTCTTTCTTTCCCCTCTGTCTCTTTGCCCTTGATTGCATGCTTGCCCTGATTGCCAGAATTAATTAGTTGTCGAAAACACAATTATTACTGTATGTTTTCTCAACCAGAACGGAGTGCAGGGAAACCTGCCTCATTAATAATAATATAATAATAATAAACTTTATTTATATAGCACAATTCAAACATAAGATGCCATTCAAAGTGCTTTACAGAAAGATAAAACAGTTGGATAAAGATAAAACAGTAAAATAAACAGTTAAAAAAATGAGAACAAATGGGGCCCAGGATAGATATAATAAAACAAGATACAGATTAAAATAAAAAGAAGATAAATGTTAAGAGAATGCCCTTGTAAAAAGATAGCTCTTAAGATTTTTCTTAAAAGCATTAGTGGAAGAGGAGTTCTGCAACTCTAGGGGAAGGGTATTCCACAGTTTAGGGGCATAAGAGCTAAAATCGGCCTCTCCGTATCTTTTTGTTCTAGACCGCGGAATGTGAAGTTGTGACAACTCTGAGGACCTAAGGGCTCTGACAGGAGCATAAACTGATAAAAGGTCATTAAGATACGGGGGGGCAAGTCCATGTAAAACTTTAAAAACCACTAAGAGCACCTTAAAATCGATTCTAAAATCAACCGGTAGCCAGTGGAGAGACTTTAAAACAGGAGTTATGTGGTCAAATTTCTTAGTGTTTGTCAGCACTCTGGCAGCTGCATTTTGAACCAGTTTCAGCTTATTAATGACTTTTTTTGAAACACCGGTGATCACTTTGACACCCAAGATCCTTTTACTCTCCCACGTTACCTCCCACCTGTAGCTAGCTACACCCACTCTCTCCCTGAGAGAGAGAGAGAGAGAGAGGGAGAGAGAGAGAGAGACCAATGACATTCTTATATCCAGTATGTTCTGTCACTGTCAAAAGGAAGTCTCCTAATCATCCATCTTGGTGATCTTTTAGACATGTTATCGTGATTTAGCTCTGCCCACAAGTTTTGCCTATCTCAGTGGCAGTTTATGAATAACTGTGTTCCCCCCAGTAAATTTGTAGCCGTATAAAAAGACGACTTACATTTGGAAATCATAATAAAGCAAACACTTCACCAACATGAACAAAAATACTGTGATACTGTAAGAAAGGATTAATTTATTCCCCTTAATCTATCCGCCCTTTCCCCTGGTTCTCCATCATGTGCCGCTGAGGTCCCAGAGTCTGACGTGTTCCATTCCAGCCCATTTCACTGCTCAGTTCCTCTTCTCTAGTTGAAGGTGTGTGAAATCAGTGAAATCAGCCATGGGGGCCACGATGGAACTTTGCTGAGAACCACTGGTTTAAGACCATAATCATGTAGCTTATATCAGTTCAGTTTACTTCTATGTTGTTTAATATGAATCTACCTCGTAATGATTTACAGTATGTCAGCCTAAAAAAGTAAGTTCAAGTGTGTTTGCCCTCCAATACATCCCTGACGTGTGCTTTCTCCCTGTCTTGTAGCTATATTCTCTGCCACTAACCTCATTTGTCTCATCCTATAATATTCTTTGATTAAGCAGTCCTGATATGCAGTCTAGTAGTTTTAAAGCAACCTGGGATTACATCAGATATTTTAATTTAGCATAAGCTAAATACCCTCCTCCTCCGCGAATGCAATAGCATGAGCGTCGGAGACTGAAAACAAATTGAGAGGCGGACCATATACGTGTCGAATCTGTCGATGATTTGATTTGACAATTCTGTCGACTGGCTTTGGCATTGGTCAATCATGGCGTGTTCCACCCCCAAATCGAGTGGGATTCAGCGTGTTGTCGTGCTACGCGAGTGGGATCCGCGGAGTACCAGGCAGCCATTTGCTTCGTGCGGAGCGAGCGGACAATCCGATGCATGGGTGCTACCCGCCCACCTGAAATCTACGAGGGGAGACCCCTGACTACCACGCTCTCAAGCGCGCACCTTTTACGCTATTTCTGTAAATACGATATTTACCTTTACAGTTACATTTCTTTGCATTCTTAGAGATTATAGTTTTTGTTTTTTGTTCATGTTTCATGCAATTGGCCAAGTTAGTAGTTAGTTTATGGAATAGGAATTCTGCCAGATGACAGGCACTAGGCGCCATTTTCTACTTCATTTGGAAGAGAAAATTATCCTGAAATGAAGATTTGATTGACAGCTGCATGTCGTGATATGATTGGTTGAAATGGGGTAGAAATGTGATAGTACTAGGTGACGTCAGCAAACTGTAGATTTAGTGTTATCAATGAAATCTTGAAAAATGAACTTTTGATGTGAAAAAGTGTGAAAAACTAAAGGAATTAGATTTTTGTGATTTTTTTTGCATACATCATTAAATAGGTGCACTGCATACCCAGGTATTTGAACTAAAAGAAAAGAAAAGTCATTTTTGGGTTCAGCTCGACTTTAACATAAGCCAGGTTGTGACTGGACATGGTGTCTTGCTTTTAATTTGAACTTGGATTTAAAAACAGATGCTGGATTTTCTCCAGTAATATCTGGTCCTTTGAGCATTAAGCTGATATGCCATGCAAGTCAATCATATCTTATTTTAATGTGACACCCTAAGTTTGGATCAGGTCATCCCTGTCCCATCCTTCTTCGTCTCTTTTCACTGTGAACTGAAGATGGCATGAAATATTATTATTATTTTATTTTTTTATTCCCCCCGATTTTTTATCCCATTTTTATCCCCCATTACTGCTAATTTTAATTTATTTATCCCGGTTGCTGCTCCACCCTCTGCCGATCTGGGGAGAGATGAAAACTGGCTCCATGCTTCCTCCGAGACATGGGCAGTTAGCCAGCCGCTTCTTTTCACCTGACAGGGGAAGCTTCACCGGTAGGACATAGCACGTGGGAGGATCACGCTATTCCAACGAGTTCCCCATGAAATATTCTTAAACGGCAGAAAAAGCTGAAGTGTTTTGGTGTTTGAAGTGATTGGATCACTACCCGTCCGTCACTTCAGTGTGTCTTGGCGGGTGCATTAAGTATTTTAGGCAGTTTGGCTCTTAGACGCATATTAAAAGCAAAAGGGGTTGAAGGGGGCCTCTGGGTCCTCTGAAACTTCTAACATCCCTTTATGCGGTCTCGTAGGCCAGCTGGACCTGTTTTCCCGAGGTGAATTATTCTTCATTATTTGTGAATTGAATGGCTGCTTTTAGTGCTGCTAGGTACATTAATTCATTTGGCAAGGAAAAACCACCAATGAATATGCCATTTTTAAAACTGCAGATGCCATAACCCCCGAGTAGAGTTCAAGCCGCAGAACAAGAGGAGCTGATGCATGGCTAATGTAAAACATGATTATTGGTAATTAAATAGAGAAGTGAGGGATGGATGCCATGGGATCCACACACACACACCCACACACACACACACACACACCACACACACACACACACACACACACACACACACACACACACACACACACACACACACATACACACACACACACACACACACACACACACACACACATGCGCGTATATGCAAACAAACACACCCTTCTGTATCTCCCCAGTGGCTTGTTGAAGACATTGATCAGGTCTGCATGCCAGGTTGGCATAAGGCTCAGATCTATCCTTCCTCCTGTTTTTTTTTCTTTTCCATTTTTCTCTCCCACCCAGCACGGAGATACATCTATCATGCTTCCATTGCACATCTTTATCCTTCCCCTTTGAAAAGACAAATCCCTCCATTCTGTCCTGTAAATCCACAATTTTATCACACCCGTGTCTGCCAACTTCAACTTGGTACCTGGTAATCCTACTACTAACTGTATTATTGGAGAGCTATCTCTGTGTGTGTGTGTGTGTGTGTGTGTGTGTGTGTGTGTGCGTGTGTGTGTGTGTGCGTGCGTGCGTGCGTGCGTGCGTGCGTGTGTGTGTGCATGCGTGCGTGTATGTATGCGTGCTTGCGTGGGTGCATGCCTGTCTGTCTATCTCTCTGACATGAATCTGGTGAGGGAGGGGAGGGGAGGGGGGAGGGGGGAGGGGGAAAAAATGCACCCATAGCCATAGGGAGGTGCTACAGCAATATTCTACATTGCCCAATCATTGCCCTTGTAAAGCTGTGACTTAGGACCCAGGTGCAGAGATGACAGACACAAGGAGCAGTTTTACGTCTTTTACTTAGACTTTCAGGCATCAAAACAAACAAGGAATCTTTGTGAAAATATTTAAAGGTCCCAATTTGTGCAGCTGTAACCTCTTATAAACGTGTGTCTCTGGTCCATAAAACATGATTCTGGATTAATTTGTCGAAAATATAGCAACCCCGTTTGTTGTGACGGAGTTGTCACTTCCTCATCTCGTTGCGTCCCAAGAATGGTCTGTTTCTATAATATATTCAGAACTAACAGTTCCCATTGGCCGCTGAGGGAGAGCCCGCCCCAGGCTCCCAGCGGCCAATCAGATTAGCGTCTGTGGACCAGCACGCTAGGTTGTGTCCACAACTAACGCTATCGCTAACTTAACGTTGCTACGCTAAAGAGGACATCTCAAAATGCCTAGACTTACCGAATGCACCTCCGCAGTTGCTGGATCACGTACAGTTGGCGTCGCTCTAGTCTCGGCTCCCAGACGTCCACCAAACGTCTGGGAATTTCACTGTCAGAAACTGTCTGTCAGAGCCCGGCGAGAACGGCCGGCAGCAGACACGCCTACATTTATTATTAGAATTTTATTTGGTAGCGGCAATGCCATTTATCATAGTTCCAATATAGAGCAAGACACCGATGTGCTGCAAAGAGAGTTTATACCTGTTGTTTATTTTACAATAATTTTTCCTAGCCGGAAGTGGTCCGCTTGCTACTGTGAGTCATCAGCAGGCTCTGTAACGTTAGCCTCGGGAGTCGGGCTTATCGCTGGGGGAAAGACCTCTAGCCGCCGGGGCCGGATGAAACACGCCCTATTAACAGGTTATGTTTGTTTCTAAGTGATTAATATGTTTCTCCGCAAACGCGGCGATGTTTTGCGAAACACTGGTTCTGCATGAGCGGCACTGCCCCCAGAAAGCAGGCCCGCCCACAACACTCATGATTGGTTCTCCGATGCAAGGCTTCCAACAGCGCCACCTAACGTTATGCAAAGATTTAAATAGTAATATTCTCAGTCTTACAGGAGTGAAACGGATTAAGACTGAGGGCTGAGTCTAGTGTCGCTCCAGCTAGAAGTGTTAATTTTGTGGCTATAGACAAAATGGTGCAGGTAGCTTGTGTGAGAGAGACCCGCGCAGTATGCGTGAGGAAGCTCGTGACGTCCCGATACCCCGTCTGGGAAACAGAGCGTTTGGGGGTGTGGCTTGAAGGAGACTGCAGGGGGAAGCTGGATAGGGACAAATCCAACTGTGGCAGTTCTGAGGTTGTGACCACTCATTACAGGGAGGGCTGACAGCAGTATATATGCATTTACAAGTAAAAACAGCTTTTGCACGGAATGGGACCTTTAACAAAACTAGCCTAAACTGTGTCGGTCAGACCGACGGATAAACTAAATAATTCCACAAGGAGCCAGGAACAGGAACAGTCCAATGAATCTCTCCGCATCAGACGAGAGCAAGGAGAGGCACAGCGTCAGTAGTGTTAGGATCAGCAACGGGTTCTGAAAGCAGAAATGATTATATAGTGTGCCGACCAGGTGCAGGCAATCACAGTGGAATTAGCAGGGTTATGTCATTGTTCACTCATAGGCTGCCTTCTCCCGCTCCTGTCAGTGGCGCGGGAAGGCTGCCTAGCACCAAGGACAGCGTCGGCTTGGCCTCCGCGCGCTCTGGTCCGGCGCGCTCTGGCCGGTTCAGCACCACGGACAGCTCCTTCACCACAGCACGTAGCGGAGCCACTAGGCCGGATTCCCGCGGGTGTGTCAGCCCTAACCTCGCGTCACCAGGCTCTTCTCGGCGAGAAAGAGCCTGGCTCCCGCCCACAATTGATTTTGTCATCATACTGGGTCCGGCCTAGAGCCCGCCCTAGACCGGATCTAGCTCGTCAACTTTCACGTTAACTTGACAATTTGACCCAAGTATCAGAACGGCAAACAACAAAACAAAAGATGGACGTACCGAACGAAGTTTTTGAAGTTCTTTTAGAAACATTGCGGATTCACAATCTCACATCTTTTAAGCCAATACAGAAGCTTTGCATCAGACAATTAATCGAGGGAAGAGACGTTCTCGCATGTCTACCAACTGGTTTTGGGAAAAGCTTAGTATTCCAAACCTGGCCGACGGTGTGTCGACTGCTTGGGAAGAACTTTTCAAACAAATGGCCAGTTGATGGAATAGTTATAGTTGTCTGTCCGCTGTTATCGATAATGGAGGATCAAGTACAACAATTGAAATCCAAAGGCATATCTGCTGCCTGTGCTGGGAAAGACATGGACATTGATCATAAGATTTCACATGGCGAGTACTCCATTGTCTTTGGCTCTCCAGAAACCTTCCTCGGCAGTGACTACTGGAGAAATGTGCTACAAACACCCATATTCCAACATCGTTTACTTGGAATAGCAGTGGATGAAGTGCACACTGTTATTCAGTGGTGAGTAGCCTAACCCCATTAATGTTAACTGTCATAGTAATAGTATGATTATAACAATTATTCTCTCCGCAAACCATTTTCAAAAAGTATACAGACCCCCCCCCCCCCCCCCCCCAGGGATAGTATAATAATGTAAATAAAATCTAAAAGTTCCACCACTTTATACTTGCGGGTTAGCTTGCTGTCTGATCATACAATCTCGAGATCTGGGTTATTTTAAGCAAACAATGAAAAAGAATCTTAACTTCTGAACAGTAAGCTAATTAGTGTAATTGTAACAAATTCCTTCCATTGTCTATTGTGCTACCATAATGCATGGCATTTGCCCCGAGATAATAACCAGTTTCACATGCTATATTCCATAAGTGTGATAATAAATAATTTAATGATCCAATTCTTCAGTAGTGTGTGAAAACCTAACAGCATTTTGGTATGTGACAACTAGTTGTGTTTTTATGTTTGACATTGTTTTTCCTTTGTCAAACAGGGGCCAAGGAAAAGGAGGCAGATCACCATTTCGGAAATGGTGTGGACTTGTTGGTGAGCTTCGTTCACTGCTCCCCAAATCTGTGCCAGTGTTTGCCACAACAGCCACAGCATCAAAGAAGACCAGGCAGGAGCTAATGAAGATTATTGGAATCCAGGGCTGTGTTGAGATTGCAGTGTGTCCTGATCGGTCAAACATCAGGCTTGCATCAAAGAAGGTCTCGTCAAAAGCAAAGAATACATTTGCATGGTTGTGTGAGGAACTCAAACTAAAAGGACCAAGCACTGAAAAAATGGTCATCTACTGCAAAACCATCGCTGACTGTTCACACCTGTATGCAGATATTTTCAAACCATACCTGGGAATTAACTTTTGCCATCCATTAGGTGCTAATGACAAATCTGGAAACAGGTTGGTGGACATGTACCATTCAGCAACCCCTGAGGACGTCAAAAAGAACATTGGTAACTCCCTGAAAGATCCTGCCTCCACTCTTAGAGTGGTTATTGCCACATCAGCACTTGGTATGGGAGTAGACTTCAAGAATGTTCACACAGTGATCCACTATGGAGTCCCAAATGAAATAGAGGACTACATGCAAGCCATAGGGAGAGCTGGAAGAGATGGTGCGGACTCCCACTCCATCCTGTTGTATCATGGTGGACAATTAAAAGGAGTGTCTGACCAGATGCAACAGTATGTGTCCAACAGCACAACTTGCCGGCATGCAAAATTACTTAAAATCTTCAATGATGAGCAGGGAAAGCCGATTCATCCTGGGCATAGATGTTGTGATGTCTGTGCTCAACGTTGTGAGTGTGGTGATGCATGTAATGGCAAACCTAGTGAGATCGAGAAACATGCAGGAGAAGACCCAGTGTGCAGACAAATAAATGTCAGTGAGGCCCAAAAACTTGAATTGCAAATACGCTTGCAGGACATTGAAGAGGGAATGACAGGAGAGCCCGGTTCCAGCAGTGTGTCTGTGTACAGTGCCACATCGAATCCAGACTCCAGTCACGAGGAGTTCATTACAGAAGTGGTGAATAACAGCTGTACTTTGTTCACAATGAATGATATTTTTAGCACTACTCAAGTGAGCACCTTGGAACAGGCACAGTGCATCTTGAATGTTATAAATGAGGTCTTTCATGACATAGAGCAGGAAGGTGGGCCCATAAACGTGGTAGAATGTGAGGACAGCATGGATTCAGCATTAGCTGCTTTAGGTGACATTGCATTGCATGACGATTGAATGAATGCAGCTAAATCAAAAGATTGGATGTTGTATGAGGTCCTCAATGTTGCTGGAAAGTTTGTGAAATGATGGAAAAATAGTGAAGGCCCTGGAAGTGTTACATAGACATGGGTCATTGAAAGTCCGAAATTCACATTTTGCAACTTGCAAGACTGTAAATTTAAGTTATTTTCTTCCTTTCTTTCTTTCCCTTGTTATTTAATGTGTAGTAGTACACTGGTTCTGATTACCGATTCCAGGATTCTTACAGGTCCTGTAATGTGAATCTAAGATTAAAGAACACTATTCGAAACTATTATATAGCCAAGGGCCTTCGAATTTGTGTATATATATTTTTCTCTATTTTTTTTTTTTCTAAAATGGAAATTGGTTGTTTAGCTTAGTCTTTGTTAACGTGTAGGCGTGCACTGATTTCACAATGTGAATTATTTTTCTTATATGTCAATTAGTCTCAATAAAAACCATTGTTGAATATTTCTGTATTGCTGTCATTTCTTCATTTTGGCACTGTCAGTTGTTTTTTGGAATTCAAGCTCTACGGGAATGTCTGGTGAATTTCATAATGTTAAACTCACTTCAGGGCTAGTTGACGCAGTACATACTGCCCGTGATGCCACTACAACATGATACAGTATATCCACAGTAGCATTACTTAAGAGCACAAAATCAAGACGGTTTTCTATACTTTCCCCCCACTGTAAAATGAGCAATAAATCTGTAATAACTCCCAAGTGAAATTGGTAAAACATGTTTGACAAATGGCTAAGTTCTTGTGCTCATGGTTAAGGACTAATGCAGAACTTGACTGACCTGTGGGATTGGTTTGTGATAATTATCTCTTTAGCGTATCAAATATAAAGTTATAAAACTTATGTGAATTCTGGCTCTAGAATTTCAAAAAAGTCCTGTGCTTTTGCTCTGGATGTTTTGGATTATGCAACCCCCCCTCCCAAAAAAAGAGACAACCGACATTTGCACTTTTAATTCTAACTGAAATATAAAGATGGTTACAAATCTACAAGTAATTACAAAATGTGGTGACGGCAAGTTAAAACAAGGATAATAATGGTAAAAGATAATGACTTAAAATTCTTGATGATAGTTTATTGCAAAGATACATTATGTGGATGCCAACCGAAACACATGTGCAGGGGGACTCTGTTCCTGGTTAATGCTCCAGTCTTCAAATATGGTGAGTGAATTGTGGTGGATTCAGAAATTCTTTCTGTGTCACACTGACCTAACTGAAAATCATTTTGCCATTGTCTTCCAACTTCTGTCATTTAGAACTTTGAATCATGTACTCAAGATAGGGGTGTGAAACTAACCACACAACATTGAAAAGGCTCTTTAAATAGAACATACAAATACCAACTGCCAATATCTTGATAAATTCAGTTTGAGGCTGGAGTGTGACCCTTTTAACAGCTGGATATCACAACCCAAAAACAAACAAAATGGGCAAATAAAATAATGGAGAAAGAGCTATAATATAAATGGTAAAACTACTGTGCAATATTAAAAATGAGGTTCAAATTCTACTTTACCCTGCTCTGTCAAATGATCAAGAACTGTTAATGGCTTTCCATAATGAAGCAAATGGACAGAAGTCTGCTTTGGAGAAATAGACATTTGACCATGGAGGACAAAGTGACAAGCCTATATTCAATAAAATAGCAAATACAAACATGAGTGACTATAGCCCAAATTTAAAAAAAAATCGAATAAATGTAGAAAGTCTTATTAGCACTTGAAAAGCGGTGGTGGCGGAGATGCCATATTGCATGAACGTTTAGTTTTATGTAACGCTAGCTTTGTTTTGATCAGACTAGTTTAGGTAACATCACCGCGTCAAGCTAACGGCAACACAGACTTTGTTAGGCGCATTTCCTTCCGGTGATAATTCTGGGTCCGGGGTTTACGCCCCCATGACAAAAAGCGGGGTGGAAGGTGCCCAGACTAGTCAGCCCTATGGCATCATCTTACAGAGACCAATCACCGCTCATGCTGCTATGACATGACTGATGAGGTCATAAATCACTGATGATGTCATATACTGTAGCTCTACATCACTGCACAATCAGTAAGCGCATGTGTTGGTATGAGTTTGGTCACCCCCCCCCCCCCAAAAAAAAAGTGTGCCCATCGTCTCCAGTTTCCACCCTAGAAATGAACCATAGGAATCAAAATTCCTATGTTCAGTAATAGCAGAAGAAACAGCATTTTTATATGGTCGATGGCATAATGGACTTCTTTCACAATTACGGGGATTTATTTTTTGTGTTCATGAATGTGGATGGGTGTGTCAGTGTGTGTGTGTACTGTACACGCATGTATGCTCACAAGCACGTATGCATGAGAATCCATGATCTTAATATTCCTCAGAAAGACACGATACACTTAAGCATCTGTGCATAGAAAACGAATCAAACCTTCAAATTCTTCACTTTAGCTGCAAAGATCAATCATTCCAGTGTCTTTTGGGAGTGAGACATATCGGCCATTGATCATGCTTGTCAACCTAATGCAGTCAAACATTGATTGAAGTGGGAGACTCACATTTTGTCGAGAAGGATGTTCATGCTGACTGAACCCTGCTCATCTGGACACTGAGATCAACTCCCCAGGATATACTCATATACAAATATTCTCTGATTAATATCTCATCTAATGGGGGTCCGGGAACGTGGCTCTAATGTACTACATCAAATATTCCTGACTGTGAGGTCCTGTTATGTCATGTCCTCATGTCCCGCACCGACAGTAGCGTGTCAATAATCACTGTTATGTCATGTCCTGCACCGACAGTAGCCTGTCAATAATCACTGTTATGTCATGTCCCGCACCGACAGTAGCCTGTCAATAATCACTGTTATGTCATGTCCCGCACCGACAGTTGCGTGTCAATAATCACTGATATGTCATGTCCCGCACCGACAGTTGCGTGTCAATAATCACTGATATGTCATGTCCCGCACCGACAGTTGCGTGTCAATAATCACTGATATGTCATGTCCCGCACCGACAGTAGCCTGTCAATAATCACTGTTATGTCATGTCCCGCACCGACAGTAGCCTGTCAATAATCACTGTTATGTCATGTCCCGCACCGACAGTAGCCTGTCAATAATCACTGTTATGTCATGTCCTGCACCGACAGTAGCCTGTCAATAATCACTGTTATGTCATGTCCCGCACCGACAGTAGCCTGTCAATAATCACTGTTATGTCCCGCACCGACAGTAGCCTGTCAATAATCACTGTTGTGTCATGTCCCGCACCGACAGTAGCCTGTCAATAATCACTGTTGTGTCATGTCCTGCACCGACAGTAGCCTGTCAATAATCACTGTTGTGTGATGTCCTGCACCGACAGTAGCCTGTCAATAATCACTGTTGTGTCATGTCCTGCACCGACAGTAGCCTGTCAATAATCACTGTTGTGTCATGTCCTGCACCGACAGTAGCCTGTCAATAATCACTGTTGTGTCATGTCCCGCACCGACAGTAGCCTGTCAATAATCACTGTTGTGTCATGTCCCGCACCGACAGTAGCCTGTCAATAATCACTGTTGTGTCATGTCCCGCACCGACAGTAGCCTGTCAATAATCACTGTTGTGTCATGTCCCGCACCGACAGTAGCCTGTCAATAATCACTGTTGTGTCATGTCCCGCACCGACAGTAGCCTGTCAATAATCACTGTTGTGTCATGTCCCGCACCGACAGTAGCCTGTCAATAATCACTGTTGTGTCATGTCCCGCACCGACAGTAGCCTGTCAATAATCACTGTTATGTCATGTCCTGCACCGACAGTAGCCTGTCAATAATCACTGTTATGTCATGTGCTGCACCGACAGTAGCCTGTCAATATTCACTGTTATGTCATGTCCCGCACTGACAGTAGCCTGTCAATAATCACTGTTGTGTCATGTGCTGCACCGACAGTAGCCTGTCAATAATCACTGTTGTGTCATGTGCTGCACCGACAGTAGCCTGTCAATAATCACTGTTATGTCATGTCCCGCACCGACAGTAGCCTGTCAATAATCACTGTTGTGTCATGTCCCGCACCGACAGTAGCCTGTCAATAATCACGGTTATGTCATGTCCTGCACCGACAGTAGCCTGTCAATAATCACTGTTATGTCATGTCCCGCACCGACAGTAGCCTGTCAATAATCACTGTTATGTCATGTGCTGCACCGACAGTAGCCTGTCAATATTCACTGTTATGTCATGTCCCGCACTGACAGTAGCCTGTCAATAATCACTGTTGTGTCATGTGCTGCACCGACAGTAGCCTGTCAATAATCACTGTTGTGTCATGTGCTGCACCGACAGTAGCCTGTCAATAATCACTGTTATGTCATGTCCCGCACCGACAGTAGCCTGTCAATAATCACTGTTGTGTCATGTCCCGCACCGACAGTAGCCTGTCAATAATCACGGTTATGTCATGTCCCGCACCGACAGTAGCCTGTCAATAATCACTGTTATGTCCCGCACCGACAGTAGCCTGTCAATAATCACGGTTATGTCATGTCCCGCACCGACAGTAGCCTGTCAATAATCACTGTTATGTCCCGCACCGACAGTAGCCTGTCAATAATCACTGTTGTGTCATGTCCCGCACCGACAGTAGCCTGTCAATAATCACTGTTGTGTCATGTCCTGCACCGACAGTAGCCTGTCAATAATCACTGTTGTGTCATGTCCCGCACCGACAGTAGCCTGTCAATAATCACTGTTGTGTCATGTCCCGCACCGACAGTAGCCTGTCAATAATCACTGTTGTGTCATGTCCCGCACCGACAGTAGCCTGTCAATAATCACTGTTGTGTCATGTCCCGCACCGACAGTAGCCTGTCAATAATCACTGTTGTGTCATGTCCCGCACCGACAGTAGCCTGTCAATAATCACTGTTGTGTCATGTCCCGCACCGACAGTAGCCTGTCAATAATCACTGTTGTGTCATGTCCCGCACCGACAGTAGCCTGTCAATAATCACTGTTGTGTCATGTCCCGCACCGACAGTAGCCTGTCAATAATCACTGTTATGTCATGTCCTGCACCGACAGTAGCCTGTCAATAATCACTGTTATGTCATGTGCTGCACCGACAGTAGCCTGTCAATATTCACTGTTATGTCATGTCCCGCACTGACAGTAGCCTGTCAATAATCACTGTTGTGTCATGTGCTGCACCGACAGTAGCCTGTCAATAATCACTGTTATGTCATGTGCTGCACCGACAGTAGCCTGTCAATAATCACTGTTATGTCATGTCCCGCACCGACAGTAGCCTGTCAATAATCACTGTTGTGTAATTGTAGTGCCAAATTCATGATGCACTTGTTTTTCTGCTGGGTAAATACATCTGATTTGGATGCTTTTAGCTCGAATCCCTCAACTGAAGCTCATGTACGCAACAATATGTGTGCTAGTCTCAGCAGAACCACTGTATTCTGCCTGTGGAAGTGATCAACTGGATCTTGCTTCAAACAGAGCAGTAGGCACCCTGAAACCTTTAACCTGAAACCCCCGAGGACTGCGGGTGAAAATTAGCTTCGGCTAACCCCGGCACTTTTACCGTTGTCACGTATGGATTTATTTATTTTATTTTATTTAACCTTTATTTAACCAGGCAAGTCATTAAGAACAAATTCTTATTTACAATGGCGACCTGACAAAAGGCAAGCCTCTTGAGGGAGAGGGGTGATTCTGTACATGTATAACTGTCTTATTAATGTGCATTGTCCTGTCTAAATAAACAATAAAGTAAAGTAAAGTAAAGTCCCCATGAAATGAACCGCCATTACTTTTACTAAACACACTTCATGGTGACCTCATGCTGCACTAGTAGAGGTAAATATATCTAACCAATAAAACCACCAGATTTGTTTTGAAACAATCCCACTCCTCCAAACCCCTCCCATCAAATCAAACTCTCCCTGACTCATTTCCCATTGGTTTAGAAAGACTTTTGAATGATCCCTCACTTGCATTATGTCCTGGGGCCTTGCTCAGATCACACCCATTTTCCAACTCTGCCTTCATTTCGACGGCAACTACACACCTGTAAAGTTTCCTGTCTGCATCTTGCACGGTTTTGACGTTATCACATTCGCAATGTCTGTCAACAGACATAAGCACCCTATACTCAAAACTAGGGGTGTCAAAAATAATCGATTATAAGATGCATCGCGATGCGGACGTGCACGATTCTGCATCGATTCACAAATGTCAAAAATCGATTACAAATAAAATATAATGGAAGTACATGCAGTTGCTTATTTTAATTATGGATCATAATACAATGCAATTCCAAATGCACTTTTATTTTAAAAGTAGCCACACAGTGAGAAAAAAGAAAGTGAGAAAAAATAAATCATGTATTGGGGAAAAAAGTGATGCATCGATTTAAGATGCATCGAGATGCATCGAGATGCATCGATAATCGTAATCGAATCGAATCGTAGCCCTCTGAATCGTAATCGAATCGAATCGTGAGGCCAGTGAAGATTCACAGCCCTACCCAAAACCAACTGTGTTCTGTGGTAGTTCCCACTATAGGTGTCTACAGGACCACATTTTGCCATGATGACACACACACACACACACACACACACACACACACACACACACACACACACAAGGTGAAAACAATACCAGCCAACGCGGTTGGTAAAGATACCATTTCATGCAGTCTTTCTGCCACTCCAGGATCCGATCTCTGGAGGACTACAATGCTAAATGTCTCCAATTAGTCTAGGGAATCTGTGAAAAAAAATGACCCAACCTTAAACAAATTGCAACAGAAATTATTTGTGTTGTGTTCAGCTCTTGAAACCTTCCAATTTAACATACTGAAAATCCCAGAAAATCCCAGTAGTGGAACATTCTCAAATTTGGCATTGTCTCCACAAAGGAGGTGATGTTTTCGGTGCTGTTTGTCTGACCGTTTGTCTGTTAGCAGGAGGATTACGGCAAAACTACTGGGCCGATTTTCATGAAACTTGGTGGAAGGGTGTAGCGTGGGCCAAGGAAGAACCCATTACAATTTGGAGCGGATCTGATCCGGGTCGGCTCAATGGAGGGGGCGGGGCTAGGGAAAAGAGTCTGTTGCTAGGGATAGGAAGGTCGTAGAGAGTCTGGATTCGAGAGGTGGGTAGGGGGCATGGACAGGTGTATCGGGGGGGAGTGTATGTGGGAGGTGGGAGGGGGTGTGGTCAGGAAAGGGGTGGGGCTAGGGAAAAGCTCTACCAAACATACTGTAACATAACAAAACAAAACATAAAAAATGTAAGTGTGGCTAATATGTTCTAATGTTACAGTTAGTGGAAAAGGGTGAGTTTTCATGCACATCTTGTTCCCTCAGACAGCCATCGCAAACCATAACTTCATAGTCATGTCATTCACGAGTCTCGCATTGGAGGCAATTTGATTTCGGCAAGGCACAGCGCAAGTTGTAGCTCAAACATGCAGATGAGTGGACAGGTAGGCTAAGTCTCCATATCCGAAGGTTATGGGTAAGTTGACCGCCATTTATTGTCTGTTACCAATGACAGTCATTGTCTGTTACCATTCAAAGTAGGCTAGCTTATTAAGCACTTACTAGTTAGCTATAATAGGTATAGCTTAATAATAGCTTATTAAGATACTTGTACTATCTGTTATTCATTTTCTTTGTGCAAATAAACAATAAACAAACATAAATAAACAATAAACACTTACTCTGGAGATGATGTAGCCTACCACTTGTGCTCTTCTCCCTACTTATACTCCAACCACTTATAAAGCCTCAGCCAGGCGGTAATGCAACATAAAGGATGCCAACTGCCATAAAACACCACAGAAGGATTTATTACATCACTGATGACATCACAATTGCTCGAGTGACATCACTGATGACATCACAATTGCTCAAGTGACATCACTGATGACATCACAATTGCTCGAGTGACATCACTGATGACATCACAATTGCTCGAGTGCCATCACTGATGACATCACAATTGCTCAAGTGACATCACTGATGACATCACAATTGCTCAAGTGACATCACTGATGACATCACTGATACATGACAATCGTGACATCACAATCGTGGCACACACACCGCCCGCCCACTTATTGGACCATAACATCAGAACCATTGATGGCCACAACACATTCCATGTTATGGGCATTATAGCTGGAGTTACACCAGAGAGCCAAGTGTGTGCATGCGTGCGTGTATGTATGCGTGCTTGCGTGGGTGCATGCCTGTCTGTCTATCTCTCTGACATGAATCTGGTGAGGGAGGGGAGGGGAGGGGGGAGGGGGGAGGGGGAAAAAATGCACCCATAGCCATAGGGAGGTGCTACAGCAATATTCTACATTGCCCAATCATTGCCCTTGTAAAGCTGTGACTTAGGACCCAGGTGCAGAGATGACAGACACAAGGAGCAGTTTTACGTCTTTTACTTAGACTTTCAGGCATCAAAACAAACAAGGAATCTTTGTGAAAATATTTAAAGGTCCCAATTTGTGCAGCTGTAACCTCTTATAAACGTGTGTCTCTGGTCCATAAAACATGATTCTGGATTAATTTGTCGAAAATATAGCAACCCCGTTTGTTGTGACGGAGTTGTCACTTCCTCATCTCGTTGCGTCCCAAGAATGGTCTGTTTCTATAATATATTCAGAACTAACAGTTCCCATTGGCCGCTGAGGGAGAGCCCGCCCCAGGCTCCCAGCGGCCAATCAGATTAGCGTCTGTGGACCAGCACGCTAGGTTGTGTCCACAACTAACGCTATCGCTAACTTAACGTTGCTACGCTAAAGAGGACATCTCAAAATGCCTAGACTTACCGAATGCACCTCCGCAGTTGCTGGATCACGTACAGTTGGCGTCGCTCTAGTCTCGGCTCCCAGACGTCCACCAAACGTCTGGGAATTTCACTGTCAGAAACTGTCTGTCAGAGCCCGGCGAGAACGGCCGGCAGCAGACACGCCTACATTTATTATTAGAATTTTATTTGGTAGCGGCAATGCCATTTATCATAGTTCCAATATAGAGCAAGACACCGATGTGCTGCAAAGAGAGTTTATACCTGTTGTTTATTTTACAATAATTTTTCCTAGCCGGAAGTGGTCCGCTTGCTACTGTGAGTCATCAGCAGGCTCTGTAACGTTAGCCTCGGGAGTCGGGCTTATCGCTGGGGGAAAGACCTCTAGCCGCCGGGGCCGGATGAAACACGCCCTATTAACAGGTTATGTTTGTTTCTAAGTGATTAATATGTTTCTCCGCAAACGCGGCGATGTTTTGCGAAACACTGGTTCTGCATGAGCGGCACTGCCCCCAGAAAGCAGGCCCGCCCACAACACTCATGATTGGTTCTCCGATGCAAGGCTTCCAACAGCGCCACCTAACGTTATGCAAAGATTTAAATAGTAATATTCTCAGTCTTACAGGAGTGAAACGGATTAAGACTGAGGGCTGAGTCTAGTGTCGCTCCAGCTAGAAGTGTTAATTTTGTGGCTATAGACAAAATGGTGCAGGTAGCTTGTGTGAGAGAGACCCGCGCAGTATGCGTGAGGAAGCTCGTGACGTCCCGATACCCCGTCTGGGAAACAGAGCGTTTGGGGGTGTGGCTTGAAGGAGACTGCAGGGGGAAGCTGGATAGGGACAAATCCAACTGTGGCAGTTCTGAGGTTGTGACCACTCATTACAGGGAGGGCTGACAGCAGTATATATGCATTTACAAGTAAAAACAGCTTTTGCACGGAATGGGACCTTTAACAAAACTAGCCTAAACTGTGTCGGTCAGACCGACGGATAAACTAAATAATTCCACAAGGAGCCAGGAACAGGAACAGTCCAATGAATCTCTCCGCATCAGACGAGAGCAAGGAGAGGCACAGCGTCAGTAGTGTTAGGATCAGCAACGGGTTCTGAAAGCAGAAATGATTATATAGTGTGCCGACCAGGTGCAGGCAATCACAGTGGAATTAGCAGGGTTATGTCATTGTTCACTCATAGGCTGCCTTCTCCCGCTCCTGTCAGTGGCGCGGGAAGGCTGCCTAGCACCAAGGACAGCGTCGGCTTGGCCTCCGCGCACTCTGGTCCGGCGCGCTCTGGCCGGTTCAGCACCACGGACAGCTCCTTCACCACAGCACGTAGCGGAGCCACTAGGCCGGATTCCCGCGGGTGTGTCAGCCCTATGGCATCATCTTACAGAGACCAATCACCGCTCATGCTGCTATGACATGACTGATGAGGTCATAAATCACTGATGATGTCATATACTGTAGCTCTACATCACTGCACAATCAGTAAGCGCATGTGTTGGTATGAGTTTGGTCACCCCCCCCCCCCCAAAAAAAAAGTGTGCCCATCGTCTCCAGTTTCCACCCTAGAAATGAACCATAGGAATCAAAATTCCTATGTTCAGTAATAGCAGAAGAAACAGCATTTTTATATGGTCGATGGCATAATGGACTTCTTTCACGATTACGGGGATTTATTTTTTGTGTTCATGAATGTGGATGGGTGTGTCAGTGTGTGTGTGTACTGTACACGCATGTATGCTCACAAGCACGTATGCATGAGAATCCATGATCTTAATATTCCTCAGAAAGACACGATACACTTAAGCATCTGTGCATAGAAAACGAATCAAACCTTCAAATTCTTCACTTTAGCTGCAAAGATCAATCATTCCAGTGTCTTTTGGGAGTGAGACATATCGGCCATTGATCATGCTTGTCAACCTAATGCAGTCAAACATTGATTGAAGTGGGAGACTCACATTTTGTCGAGAAGGATGTTCATGCTGACTGAACCCTGCTCATCTGGACACTGAGATCAACTCCCCAGGATATACTCATATACAAATATTCTCTGATTAATATCTCATCTAATGGGGGTCCGGGAACGTGGCTCTAATGTACTACATCAAATATTCCTGACTGTGAGGTCCTGTTATGTCATGTCCTCATGTCCCGCACCGACAGTAGCGTGTCAATAATCACTGTTATGTCATGTCCTGCACCGACAGTAGCCTGTCAATAATCACTGTTATGTCATGTCCCGCACCGACAGTAGCCTGTCAATAATCACTGTTATGTCATGTCCCGCACCGACAGTTGCGTGTCAATAATCACTGATATGTCATGTCCCGCACCGACAGTTGCGTGTCAATAATCACTGATATGTCATGTCCCGCACCGACAGTTGCGTGTCAATAATCACTGATATGTCATGTCCCGCACCGACAGTAGCCTGTCAATAATCACTGTTATGTCATGTCCCGCACCGACAGTAGCCTGTCAATAATCACTGTTATGTCATGTCCCGCACCGACAGTAGCCTGTCAATAATCACTGTTATGTCATGTCCTGCACCGACAGTAGCCTGTCAATAATCACTGTTATGTCATGTCCCGCACCGACAGTAGCCTGTCAATAATCACTGTTATGTCCCGCACCGACAGTAGCCTGTCAATAATCACTGTTATGTCCCGCACCGACAGTAGCCTGTCAATAATCACTGTTGTGTCATGTCCCGCACCGACAGTAGCCTGTCAATAATCACTGTTGTGTCATGTCCTGCACCGACAGTAGCCTGTCAATAATCACTGTTGTGTCATGTCCTGCACCGACAGTAGCCTGTCAATAATCACTGTTGTGTCATGTCCTGCACCGACAGTAGCCTGTCAATAATCACTGTTGTGTCATGTCCTGCACCGACAGTAGCCTGTCAATAATCACTGTTGTGTCATGTCCCGCACCGACAGTAGCCTGTCAATAATCACTGTTGTGTCATGTCCCGCACCGACAGTAGCCTGTCAATAATCACTGTTGTGTCATGTCCCGCACCGACAGTAGCCTGTCAATAATCACTGTTGTGTCATGTCCCGCACCGACAGTAGCCTGTCAATAATCACTGTTGTGTCATGTCCCGCACCGACAGTAGCCTGTCAATAATCACTGTTGTGTCATGTCCCGCACCGACAGTAGCCTGTCAATAATCACTGTTGTGTCATGTCCCGCACCGACAGTAGCCTGTCAATAATCACTGTTGTGTCATGTCCCGCACCGACAGTAGCCTGTCAATAATCACTGTTATGTCATGTCCTGCACCGACAGTAGCCTGTCAATAATCACTGTTATGTCATGTGCTGCACCGACAGTAGCCTGTCAATATTCACTGTTATGTCATGTCCCGCACTGACAGTAGCCTGTCAATAATCACTGTTGTGTCATGTGCTGCACCGACAGTAGCCTGTCAATAATCACTGTTGTGTCATGTGCTGCACCGACAGTAGCCTGTCAATAATCACTGTTATGTCATGTCCCGCACCGACAGTAGCCTGTCAATAATCACTGTTGTGTCATGTCCCGCACCGACAGTAGCCTGTCAATAATCACGGTTATGTCATGTCCTGCACCGACAGTAGCCTGTCAATAATCACTGTTATGTCATGTCCCGCACCGACAGTAGCCTGTCAATAATCACTGTTATGTCATGTGCTGCACCGACAGTAGCCTGTCAATATTCACTGTTATGTCATGTCCCGCACTGACAGTAGCCTGTCAATAATCACTGTTGTGTCATGTGCTGCACCGACAGTAGCCTGTCAATAATCACTGTTGTGTCATGTGCTGCACCGACAGTAGCCTGTCAATAATCACTGTTATGTCATGTCCCGCACCGACAGTAGCCTGTCAATAATCACTGTTGTGTCATGTCCCGCACCGACAGTAGCCTGTCAATAATCACGGTTATGTCATGTCCCGCACCGACAGTAGCCTGTCAATAATCACTGTTATGTCCCGCACCGACAGTAGCCTGTCAATAATCACTGTTGTGTCATGTCCCGCACCGACAGTAGCCTGTCAATAATCACTGTTGTGTCATGTCCTGCACCGACAGTAGCCTGTCAATAATCACTGTTGTGTCATGTCCCGCACCGACAGTAGCCTGTCAATAATCACTGTTGTGTCATGTCCCGCACCGACAGTAGCCTGTCAATAATCACTGTTGTGTCATGTCCCGCACCGACAGTAGCCTGTCAATAATCACTGTTGTGTCATGTCCCGCACCGACAGTAGCCTGTCAATAATCACTGTTGTGTCATGTCCCGCACCGACAGTAGCCTGTCAATAATCACTGTTGTGTCATGTCCCGCACCGACAGTAGCCTGTCAATAATCACTGTTGTGTCATGTCCCGCACCGACAGTAGCCTGTCAATAATCACTGTTGTGTCATGTCCCGCACCGACAGTAGCCTGTCAATAATCACTGTTATGTCATGTCCTGCACCGACAGTAGCCTGTCAATAATCACTGTTATGTCATGTGCTGCACCGACAGTAGCCTGTCAATATTCACTGTTATGTCATGTCCCGCACTGACAGTAGCCTGTCAATAATCACTGTTGTGTCATGTGCTGCACCGACAGTAGCCTGTCAATAATCACTGTTATGTCATGTGCTGCACCGACAGTAGCCTGTCAATAATCACTGTTATGTCATGTCCCGCACCGACAGTAGCCTGTCAATAATCACTGTTGTGTAATTGTAGTGCCAAATTCATGATGCACTTGTTTTTCTGCTGGGTAAATACATCTGATTTGGATGCTTTTAGCTCGAATCCCTCAACTGAAGCTCATGTACGCAACAATATGTGTGCTAGTCTCAGCAGAACCACTGTATTCTGCCTGTGGAAGTGATCAACTGGATCTTGCTTCAAACAGAGCAGTAGGCACCCTGAAACCTTTAACCTGAAACCCCCGAGGACTGCGGGTGAAAATTAGCTTCGGCTAACCCCGGCACTTTTACCGTTGTCACGTATGGATTTATTTATTTTATTTTATTTAACCTTTATTTAACCAGGCAAGTCATTAAGAACAAATTCTTATTTACAATGGCGACCTGACAAAAGGCAAGCCTCTTGAGGGAGAGGGGTGATTCTGTACATGTATAACTGTCTTATTAATGTGCATTGTCCTGTCTAAATAAACAATAAAGTAAAGTAAAGTAAAGTCCCCATGAAATGAACCGCCATTACTTTTACTAAACACACTTCATGGTGACCTCATGCTGCACTAGTAGAGGTAAATATATCTAACCAATAAAACCACCAGATTTGTTTTGAAACAATCCCACTCCTCCAAACCCCTCCCATCAAATCAAACTCTCCCTGACTCATTTCCCATTGGTTTAGAAAGACTTTTGAATGATCCCTCACTTGCATTATGTCCTGGGGCCTTGCTCAGATCACACCCATTTTCCAACTCTGCCTTCATTTCGACGGCAACTACACACCTGTAAAGTTTCCTGTCTGCATCTTGCACGGTTTTGACGTTATCACATTCGCAATGTCTGTCAACAGACATAAGCACCCTATACTCAAAACTAGGGGTGTCAAAAATAATCGATTATAAGATGCATCGCGATGCGGACGTGCACGATTCTGCATCGATTCACAAATGTCAAAAATCGATTACAAATAAAATATAATGGAAGTACATGCAGTTGCTTATTTTAATTATGGATCATAATACAATGCAATTCCAAATGCACTTTTATTTTAAAAGTAGCCACACAGTGAGAAAAAAGAAAGTGAGAAAAAATAAATCATGTATTGGGGAAAAAAGTGATGCATCGATTTAAGATGCATCGAGATGCATCGAGATGCATCGATAATCGTAATCGAATCGAATCGTAGCCCTCTGAATCGTAATCGAATCGAATCGTGAGGCCAGTGAAGATTCACAGCCCTACCCAAAACCAACTGTGTTCTGTGGTAGTTCCCACTATAGGTGTCTACAGGACCACATTTTGCCATGATGACACACACACACACACACACACACACACACACACACAAGGTGAAAACAATACCAGCCAACGCGGTTGGTAAAGATACCATTTCATGCAGTCTTTCTGCCACTCCAGGATCCGATCTCTGGAGGACTACAATGCTAAATGTCTCCAATTAGTCTAGGGAATCTGTGAAAAAAAATGACCCAACCTTAAACAAATTGCAACAGAAATTATTTGTGTTGTGTTCAGCTCTTGAAACCTTCCAATTTAACATACTGAAAATCCCAGAAAATCCCAGTAGTGGAACATTCTCAAATTTGGCATTGTCTCCACAAAGGAGGTGATGTTTTCGGTGCTGTTTGTCTGACCGTTTGTCTGTTAGCAGGAGGATTACGGCAAAACTACTGGGCCGATTTTCATGAAACTTGGTGGAAGGGTGTAGCGTGGGCCAAGGAAGAACCCATTACAATTTGGAGCGGATCTGATCCGGGTCGGCTCAATGGAGGGGGCGGGGCTAGGGAAAAGAGTCTGTTGCTAGGGATAGGAAGGTCGTAGAGAGTCTGGATTCGAGAGGTGGGTAGGGGGCATGGACAGGTGTATCGGGGGGGAGTGTATGTGGGAGGTGGGAGGGGGTGTGGTCAGGAAAGGGGTGGGGCTAGGGAAAAGCTCTACCAAACATACTGTAACATAACAAAACAAAACATAAAAAATGTAAGTGTGGCTAATATGTTCTAATGTTACAGTTAGTGGAAAAGGGTGAGTTTTCATGCACATCTTGTTCCCTCAGACAGCCATCGCAAACCATAACTTCATAGTCATGTCATTCACGAGTCTCGCATTGGAGGCAATTTGATTTCGGCAAGGCACAGCGCAAGTTGTAGCTCAAACATGCAGATGAGTGGACAGGTAGGCTAAGTCTCCATATCCGAAGGTTATGGGTAAGTTGACCGCCATTTATTGTCTGTTACCAATGACAGTCATTGTCTGTTACCATTCAAAGTAGGCTAGCTTATTAAGCACTTACTAGTTAGCTATAATAGGTATAGCTTAATAATAGCTTATTAAGATACTTGTACTATCTGTTATTCATTTTCTTTGTGCAAATAAACAATAAACAAACATAAATAAACAATAAACACTTACTCTGGAGATGATGTAGCCTACCACTTGTGCTCTTCTCCCTACTTATACTCCAACCACTTATAAAGCCTCAGCCAGGCGGTAATGCAACATAAAGGATGCCAACTGCCATAAAACACCACAGAAGGATTTATTACATCACTGATGACATCACAATTGCTCGAGTGACATCACTGATGACATCACAATTGCTCAAGTGACATCACTGATGACATCACAATTGCTCGAGTGACATCACTGATGACATCACAATTGCTCGAGTGCCATCACTGATGACATCACAATTGCTCAAGTGACATCACTGATGACATCACAATTGCTCAAGTGACATCACTGATGACATCACTGATACATGACAATCGTGACATCACAATCGTGGCACACACACCGCCCGCCCACTTATTGGACCATAACATCAGAACCATTGATGGCCACAACACATTCCATGTTATGGGCATTATAGCTGGAGTTACACCAGAGAGCCAAACCAGTACCTCTAATAGCTGTGACATAGCAGCAGTTGGACACATCAATATCCGAAATCAGAGACCCCCTGGCCTTTCATCCATGTCCTATGGGAGGATTGAGAATGCCACAGGTGTGTGATTCTCATGAACATGGTACAACTCATAGCAAAACTCAAGATATCAAGTAGGATCTAATTTCACCATTCAAATTGAAATTATAATCCACTAGGCATCTTGCACCCTACGCGAGTTCGCCTGCCTTGCAGCTCGCTGAGCTAGCCCTGCAGCTCGCATAAGCAGCTGCTTCGCATTGGAGGCAATTTGATTTTGGCAAGGCACAGCGCAAGTTGTAGCTCAAACATGCAGACGCGTGGACAGGTAGGCTAAGTATTCTCCATATCCGAAGGTTATGGATAAGTTGACCGCCATTTATCGTCTGTTACCAATGACAGTCTTTGTGTGTTACCATTCAAAGTAGGCTAGCTTAATAAGCACTTACTAGTTAGCTAATAGCTTACTAATAGGTATAGCTTAATAATAGCTAATTAAGATACTTTCTAGGGTACTATCTGTTGTTATTCATTTTCTTTGTGCAAATAAACAATAAACAAACATAAATAAACAATTATAGCTGCTGCACAGCAATGGGTCAAGGCTTTGAGCTAGAGTCCCCAAGTCAAGGCTGAAGTCTTTTATCTATACTCCAAGTCAAGTCTCACGTCTTTGGTCACAAGTCCAAGTCAAGTCTCAAGTCTCTTATGGATGAGCGTTCTATCATCTGCTTCTGCTGCATGCCATCCAGTCTGCTTAGAACATTGCATAGCTAAAACTAAGGGATTCAAAGCAGGTTCAGGTTTCTTTGCAGCATGTAGCTTTTTCATCATCTGATTCCGTTTTTTGTTGCGAGGCATCTCACAACAATACAAGTAGGAATCAGTATATTCACAAACAAAAGTAGTAGTTACTTGCCTGTTGCCTCACTGTTGTAGAGTGGATGAGGTACTGGTGGAGTTGATGTTAGATGGAGAGGGAGGCTGAGCAATTAATAGCCACCTGGGGAGTTTGTATCTCTTCGGTCCTACGCTGCAGGTCTGTGGGGTCACACAACTGATGTACCAGCAGGAGCTGCTTTTTCGTCTTATGGACAGACTGGATGCTTGCTGGTGGTGTTTTATGGGACTGGCTGCTTGCGTGTAAAAAGACACACTGCTTCCACTTATATAGGGTGAGCCAGGAAGGATTTATGACATCACTGATGACATCACAATTGCTCGAGTGACATCACTGATGACATCACAATTGCTCGAGTGACATCACTGATGACATCACAATTGCTCGAGATGATGTCATCAGTGGGACGGACAGACAAACAGACAAACAAACAGAGCCCTAGCTCCCTTAGATAGATAGATGTGCTCATTTTTTATGTATTTCCAGACACTTTTAGAGACACTGTGAGGGAATAAATTCATTACCGTGACACATTTTTAATTGGAAATATGAAACAACAAACTTTTTTTTTCAATGGCAAGCACTTCAATATGCTCAAGGGTAATGGGTATCACCCAAAATGTGTATGATTAACAAATACGAAGTTGTAGCTAACATTGTGAGAAATGACATGTTGTATTACGACTACATACTTACATGAGAAAATAAAAATCTGTTCTACTTAGAGACTCAACAACCATTTCTGTGGATTCCTTGCCCCCAAAAATGTGGAAATAGACACCAAATTTGTAATTCTAGGTCTAGTTGGAGTCAAGATATGGCCAACATTTTAATAATGGCAGCCATTTTGAAAAAATGTAATTTTAACATATTTCCACTAATGGGATTTTCTGGGATTTTTAATATAGTGTTTCGGGCATCAATATAAACATAAAAATGTGAAAATAAATTCTGTTGCAATTAGTTTAAGGTCAAACCTTATTTTCCCTAGACTAAATGCTGCACGACTGCTACAGCCAAGCAGTCACCACAGGCTTCCACAGCTCACGCTCTAATGCTACTGCTGGGCCAACAGCAAGTTCAGAAGGGGTGTCAAACTGAATGCGCATCAAAACAAGTGAGGACAGGGCCGCCCATAAGGGGGGGTAAAGGGGTAAGCTTCCAGGGGCATCGCCACTAGGGGGGGGGCATTGGAGCCAGGCAAAAAATAAATAAATAAATAACAGTAAAATATATCTCCCATCCTGAAAATGCGGCAACTAATTTATTTTTTTGCAAGGAGTCGAACAAATACACAAAACACAGCAGCAGTAACAAGGCATGCTTGGGCAGGAGTGCTCCTGTGGAAAATAGTGCCATTCTGATGTAATCCCCCATCCGACCAGTGCAGTGAGAGGCAGCAATGTGCCGCAAGGCATCTAGTCTGCCGGAAAGCCAAAAGAAGAAGAAGAAGAACAAGGCAGGCTTGGGGCAGGACCATTTTGCTTGGGGCAGCAGCAGCTAGAGGGACCATTTATGATGTAACACACAACACAGACAGGTGATAGCAAACAAAACAAGACCGGTGATAGCAAAATGCCAGGAGCAAAACAAAAGTCAGGATGCCAAAATCGCAAGGCAAAAAAAGAAAAGCGGGAGCAGGCAAGGGCTTTAGACCCAAATAATAATCTGTTAACAAACTTTTTTCAGTCAGCTCCGAAAGCTGCAGCGTTGATATGAGTAAAGCGCGTGCGGGGGAGGGGGGAGCGGGGGGGGGGGGGGGGGGCATAGTGGCTGGACCCTTCCAGGGGCACTGCCATCTCTCTGGACGGCCCTGAGTGAGGACAGTGAGTGCTACGTCATTGTAAAACTTATTTTTTCAGTCTACACTGTATTCCACTCATTTCCCAGTGACTCATCTGTGGCAGAGGAGACAGCAGATATTTACGAGAGTGAACAAATAGTTTGTGGCTTCAAATGTGATTCGGCAGGAGGAGCACACAGCTGCTGAGACAGCCAGGGGGCGCAAAAACAGATCTGATCTGTGCCGAGTAAAGGATTGTGAAAATGTAACGACATAGATCGACAATCAAGATTTGTCCCATTAACTCCCCCATCCCCCCCTTCTGGCCGACTGATTGAAATGATTGAAATTTCAAAAGGCTTGTTTGAGAGGTCACACACTGCTTGAGCAATGATCCTACTTCCACTTCATATTCCCTTTAAGTCCACACTTCACATCTTCTTCACCCAGACTAGTGGAGATTGATGAGGAGTCCATTCCAGAAGTGTGTCTAGACAGCCTTGTTCCTTCAAAGCCTGCTGCTGACAGTTGGTCTGGGCGGTGAGTTGGAGTGAAGTTGGGTTCCAACAGTGAGCACACAGTCTGTGAAAGAGCCACTACCTTTGAATTCTTATGACTTGTTCCCCTTTGAGCAAGAAGTGTTTAGAATTTACTGTATGTCTCTGAGAAAGATGGTGATTGTATCTTAGAACCCTTAACCGAGTGGTTAAGGTGTTGAGCGGTGCATGGTCTGTCAAGCCAGAGGTCCCAAGTTCTTAGCCGGCCTGATGCTACACTAACACCAAAGGTGGTCGAATTTTCTCATCCAATAGAGAACCAAGGTAATCCTTCGCCTCACGCTAAAACACGAAAAAGCGCCAAGATTGGATTGAAGAGATTTTAACGTACAATGCCGATATGTTACATCTATTATCAAACGTCTCACCTGATTTAAAGTTTGTCTTTTCCCTCCTTTTCCTCCATGTGCAGGTGGTATTTTTGAGACGCGTGAGAGTGAGCTAGTGAGTATGGATGAGCTGGCTTTCAAGTTTGCTGTCACCAATATAAACCGCAACAGGACACTGATGCCCAACACAACGCTCACTTACGACATTCAGAGGATCAACCTCTTTGATGGCTTCGAGGCTTCCAGGAGAGGTATGGAAATTATTAGGCTCGATTGAGTTGACTGCCGCCTCGCCTGGAAAGCAGACGAGAGCAGGCGAGCACAGTCAGGCGAGGCACAACAAGTCGAACACCCCCGACAGCACACTCACTGCTGCTTTTCTTCTTCTACAGTTTTGTTTAATAGCGGTTTGTAAACAAATTAAAAGATGCATTAGCGCCACCCACACTCACTGCTCAAATGACACAGCCCTTCAGATTCCTTATTTTTATTTTTATGTAGGCATTACAGGTGGTATTTATGTAAAATATGGAGTGACAGCTTGGAATAGATATAAAATTGAAGTTTCTACACTTCACTGTTGGTTTGTGATGCACCTGTGTTGAACCAATGGTCGCTCAGCTTGATGCGTTTCTCGTCATCCTCTGTCATCCGCAGTCGGGCGCAGTTGGTGGGGAGCAACTGTGGCGCCTCGCTCCAAATCTGCGCCCGCCTCGCTCTCACGAGAGTCCCGTGGCTCACGCAGTCGGGCAGGCGGAGCAAGTCGGACAACTTTCTAACCATCATGCAACGGGGCAAGCAAGGCGCTGGTCGAATCTGCGCAGAATTTGCTCATCTCAAACGATACTACAGAGAATCTGAATGAGCTAGGGCTGTCCCAGCGAGTCGACGTAATCGATTACGTCGACTACGTAATTACGTCGACGCACGCTACGTGCTTCGACGCGTCATGTGTCGCTAATTTTAGCGGCTAACTGTTACTTGTCGTTACTTTACATGGCAGTAAAATGCCACTGAATGACCAAATTGATTGAACTTTTAACCATTTCGATTTCCACTTTCAATACGGACCCCTAGCATTGGTTAGTTGTTAACGTCGTGACTATATTTATAATGTTAATAACGTACTCCGGGTCACGTTATAAACAACTAACCAATACTGGGGTCCATATGGAAAGTGGAAATCGAAATGGTTAAAAGTTAAATCAATTTGGTCATTCAGTGGCGTTTTACTGCCATTTAAAGTAACGACAAGTAACAGTTAGCCGCTAACATTAGCGCTTACCTGGACATAGCTTACATGGAGCATTTGTCTTTCTCCAAAATTAAGAGCACTGTTACTGAAAATTGCACACCATTGTACTGTAAGATGATGATTTTATGTTGGACTGCTGCTAAACTCAGTTGACATTGCACAAGGTTTTTGGTATTCCTCCTGAAAGTGACTTGAATTTAATTTATTCTACTATTTTATTTTGAATTGCACTATATTTATTTTATTTGAGGACAAGCTCTTGCTTTAATTTTATTTGAGAGATTTTATGTTGGACTGTTAAAGAGAATGAGATGGTTAAATAAAATACAGAAATTGAGAAGTTTTTGGTTATTTATTTGTTTTGGGTAAATTTATTGTTATATAATAAAAAAAATTAAATAAAAAATAATCGTTAGATTAATCGACTAATCGAAAAAATAATCGTTAGTCGAATCGATAAGAAAATAATTGTTTGGGACAGCCCTAGAATGAGCCTCACCTTAAAGGGATACACCACTTTTTTTTTAAGTTTAGCTCATTTGCCACATCCCCCCCACATAGCCAAGATACACCATGCCTTTACCGGCATTGTCCAAGCAGTATACAGTGAGATACAGTCATGAAGTTAGTAATTATCACCATAGAATGGAGGCCAATGGTATCGCTGTTAAAAATCCGCTAAAACACACATCTCATGGCGCTGAAATACATGTTGTGCTTCGGGGACTCACCACACGATGAAATATCAATGCAAAATGCACATAGCGGTGTTTTTGGAAGGAAAATAGACAGCGGCACTACTTTCCAAACATGGCCGCCGGGCGCCTGCGCACTGATCTCACACAGCGCCTCAAGCACCATAGAAACCAATGTAACCAAAACAAAGGACAACTACGATAACTACTAATCATGGCGGACTTCGTGAGAGAGGATGATGACGATTACTACTGGACAAACAAACAAATAGATAAGGTTCGGGGTGAACCTTATCCATTTGAACCAGAATATACTGAGGAAGAACTACAGGCTTTAGAAGCAGAGCGGGCAAGACGCAGCCGAACAGCCGGGCGGCCGAGGGGAGAGAACGAACCGGGATGGACTGGTGGTGTAGATGTGGAGCATGCCGGCTGTCTATTTTCCTTCCAAAAACACCGCTATGTGCATTTTGCATTGATATTTCATCGTGTGGTGAGTCCCCGAAGCACAACATGTATTTCAGCGCCATGAGATGTGTGTTTTAGCGGATTTTTAACAGCGATACCATTGGCATCCATTCTATGGTGATAATTACTAACTTCACAACTGTATCTCACTGTATACTGCTTGGACAATGCCGGTAAAGGCAGGGGGTATCTTGGCTATGTGGGGGGGATGTGGCAAATGAGCTAAACTTCGAAAAAAGTGGTGTATCCCTTTAAATGCTGAGTACTCATTATGATACTATGTGGAGCACAAAAGGTGCATTAAGCCTATCCTGTGATTGAGCTGCTCCTCCTGTGATGACATTAACATACAGTGATCACTGCAGCAAAGTGTATTGTAGCCTACATGTCAGTATTACTCATGCTTGTATGCTTGGATGCTCTCTTTGTTGTGCTGTTTGAATCCCATTAGGCTAATGGAGGTTTGTCATTGGCGTCAAACAGCTGAATGAAACATGAAAGGCACGCACCAGGTTTTTGGGAGATTGGCTCGTTGGTCAACTTCTTAAGTGATAAGAACAACAAAATGATATGCTGAATATTAGTGTCCCTGGAAGATTATTTGCTCCCATGCTTGATGCTAACACTTTAGCATGCACTGCACTATGCTGAGTGATAGTAGGTGACTACCATGATCCCAAAAGTGACAATAATGAGAACTTGTAAACAATCTTAAAGACTAAATTAAACCCCAAATCCAAATAAAGCCTGACATCTAACAGTAAAAGCATGCTACTTAAATTCACCTTCTATACGAGGGATCAGCCGAGCAGCATTTTGGTAAACAAACCGCGTTTCCGGGTGGAAACGGCAATGGGACCCTATGGAGCGAGCCTTGAGTGTCTGACTCTAGCCCCGGCTGTGCGGTGTACATTTTAAAAACTGCGACAGTTCACACAACTTTAACACGGCATGCATATATTATGCATCAAACTCTTGAGCTACTTCGGCTCTCACTCAGAATGTCAAAATATAAGCGATGTCATGTATAGTTTTTGAGATATTAACGTTTGTTTGGCACAACTCATACTAGTTAACTGCCGCGGTTC
>NC_139623.1:72969961-73162461 GCF_964638095.1 Poromitra crassiceps | reverse complement strand
AAAAAAATAAAACAAAATGACCTGAAAACTTTTCGCGGACCCCCTGGCAAAGTGCCACGGACCCCTGGGCGTCCGCGGACCCCCATTTGAGAACCACTGCTGTAGATAGATAGATAGATAGATAGATAGATACCGTAGATAGAATCATCCATGCACACAGTAGTCAGCAATCATCTGCCCTGCCTGTGAAAGTGAAAGGAGTTTGTCCCATACGGATCAATGCATTTGTCACATTTGCCATGACCAGGTCTAATGCGGATGCAGGAGTTGATCAAGGCTCCGGCGAAGTTCAATCTGAAGGTCAAGATCCGCCAGCTGACCCCGGGGAACCAGGACGCCCGGCCGCTGCTCAAGGAGCTGAAGAAAGACAAGGAGTTTTTCGTCATCTTTGACTGCTCCTACCGCATGGCTGCTGAGCTCCTCAAGCAGGTCTGAACAGAGCAGCATCTCAGTGAGCCTTTGTTTTAAAACCACATCTGTGTGTCTTTTGAGAGACAACACATTTGATCTTAGTTTTCAATGTGAGTGATAGACGTATTGAAAGAAGACAACATTTGTTATATATATATATATGGTGCTGAAAGCTAAAATATGATGTGCAAGAAGAAAGTTTTAGGGCCCTATCGTCGTACGGCGCTATCGTTTGCGCGCCTCTTATGCTATCTTCCCTGCGTCTTAAGCTATCGTCTGCCTCCACCATCCAGTTTTGCGCTGGAATCTAAGCGCAGACACAGGTGTAGGCGTGGCCCAGGCGTGTCCGTGCGCCTCTTAGCCTATCATCTGCCTCCCGCAAGTGTCATTTTGCGCTCTGGCCAAGATACCATCTGCATGTCCCGAGCGTAAACACAGGTTTGGGCGTTGCCCGTGCCAAAATAGGCGTCTCGGCACAATGTGTTAGAAAAAAATGGCCTTGGGTGCTCCAGATTTTAACGCCACCTAATAGCAGGTCTTAGCGCAAAAAAACCCCCACTACGCTGAGCGCACACAGTATTCACCGCCTCACATCTCTCTCTCTCTCCCTCTGTCCCTCTCCCCATCTCTCTCTCGCCCTCTCTCTCTCTCTCTCCCTCTGTCCCTCTCCCCATCTCTCTCTCGCCCTCTCTCTCTGTCCCTCTCCCCATCTCTCTCTCGCCCTCTCTCTCTCTCTCCCTCTGTCCCTCTCCCCATCTCTCTCTCACCCGCTCTTTCTCTCTCTCTCACTCTGTCCCTCTGCTTGCCCACGGCACTCGGCAAGAAAGAAGCTGCTGTCACAGATGTGGTAGTCTCGCTAGCCAGCTTCTCTTCCTTTCCGTCAGAGAGTCTGGCGTCGCAGGTTTCCATTGTGGGATTGCGAAAAAAATGCTCTGTTTGGGTTAACCAACCAGCCTCGTCTTGGGCGGTGCTTAGCGTTAGTGCCCTTGGAAAATAGTTTTGGGGTGGAACTTGTGCCGAGCAGGCCTTCTTTATTGCACAATCCAAATTTTCTTCAAAACTTGCCATTTTCAGCGTGTAGCAACGAGTTAGCCTGTAGGTTTCTGCCGTTAGCTTTCTACGCTAGCTAGTTAGCATTCGGCGGGAGCATTAGCGACACACATGGGAGCGGAAGCCGCTCTGATTGACATGGTCGGAGCCAATGAACAGAGCTTGCAAGCGGGGGAGCGGATATCCTGCTGCCACCGAAACAGCCGCTCGAATGGGAGAGCAGCTTTAGAGCAGGGGCGGGCTGATCCCTGTTGCCTGTTTCCACAGCGCCAGACTCTCTGACGGAAAGGAAGAGAGGCTGGCTAGCGAGACTACAGATGTGGTGACTGTGGCTTTTAAGGGGAGTGGACATGTCGTGATCTCTCACTTGGGAATACTGTTTTGGGCATAAACACGCCTATATGGAGGTTTGCGCAAGATGACGTTAAGCGCAGCGGGCCGCCACGCCCACAATTAGGGCTTTGCACGACGTTATTCCAGCGCAAAACGTGCGCTAACGCAAAATGACCGCCTTTGCGACGATAGAGCCCTTAGGGCCCTATCTTCCCGTGGCCGGCCCAGGTTAGAATCCGATCTGTGGCCCTTTGCCGCGTGCCATCCCCTCTCTCTCCCTAGTCCCTACCTTTCATGTCTACCTACTGTGCTATCCAATAAAGGAACAAGGAGAAAAAAAAATCGATTTTAATTAGCAGAGAATCATATGAAATCTTATAGGTCTTGTTTTCCAAGCCCTCCACTAAAATTTGAATAACAGCCATTACACAGTCTGATGGGGAAAAGCGGTTGAAGGACTTTAAAGTGAAATACAGATGTTTTTCACTTTTGTCATAATTATGCACAGACACAGATTTGTTGCTATGAGTGGGCAAAAGCCAAGGACATGCCTACAAATATTTGCATTATTGCCTCAGGTGCATTGATTACAACATGCTGATGGATGGGGCAGATTAATTACACTTCTAAATAATTCTATTTACCGTAAATTCTGGACTATAAGGCGCACCGGTGTATAAGCCGCACCTTCAAAGTTGACTATTTTTTTCTTATATAAGCCGCACCGGACTATAAGCCGCGGGTGTTTTAATGTTTTAATGTTTTTTTTTTTTTTTTTTTTTTTTTTTTTTTGTGTTTTAATGTTTAATTACCATATGTAATGCTCCCATTTATTAACATTTCAACAAAACAACATAACACACCACCTGTGTTGTTATTTACAGTGCACACAGTGTCATACAGTGTCATACAGTGTCATACAGTGTCATACAGTGTGGTGAAAAGAGGGCAAGAGAGGAAATTAAAACAGAAGTGGCTTTATAGTTAGAAAGAGTGCTAAAAAAGAGAGATTTTTTTTTTTTTTTTTTTTTTTTTTTTTTAAATCCATAGATAAGCCGCACCGTTATATAAGCCGCAGGGGCCAAAAAAGGCCAAAAAACGGGAAAAAAGGTGCGGCTTATAGTCCGGAATTTACGGTACTTTTTTTTAACAGCATCCCTTTCAGTACTACTCCTCCTTCCCCTCACTTTGCAAATCAATTTGTACAAATAAATTCCAATTCCTTTACATTTCTCTAGTGACTATCAAGTAAATTCTGGTATTCACATTTCCTATAATCTTAAGAGGCAATAAGAATGGCTATTAGGGGTGGGAATCACCAGATGCCCACGATACGATACTAAAACGATACTTGAGTCACGATACGATAGTATTGCGATATGCTAGTATTGCGATATATTGAATATTGCGATATTTCGATATATTGTCACTCCTAACTCCTTTTCCTACCTTTTCCTTGACCTCACCGGAAGTAAAACATGCAGTGTTTTTTTGTTTTGTTTTGTTTTTGCCCCACACGTAGGCTACATTATTAAGCTTCTCTGGACTCCATACGCCACTGCAGGTGTGGACTGCACCATCGGGCGCTTCGGGCAGATGCCCGGTGGCCTGGCATGGCATGGCCTGCAAAAAAAAAAAAAAAAAAGCAAAATATATATATCGATACTTGGCGATACTTACTATTGTCCAAATAGCGATACAATATTGTCAGGCAAAATATCGCGATACTATGGTGTATCGATTCCCCCCCCCACCCCTAATGGATATAACTTTATTAAAGGAACACTCCGCCCATTTTCAAGCTTTGTATCATTAGAACATCAGTAGTATATCAGAAAACTGTCAACTGTTTTGAAGTCTGTCATTTAATTTGACAGTTATTGAGTGTTAAAGTGTGGTCCACACTAACTCAAATTAATAACTCATTAACTCAAATCAACTCTCAATAACTGTCAAACTAGACGACGGTTTTGAAGTCATTCATCTAGTTTGACAGTTATTGAGAGTTGATTTGAGTTAATGAGTTATTAATTTGAGTTAGTGTGGACCAGTGATGTCATTGGTCCACACTTTAACACTCAATAACTGTCAAATTAAATGACAGACTTCAAAACAGTTGACAGCTTTCTGATATACTACTGATGTTCTGATACAAAGCTGGTTGAAAATGGGCGGAGTGTTCCTTTAAGTCTTTTAGTTCAGCCAGAGTGAAGGTAATACATTCATCTGTTCATCTACTTATAGTGTAAGTTAGTTGAAGCACAAGCATAGTGAGATAATCATAAGAAAAAATATTTTCCTTCGATCCAGCCCCATGAATTGCCTTTTCATTTTTTGTTTGTTTCTTTGTTCGTATTCATGTGTAATGACACCTATGATTTTGAATTTCATGAATGAAATATTCTTGGGGTTGAATGCAGGCATCAAACTCTTTTCAGATGTTTTTATATTCAAATGTATAACACACACCATGCACAAAATCTAAAAGAGCACCCAAATATCACTCAATTCATCAATGGAGGTGTAGCAGTGGCAATGCAGACATCTTCAAATGAGTAATATGGCCCGTCACTATTCGTTTTGATTATTCTTTTTTCTTTCTCCCTTTCCCTTCTGCAGCTTTCATCAATGGGGATGATGACAGAGTACTACCATTTCTTTTTCACGACCTTGGTGAGTTCCAACATACAACCAAAGTTGACTTTGTTGGAAATAGCAGTGAACAACTGAAAGGGTCATATAAACTCCATAAAACTGACTGGCATCTGAGAAAGTGACACATTGAATCTCTCTCTCTCTCTCTATTGTCCATCCCCTCTTATCACATTCACCTATCCCCACCCGCCATCACCTCCTCCCAGGATTTGTTTGCGTTGGACTTGGAGCCGTACCGTTACAGCGGGGTGAACATGACCGGCTTCCGACTGCTGAACATAGATGACCCGTGGGTGACCTCTACGATGGACAAGTGGGCCATGGAGAGACTGCAGGGTCCCAAACAAGAAAGTGGCCTGATGGATGGAGTCATGACCGTAAGTGCCCTACTGTTACTGTAGATCATGGTGCACAAACGATTAGGGCTGTGAATCTTCACTGGCCTCACGATTCGATTACGCTTCAGAGGGCTACGATTCGATTACGATTATCGATGCATCTTCAATCGATGCATCACTTTTTTCCCCAGTACATATTTTTTCTCACTTTTTTTTTTCTCTTCTCACTGTGTGGCTACTTTTAAAATAAAAGTGCATTTGGAATTGCATTGTATTATGATCCAAATAAACAACTGCATGTACTTCCATTATATTTTATTTGATTATTAAAAAAAAAAATCGATTTTTGACATTTGTGAATCGATGCAGAATCGTGCACGTCCGTATCGCGATGCATCTTATAATCGATTATTTTTGACACCCCTACTAACGATGCACACTCACCCATCTACTCTGTTAAACTACGGTAATAGCATAATGCACATTTGTACACCATGCATGTACTGTATGTTCTTGCACTGGACAGATCTTTCAAGCATGGACATGGACACGTTTTTCACATGTGACTTTTTTGTAAGGGATTGGAGGTTTTGTATTAGGATTATGAATTATGAATGAATTATACTTGTCATATTGTCATCTACAGTATATCCTATTGTTTGCTGCTGCAATGACCTAATATCCTGTAACAGCCCAGGCTCAGTGGACTGTACAAATGAGGGGAGACCACACATGTTTTAAAGTCATAACCAAAAGTATTTATTATAAACTAAATTAATTAATCAAAAGATAAGATTAGATGTGTCAGTCAGTAACGTCAGTAGTGAATGCAGTGTGTGGATGAGTGAGAAGTGTAGTGTAGTGTAGATGTTTGAGATGTATGAAAGTAAGATCCAAAAGAGCCTGAGCTCAAAGCAAACCACCAAGGTGGAGAGAGGAGGAGAGAGAGAATGAGAGTCAGCAGCCAGCTCAAATAGGGAGCATCCAGGTGCTCCAGATCAGCTAATCAAGCAGCCCCAGCTTCTGCCCAGCCAGGACCTGCAGACTGAAAGCAACCAATCAGTACAGTGAACCCACAGCACATAGTGAGGGCTGCCACAATCCCCCCCCTTAAAAAAACTGGGTACCACCTAAATCCCAAACAAAACTAATAGAAACTGTACAAATAATTATTTTAAATACATTTACCATCCCAAACATTTTTTTTTTCATAAGTCCCCTGTAACCCCTAATGTGAGGCTACACCAATTGGAATCTATATACAAGACATACATTACCAATAAGCAGTAATTAGCTCAAACTGAAAACCAAAGAACTCCAAAACACCCCCGTCTACCATCCTTATCTCCACCTCAGCAACCTGGTACCTAGGAGCAATTTAAGAGGAGGAGGAGGACAGAAAACAAGGCAAAGGAGACCAGGATTAACAGTAAAACAACCTGCTTATGGCTCAAAATCCCAGAGACAGAGCATCAGCCATCACATTATCTACGCCTTTAATGTGGCGGATGTCCAAGTGATATGGCTGCAGACATAATGCCCATCTCATAAACCTTTGGTTCGGGTTTTGTAATGACCGCAAGAAAGTGAGGGGATTGTGGTCAGTGTAGACCACCAACGGAGCAACGCCACCCCCCACGTACACGTCAAAATGTTGAAGACCCCAAATAAGAGCAAAGGTCAAATCTGGTTTTTTAACCAAAATGCACAGCGAAGCCCAGCTGGAATGACACGGATGTTATTCTCTAACATGTACTGTACTTCAGATTCGAGATGTCTCCGTTTCTCCGGGTTGACCCGATAGAAACGCTGCCGGATAGGTTTTGCATCCCCAACATCCACATCATGTTCTATCAGATGGGTGCGTGACGGGGTATCTGAAAAAAGAGAAGGACAACTCTCAATCAAACTGGCCATTTCCTCCCTCTTAGGACCATCCAAATGCCCCAACACCACATCCAAGTTATTGAGAGCTTCCGAATTTTTCAAACGGCCCCGCAAAACCCCCTCATCCGGACTCACTGCTTCATCCCCCTCATATGTTGCCACCATATGAGATGAGATCACACCCTCAGTACATGTTAACAGAACCGGGCGAACCCCTTCCGCTGTTTCATCAGGGCGTTCAGGACCCTCTTCTGAAGAAACATAGTAAGGTTTTAACAGGTTAACATGACAGAGCCTAGTGGACCTCCTGCGTTTTGGTGTGGCTATCAAATAATTTTGTTCTGAGATTTTCTTCACCACAGAAAAAGGGCCAGTGTACTTAGCCTGGAACGGCGATCCAACCATAGGCAACAGAGCCAGAACTTGATCCCCTGCAGTGAACTGCTTAGGCTCTGCACGGCGATCATAAAGGCGCTTCATTTTACCTTGGGCAGTCTCCAAATTGTTTTTTGCCATTTCCAGTGCTGAATACAGCCTATGTCTAAAGCCATTGACATAACTTAATAGATTCTGGGGAGGTTGAGGTGATTTCCATCCATCAGCCAGCACAGCCAACAGACCGCGAACCTTATGCCCAAAAACCAAGTCATTAGGGCTAAACCCCAAACTTTCTTGTACCACCTCCCGCACTGACAACAATAACCATGGCAACCCTTCCTCCCAGTCACCCCCCAACTCTGTACAGTACGAGCGCATCAGAGACTTCAACGTCTGGTGGAATCGCTCAAGCGCACCCTGGCTTTGAGCATGATACGCCGACGCCTGGTTGTGCTTGATGTGAAGTTGTTTTAACACTTGAGCAAATAACCGAAATGTAAAATTGGAGCCCTGGTCGCTTTGTACCACCCGTGGTATGCCAAACACTGAAATGAACTGTGTCAGAGCCCTGAGCACAGATTTGGCAGTAATAGTACGGAGTGGATAAGCAGCAGGGTAACGGGTTGCTTGACACATCACTGTCAACAAATAAATGCTCCCCGACTTCGACCGAGGCAACGGGCCGACACAATCAACTATTAACACTTTGAGTGCCACGGCCCTTGGGCAAAAGGTGCTGTACTGTGCCACATAGGCCGCAATGCATTTTAATATAGCCATATCATTTTTTGTGTTCCTCTTATATGGACAACCAATAGCCTCAATGAAACTTTGAACCCTTCTGTTTCATTTTAAAAAAAAACTGTGTTTATAAACCGTTCCATTTTGGAAATACACCCCTCTGAAAAAGTGTTTTCGACCGAAAAGAGCATGCTGAAATTAGTTTCTGAGATAATCACATCTTTATGTTAGAAAGGCGACAGAATTAATTCTGCTTTGAGTTGAACAAAATGCGAGCCTGCTGCTGCCTGGGTGTGTGTGTACTGTCAATGGTTGTATGCTGTTAGTGCCCTGCGTGCCCCTCCTCCTCCTCCTCCGTGGTGGGAGGAGTCGAGTGTCTCTGCTCTGCTGCGGTTTGCTCTGAGTTTGATCTGCACTGAAAAGTCCGCTGCCTGCACCCCCCGCTTTTTTACAGCGTGTCCTCGGCTCCCAGCTGAGAATAATGTAACTTTTCATAAAGACGCTGGTGTCGCCGTGTCGGCAACTAAATCATATGGATGGACTATCGCAGCGGACACGGATGGGGCTCAATTGTGGCAGCAGATGACTGCTGTTCACAGGCACAGCTAACGACGTTATGCTTCAAGCATATCAATGGCGATTTCCGTTTCCTCATGACTTCTCTCTTTTCTCCTGGCCTTTGTCTAATCGGGAGGGCACTGTCGCCACCTAAGGGTTCTGTAAAATAGGTTAGACACATTCAATAGCTCCCATATTGTAAGAGGCGATGTAAGAGGCTTAGATCGACATTCCCCCGTCAAAATATGAATTTGGAGTTATTGACGCCATTTGGCGTCGCTGGCAGCCTACGGTAAATTTCTCTTGACGCCATATGGCGTCGCTGGCACTCAATGTGTTAAGTGCTCAAACGGCTGACCAACTGCTGGAATGGGAAAAAGAGGTACAGGTTTTAACACCTGGTTAGGTTTACTGGTAAGCTGACATGTGTGACATGTTTTTATGTAGCCCGAAATATCACGTTTTAGGCGAGGCCAAAAAAAGTTACGCAGCACCCGGTCATAAGTCTTACGCACACCCAAATGACCTGCCACGTTATCATGTGCCACCTTCAGCACGGCCTCCCTAAACTTTTTCGGTACCACTATCTGCACAATGGGATCCCCAATAAACTCCTCTCCCTGGGGCAGCCATTTCCTTACCAGCACCTCATCCAGGAGAAAATAACCCTGGGCAGCAGTTTCCATTTCAGCCGCCGTCAGAGCACTGTCGCAAAGCTCCTGTAGAGACGAATCAGCTCTCTGCTCCTTAATCAAGTCAGAAGGAGAAACAGATAAGAGCTCGGCAGGCAAAGACAGTTTGACTTCATTAGAATGTTCATGTGTCGTCTCCTGACCAGGCACCACTGCAGCCCGACTCAGAACGAGTCACTGCACAGGATGTAAATACCTCAAGCAAATCTGAGACAACAGGCTCCTGAGAAGGAGGCCCTGTAACCGGCACCTGTGTCACAACCAGTGGAGGACCGTCCGCCCAGACCCGGCCCCCTGCCAGATCATTCCCCAGAATGACATCAACGCCATCCACAGGCAACTGAGGACGCACACCAATCATTACTTCTCCCTCCACCAGACCAGAGACAAGTTGTATTTTGTGCAGAGGAACAGCCAGAATTTTCATCCCCATTCCCCTTACCAATTTTGAGTTTCCAGTATCCGAATCAGCTGAAAATGATAACACTGATTCCCGAACAAAACTGTCCAAAGCCCCTGTATCTCTCAAAATCCTAACAGGGACTTTCTGATCACTGCCCACAAGTGAAACAAAGCCCTGTGACATGAATGCAGCATAACCATTACCACCCTCCTGACGCGAGCCCACTGAGTGCACTTGCACCTGAGGAGACACAACTGGACATGGTGCAGCACAGGCAGCTGGTTTTACCTGTGACCCATTTGACTTTGGCTTCGATTTTAACATGGGACACTCATTTTTCGAATGCCCAGTGCGCTGGCAATAATTACAGGTAGTATTACTGCGGTCACTTTTACTAAACGCTGGCTCCGGAGCTGCCTTGAAAGTTCTCGAACGTCCAGAAAAATCCTTATAGCCCCCCTCACCATCATTACGCCGCTCTCCAAAACTGCTCTTATGGGTTAAGACAAACTCATCGGCCAAAACCGCTGCCTCACAAGGAGTCTTGACCTTCCGCTCATTTAAGTATGTAGCCATAGAGGCAGGCAACAAGTTTTTTAGCTGCTCCAGAATGACCAGATCACACAGCTCATCAAACGTCCCCACACCCGATGCAACACACCAACGGCCGAAATGAGACACTAAATCACGTGCAAACTCTGAATAGGTTTGACGATCAGTTTTCCTCCAGGCTCTAAACCGCTGGCGATATGCCTCCGGTACCAATTCATACGCCTTCAAAACAGCCTTTTTCACCTTGATGTAATTACTAGCATCAGCAGGACCTAAAGAGGAATATGCTTCCTGTGCCTTCCCTGTAAACACACACTGAAGCATCTGAACACACACACTGAAGCATCAGGCCACGTCCGTGCATTTGCAACACGCTCAAACAGTGAGAAAAAAGTATCTGGATCCTTCTCATTAAATTTTGGCAACAACCTCAAATTACTGACAATGTCAGAATTAGTGGAACCCCCACTCCGACTGGACAGATCAGACAATTTGCCCTCTTTAACCAAATCCAGTTTACACCGTTCCACATCCAACCTTTCCTTTTCTACCTGAAACTTTATTTTTTCCAGTTCCAATTTGAGTTCCATGTCTTTTTGCTGCTTCCATTCCTCATGTTGAAGCTGCATTTTCAACAACTCTCTTTGCTGCTCAAAATCTAAACCCACAGAACCCACAAGATGTTCTTTTTCTGCCATCTCAAGGATTCCAGCCTCCACTAATTTTTCCCTTAAAGTGGCTTTAATTGTATCCAATTTTACCCTTTTATCAGCTATTTCAACCTGATAGTGCTCAGCTATCTTCAACAGCTGTTCTTTTGAACACTGATCAAGCAAAAGATCACAAGGAGACTCTACAAACTCCTCAGCAGAAGCCATTCACACAACCAGACAGGCTGACAAGAGAACAAACCAAAAAACAAACCAAAGGCTACCAACACAAAGCCAAGTAGCTCATTTCCACAAATGTTGACCTTACTGTTGTGAACTACCAGCCCAGGATAACCCAACCACATAAGGAGAACCCCAAAACAAATATAAAATCTTCATGCAGTTTGGCGTTGGGCTTTTTGAACACTGCTCCACTAAGAGCCCTTTGCACAGAGTACTAATAACTCTGCACAGAGAAACAGGAAGGCCCCCAGCTATGCTGATAACCCACCTGGAGCTCTGGGTGTGTCCCCGAGACACCCTGTGGGTCTTTCTTGCCGCCCTGCACAAAAACAACAAACTAAAACAACAAACAACAAACAAAGAAAACGGGGAATAACTCCGAAACTAAAGATTATCCCACCCAGCATTCACAACTGTAATTCAACATACAAACCTAGATTACTCACCAAGAGTAACACTACCAACCTGGGACCAAATGCACTCTCCTCAATCCACCACAAACCAACAACCTACAAAGAAAAACACATGTGTGAATCTCCCCCAACAATGCCTCAATGCAATACACAGACAGAGTAACAATTGCCACCTTACCACTCTGCAAAAGACAAAGGCATCAATACAACAAAACTAAGTTGTTAATCACAACTGAGCCAAACTCCACAAGATCTCATAAAGACGAGCCCCCAGATGTAACAGCCCAGGCTCAGTGGACTGTACAAATGAGGGGAGACCACACATGTTTTAAAGTCATAACCAAAAGTATTTATTATAAACTAAATGAATTAATCAAAAGATAAGATTAGATGTGTCAGTCAGTAATGTCAGTAGTGAATGCAGTGTGTGGATGAGTGAGAAGTGTAGTGTAGTGTAGATGTTTGAGATGTATGAAAGTAAGATCCAAAAGAGCCTGAGCTCAAAGCAAACCACCAAGGTGGAGAGAGGAGGAGAGAGAGAATGAGAGTTAGCAGCCAGCTCAAATAGGGAGCATCCAGGTGCTCCAGATCAGCTAATCAAGCAGCCCCAGCTTCTGCCCAGCCAGGACCTGCAGACTGAAAGCAACCAATCAGTACAGTGAACCCACAGCACATAGTGAGGGCTGCCACAATCCCCACAGGTACCATTATAGTTATGGTTCTGATCTGATCTGATCTGATCTGATCTCGTCGTAAGGGCCTTTCTGTCTGTGTGGAGTTTGCATGTTCTCCCCGTGCTCCCCCAGGGGGGTTCCTCCGTATATACCCCCCCCCATTAAAAACATGCAGAAGATCAGATCGTCATCGTCATCCGACCAGTGACGACAACATCCGAAGTCGGTCCCCGGGCGCTGTACGAGAAAGCGACCACTGCTCCTGGCCTGCTCCCCGGAGGAAAGGACAAAGCCAGGATGGGTTAAATGCAGAGGACAAATTTCACCGGCCACCGTCAGCATGTGTGTGTTTGTGGCCCTCCGTGCATGTGTTGATGTGTAACCGTGTGACAATAAAAGACGGGCTTGTCCGTCTAAAATCGTGTTTTTAAATCGTGTTATCACATTTCATATCAGGGGGGGCTATTCAACGTATCAGTCTGTCACGGATGGCTATGGTGAAAATAAAACCAACCCTTTGTTCTCACTGCCTCCTCTACAGACGGATGCAGCCTTGATGTTTGACGCGGTGTTCATGGTGGCTGTGGCCACCCAGCGGGCCACTCAAATGACCGTCAGCTCTCTGCAGTGTCACCGCCACAAACCCTGGCGTTTTGGACCGCGCTTCATGAACCTTTTCAAAGAGGTCAGTGTTTGACATAAGCGCTTGGACTTTAGAGACCAAAATCCCTGTTACATCACCAGTACTCATCACTGTGGGGTGAAAACCTCCCTGTTACATCACCAGTACTCATCACTGTGGGGTGAAAACCTCCCTGTTACATCACCAGTACTCATCACTGTGGGGTGATACCTCCCTGTTACATCACCAGTACTCATCACTGTGTGGTGAAAACCTCCCTGTTACATCACCAGTACTCATCACTGTGGGGTGAAAACATCCCTGTTACATCACCAGTACTCATCACTGTGGGGTGAAAACCTCCCTGTTACATCACCAGTACTCATCACTGTGGGGCCCTATTACATCACCAGTACGCATCACTGTGTGGTGAAAACCTCCCTGTTACATCACCAGTACTCATCACTGTGGGGTGAAATCCTCCCTGACATCACCAGTACTCGTCACTGTGGGGTGAAAACCTCCCTGTTACATCACCAGTACTCGTCACTGTGTGGTGAAAACCTCCCTGTTACATCACCAGTACTCATCACTGTGTGGTGAAAACCTCCCTGTTACATCACCAGTACTCATCACTGTGGGGTGAAAACCTCCCTGTTACATCACCAGTACTCATCACTGTGTGGTGAAAACCTCCCTGTTACATCACCAGTACTCGTCACTGTGTGGTGAAAACCTCCCTGTTACATCACCAGTACTCATCACTGTGGGGTGAAAACCTCCCTGTTACATCACCAGTACTCATCACTGTGTGGTCAAAACCTCCCTGTTACATCACCAGTACTCGTCACTGTGTGGTGAAAACCTCCCTGTTACATCACCAGTACTCATCACTGTGTGGTGAAAACCTCCCTGTTACATCACCAGTACTCATCACTGTGTGGTGAAAACCTCCCTGTTACATCACCAGTACTCATCACTGTGGGGTGAAAACCTCCCTGTTACATCACCAGTACTCATCACTGTGGGGTGAAAACCTCCCTGTTACATCACCAGTACTCATCACTGTGGGGTGAAAACCTCTCTGACATCACCAGTAGCCTACTCACCACCACTGTGGTGGCCTGTTACATCACCAGTATTCTGTTACATCACCAGTACTCATCACTGTGGGGTGAAAACCTTGCCTGTCCAAAATATCAACTTTTCAGGGCTTCTACTGTACATGCTGTAGCTGAGAACTGTTCCTGTATGTTTCCTGTCGTTGGCTGCTATGTTTTTTGTTTGTCTCTGAGAGTGAACCAAGACAAATTCCTATCAACTTTTGTTGACATGGCAATAAAATCTTTGAATCTTGAAGGCAAACAGCCTGTTTTTAGTTTGAGCATGTATTTTTTTCTCCTTTTGTGGGTTTTGAAAGGGTTTCATAAACACAAGTTGTAGACTTCCCTCAGCCCATAGCAGAGAGTGGAATCCCTCATTTGTAGTTAAAGCATGAAAATCACCAGAATTTGGAGCTAGTGTTTCCACATGACAACGGCGATATATGACTTTATATGTCCCACCTGACCGCCAGTTGACCTCTTTCCTTGTGCCTGCAAATCTACCAAGTACAAATATACCATATTTACAGTATGCATTTATAAGTTTAAAGCATGTAGCCCCATGCAGTCTGACTGGGTGACTGGATGCCAGACAGAAATGAGGCCTTAGTTTGATGCATGAGTGTTTTGATCTCTGAAGTCTTAAGACCAGCTGAGAACCATTCTCACACACACACACATACACACACACACACACACACACACACACACACACACACACACACACACACACACACACATACACATACACATACACACACACATTCCCTGCCACAGAAGAGATGGAACATCATCATTCAGTCCCCTCGCACATCATTTCCCTCTTCTTCATCGCCCCCAGCCGCCCCCCTGCCCGCCCGCCCGCATTCTTTCTTTGTCTCTCGCTCTCTCTCTCTCTCTCTCTCTCTCTCTCTCTCTCTCTCTCTCTCTCTCTCGCCCAATTCCAATCCGCCCCCTAAACACTCAAGCCCTGAACCCTCAGTCCCTCTAATGGCCGCTATCTAAAAGTGGTTGAGTCATCAAGTGTGGAAGGGATCCACATTGGATAAATAAGAGGATTGGGACAGCAGAGCCCTTTGCACTTGACAAGATGATGTTGACTCTGGCAGGTTTGGGGTTCGCTATATATTGTTTATTGTCAAGACGCTTTGAGGAATAGACTCCCTGATGAGTCTGTTCTCATCCAGGCTCTGGCTCCGAGTGGACAACAGCTCATTTAAAAATAAATGTAGCCTACTGCAAAATCTGCAATCTGCAACATGTGTAATTATAATTAAAATAAGCATAATAATGACATGTTACCCAACATTATACACAATGTCAATACTGTACAATAGCCTACAGATTCGGTAAAACTATTTCTCATTCATCAAAAAAGTTGTGGATTGCAATTGTAGCCTAATAGAAATGATCGATGATTATTCTAGGATTGTGTAAAATAACTACTTGCATTCCTGTGATATAATATTTTTGTCTAATCTGAAATCCCTATTAATGTAATGTTTCATTGTCAATTAAGGCATTCCAGCGCACTCGCAAACACCCCGTTCGTTTCGCGCGTGTGTTCTTTTATTTTTTTGACAGATATTTGCAGCCTTCCCCGTTTTATACGTCACAACGCTATGCATTGTGGGCAATTCCCTTTCCCTAAGTGGCCATAGCTGCTCCCTTACGGTAAGGGGGCAGAAAGGGCTCACTCTGAGCCCTCATTCACTTTGTGATTTCACTGTGGGACATCCCTAAACCCTCACTCCCTTCACGTGAACGCGCCTCTAAGGGCTTGAGGCAGTAAGGGGGCGGATTGGAATTGGGCCTCTCTCTCTCCTCTTCACCTTTTCCTTTGCCACTGCCCATCTTTTGAAGCATCTCTCCTTCCTGTGGTCTTCATCGTTTGATAAGTGCCTTTTTGATTGCCTGGGAGAGAGCAAGAGGCAATTATGTCTAACACAGCAATCAATTAAAAAACATATGTGACACAAGAGACAGTGCAGAAAATGAGACGCAGCTTTGTTTTCAATGGCTGAAATTAATTCCCGTGCACTATACTGTATACAGTAACCTAATGTTTCCTCTCTCCTCTGGCTATCATAGTCCTCAATATCTCTCTCTCATTCCCTTGACAGAGGGAACTGAGTTTCCATTTAGAGAGTGAGGAGTTGTATTTATCCAGTGTGCCCTTACTACCCTAAACCCCTAGAACATACATGGGCAAACTACGGCTCCGGCCCGCGAGCGCCACCTGTGTGGCCCGCGATGGAATTGCAAAAAAAAAAAAAAAATGTACACAGTGCACCTGAACGCAACATGCAAGATACCCGCTGAATAAATGTCCAAATGTTCACGTCATTCTGGCCAATACTCTTTACTCTTTATAATATTTTTTATGACTAAAAGGCTACATTGAATTAGAAATTTAAATAATTAACTCATTGGTTTTGGATTTATTTAGCTTCAAGACTGCATTTTTGTTCGTCTGACCCTCAACACAGGCTTTGATCATCCCGGGCCACTTACTAATACTTATGCTTAAATTAACCCACTCACATTCTGATTTATTTCAAGAAAAACATTTTGGCTAGTGGAAATTCTAATTGGCTGGTAACTTTAAAATCTAGCAGCCATATTGGCAGGTGGTCAAAAAAGTTAATTTCAAGCCCTGAGAGCAGGTGGTGACATAGGAGTGAATGAGAAAAAGATGAAATATTGGTGGTTAAGACTGAATAATGACATCACAACTGTTAATTTAAAATGAGTTATTCCTCTAAACGTGGCTTCAAATGCACCAAATTTTTCACGCTGGCGCCGTTCGGCCCTCAGCAAAACCTGGTAGCGAGGACATTTTTTGTGGCCCTCTCTATCATCAAAGTTACCCATCCATGGGTTACAGCATGACAATATTTGTTCGGCCCCCGGCAACAATCTGGGTTTCTCATGTGGCCCCCCATGAAAAATAATTGCCCACCCCTGCCCTAGAAGGTCCCGTTGTAAAACAGGATTTCCCTTGCTTCTTTCATTATAAAAGACTTGGAATTGCTATATACTGTATAAACAGCATGGAAGTCTCAAAACACCGTTTTGACGTTTTTACCTTCCGTGGTGTCGGATGAATCTAAAGTGTCTAAAAGTGGCGTTATCGTGTATGGAATTTTTTGTGTTCAAACCATTTCTTAACATACTGTACAAGGAAAGTCAGGAGGCCCCGTGTAAATTGCCATAATTCTGTTAAAAGCAGAAGCCTTACAAGGTATAATATTGATTTGCTCAGTGGTCCAATGTTTTAGATAGTTGTGATGAGTAATTTTCTCCAGGTGGTAAAATAGCTCATCTAAAAGAGGTCAGGGTTAAACAGAGAACTCAGCCCTGGATGAACACTGACATATATGGACATCATTCATCTTAGAAATAAAGCATTGAGTGATTTTAGGAGAAGCAATGTGCCAGACCTTTTTATAGAATATAAATGTTTGAGAAATAAAGTGCAAAGAATGGTAGATGAGGCCAAGAAGCTTCATTTTAAATCGAAGATAGAGGAACATTAAAATGACTTAGGGATTTAGGGACTAAGGAAAAGCCTGAAAATAAAGAAAATAAGATAAGTCTAAATATAAATGGGTCTATAAGCTATGATAAAGCTATGGTGGCGGAAAGCTTTAATGAGTTCTTCACAACCATAGCCAATAACAGCTTCCTGCTGGTACTGGAGAGTTTGGGGAACTGCAGGTGAAAAAGTATTATGACTGAGTCTAAGGGAATTACTCAGATAACTAATGGAACCACCATTAAATTGCTCAGGGGGCTGGACCCCAGTAGAGCCACTGGGTTAGATGCCATTCCAGCCAAGTTATGCAGCAGAGGTCATTGCACCTTATGTCACACACATTATCAACCTGTCAATTTCCCAACCAAAAGTCCCAGATGAACCTAAAAAGGCCAGGGTGTCTGCTCTATATAAAAAGGCAGTAAAGGTGGATCGAAGCAATTACAGACAGGCCTGTGTCTATTTTAAGTGTGTTAAGTAAAATCCTGGAAAGAGTTCTTTATGACCAGCTTTTTAATTATGTTAATCGGTGTAATATTTTATATGCTTTTCAGTCAGGTTTTTAGCAGTCTTATTCAACGGAGACGTGCTTGGTTTATTTGACTGACTTCATTAAAAAGGAAATTGACCGTGGAAAGTACTGTGGAATGGCAATGCTTGACTTGGAAAAAGCATTCGACACAGTAAACCATCAGATTTTGTTGTATAAATGAAAGGCAATGGGTTTTTAGCAAGGAGGCCTTGATGTTAGTACGGTCATATCTCACGGGTAGGGTCCAAGTGGTCAGTAGGGGGCACACTATTGGAGCCCAAAGAACTTATCTATGGTGTTCCCCAGGGAAGCGTAATCGGTCCTTTATTATTCTTGTTGTACATAAATGATGGAGGCTGCCTGTACATGTCCTTTAAGGGACGTTAGCATTTTTCTGTTGAATGTAATGGTATAAAGCTACAAGAAAGGAAGTCTGTTATTTATCTTGGATGTGAATTAGCTCAATGTATGGCCGATGAGTCCATGGCCCTCTCTGTCACCAGGTCCATGCAAAAACAAAGTATCTAGCAAGGATATCTAAGTTCCTTGATAAGCAAACTATGAGGACACTACACACTACTACGCTACTTCTTTGATTCAGTGCCATTCTGATTACACCTGCTTATCCTGGTATAGTGGCTTAACGGAAAAAAACTAAAGATAGGCTGCAGACAGCGCAGAATAAACTGATGAGGGTCGTCCTTAAATTGAATCCAAGGACACACATCAGCCCAGTTCACTTCAAAGAGCTGAATTGGCTCCCTGTGGAAGGTAGAATTCAACAGTTAAAACTGACCATGGTCTACAAGATTTCACAGGGTTTGTGTCCTAATATTTGTTCCTAGTATCTTTTAAAATATTTTCTGTATGTCCGGGACTCGCATAGCTTGAATACAAGGGCTAGTGTAGCTAATCTGAAACTAAAAGCAAAGGAGGAAGAAGTATATTCCTCTATAGTGGGGGGAGGAATGGAACAAAATTTCCAATGTAATAAAATCTGACCAGTCCTTGAATGGGTTCAAAAACCAACTGAAAAATTGTTGCTGTGCAACTTAGTGTAGTGTAGCCCTAGAGCTTGGAGTCCAGACTGATTTAAGATTGTGTTTTTACCACGTGCAGCAGAGCATGCTGGTCAAGTCGCGAGGAATTCAACTGCCATCCATCACTCAGTCAGTCATAGAACGGAAAGGACGTTTTTCACTGGGGACGCTCGATGAGTTTCACTCTCGTTTCCCGAAGGGGTGTGTGTGTTTCAATATGCCTGACCCCGCCCGCTTGGGACGCAGCGTCAATTACAACGAGCCGACATTACAAACAAACGTCAACTTCTGAGTTTAGCGTCGAGACAAACAACTCTGGATGCTCGGCCGGTGTCGAATTCGTTTGCGGCAACATTTCAGGAGTGTGATGTAATGGGCTTTTGTACCTCATGAGTATCCGTAGTTGATGACGCTGTACGTGACACGGAAGCAAACAGAACGTTGTTGTGGTGATACTGAGCGGAACTGTATAAGCTGTATACTGCACGTGTAGCCACTAAAGTTATGCTGAACTATAAAGTCGTTGTCAAGCCTCATTAATATTACATGGTGTCAGAAGTGAAGGCGGAAGAAGAACAGAGACTATGGCGCAGTTTCAACCTCCACCGAGTTTGAGTTTGCAAGGCAATCTTGCTGAGAATTGGAGGACATGGATTCAGCGCTTTGATCTCTTCAGTACTGCCAGCGGCATTGCGGAGAAGTCCGAGAAGGTGCAGTGTGCAACGTTCCTTCACGTCGCGGGCGAAGAGGCGATCAAAGTATCGAATACTTTTGAGTTTGTCGACGGAGAGGGAGACAAGATAGACGTGCTGAAGAGGAAGTTTCAGGACTATTGTGAGCCCAGGAAAAACTTGCCTTATATACGGCACATGTTCTTCACACGAGCACAGAAACAGTCGGAATCCATCGATGCATATGTCACGGACTTAAAGAATAAAGCCAAAGACTGTGAATTTGGACAGCTACTCGACTCCCTGGTAAGAGACAGGATAGTATGTGGCATAACTAACGACCAAGTGAGAGGCAGACTGTTAAGAGAAGCAGATCTGACCCTAGAAAAAGCTATAGATATATGCCGTGCAAGTGAAATAACAACCAGTCAAGTCAAAGCGCTGGCTGAGGAAGTGGATGTAAACAGACTAAAGACAGTCCGTCCAAAAGACAAGTTTAAAGCTAACACAAGACCTTTTGAACAAAATGAGTCAAGTTGCAACAGATGTGGCTATAAACATGGAACAAGACAATGTCCTGCACTAGGCCAAACATGCAAAACATGCCACAAGAAAAATCATTTTGCCAAGATGTGTAAGTCGACACACGGTCAGCAGCACCAACATGGAAGAAGAGTGCATGCAGTAGAGCAAAGTGAAAGTGAAAATGACATGTTTCTTGGCACAGTCACAGTTGAGCATGAAAACTACATCAGAGTGATGGAGTCTGCGGAGACACAATCTGATGAAGAACAATGGACAGAAAACTTGAGAATAAATAAAAAAGTTGTGACTTTTAAACTGGACACAGGTGCAGACTGCAATGCAATGTCAGTTGAAACAATGAATGCCCTTAATGTTAGAGGCAGGCTCAAGGCGAGTAACTGCAAACTCGTTGCTTTCTTTGGACAGAAGACAACACCACTGGGCAAGAGAGCACTAACATGTGAGTACAAGGGCCAAAAGCACAACATTGAATTTGAAATCATGCAACAGAATGTACCAGCTATTCTGGGAGGAGCCACATGTTTGAAATTGGGCTTAGTAAAGAGAATGCATGATATTGGCAAGGAAAAAGACATTCTTGAAGACTATAGTGATCTATTCAACGGACTAGGTTGCTTACCTGGTCAGCACCATATACAGATAAACCCTGAAGTTACGCCCGTTGTGCATGCGCCTAGGAGGATTCCAGTCGCACTCAGAGACAGAGTTGTTGAGGAACTACAGCGCATGGAAAAACTGGGTGTAATAGCCAGGCAGACTGAGCCAACAGAATGGGTCAACAGTATGGTAACTGTAGTCACACCCAAGAAACTCCGTATCTGTATGGATCCAAAAGACTTGAATGAAGCTATAAAACGGGAGCACTACCCATTGCTAACAGTGGAGGAAGTTGTTTCCCGTATGCCAAATGCAAAGTTTTTCTCTGTGCTGGATGCTAATCAGGGCTTTTGGCAAATCAAACTTGATGATGACAGCTCAAAGCTGTGCACGTTTAACACACCCATAGGGAGATACAGGTTCCTACGTTTGCCGTTTGGGATCTCGTCTGCGCCCGAGGTGTTTCAAAGAGCTGTAGCACAGATGATTGAAGGGCTGGATGGTGTTGTGAACATCATTGATGACTTGTTAGTTTGGGGGGACTCCAAGGAAGAGCATGACCGCAGGCTGAAAAAGTTGTTGGATCGAGCACGGGAGTTCAACCTGAAACTTAACAGAAACAAGTGCGTTGTCAGGACAACAGAAATCAAATATATTGGACACAAGCTCAGTGACAAGGGGCTAAAACCAGATGAGGAAAAAGTGAGAGCAGTGACACAGCTACCACCACCACAAGACGTACAAGAACTGCTGAGGTTTATGGGAATGATCCAATATCTCGCCAAGTTCATACCAAACTTGTCAGACGTCAGCGCTCCACTAAGGAAGCTGCTGGAAGCGGACACAGAGTGGCACTGGGAGGAAGCACAAGAAAGAAGTTTTGAAAATCTAAAACAGCTGGTCACCGTCGCTCCAACTTTGAAGTATTATGACGTCAACAAACCAATCACCATGTCAGTAGATGCCAGCTCAGAGGGCATAGGAGCAGTCATACTGCAGGATGAGCAGCCAGTAGCTTATGGGTCAAGAGCACTCACTGATTGTCAGCGCAGGTATGCTCAAATTGAAAAAGAGTTACTTGCTATAGTCTATGGATGTGAGAAATTCCATCAGTATCTTTATGGAAAAGAGATTCTAGTTGAGAGTGACCATAAGCCGCTAGAGAGCATCTTTAAGAAGCCTTTGCATCAAGCTCCTATGAGGCTACAGAGGATGTTGCTTAGGCTACAAAGATACAGTCTTAAAGTAACTTATCGGCCCGGCAAAGAACTTCATATAGCAGACGCGTTAAGCAGAGCGTTCCTCAAAGAGCAGAAAGAAGAGCTGCTAGAGAAAGACTTAGAAGTGAATATGATTACACCTGAGTTGCCCATTTCAGAGGAGAAACTGCAGAAGTTCAGAAAAGCAACAGCCGAGGACCCTGAGATGCAGTTACTGAAAGACATAACATTAAAGGGATGGCCAAATGAAAGAAGTGTAGTACCAAAAGAGATTCAGCCCTATTGGACATTTAGGGATGAAATTGCATACACATCTGGGCTTATGTTCAAAGCAGCAAAGCTCATTGTTCCACATGAGCTGAGACAAGAAATGCTTAGCAAAATCCACGAGTCCCACTTAGGGATTGTTAAGTGCAAAGAAAGAGCTAGAGACATTTTGTATTGGCCACACATGTCTTCACAAATTGAGGAGGTGGTATCTCAGTGTGCCATTTGCAACGAGAATAGGAACAACAATCCGAGAGAGCCGTTACTCTCACACCCAATACCAGACAGTCCGTGGGAGAAAGTAGGGACAGACCTCTTTCACTACAGAGGATCTGAGTTTCTGCTATGTGTGGACTATTTCTCAAAGTTCCCAGAAATAGCTAAACTGAGAGACACTACAAGTGGCAGTGTCATAATAGCACTGAAATCGATGTTTGCCAGGCATGGCATTCCTGATGTCATCATTTCAGATAATGGTCCTCAGTATGCCAGTGCTGAGTTCAAGGACTTTGCAGAAAGCTGGGAATTCAGACACAACACGTCTAGTCCTGGTCACGCCCAGTCTAACGGTCAGGCAGAAAGGACAGTACAGACTGTAAAAAATCTGCTAAAAAAGTCAGAGTGTAAGAATGGCGACCCCTACATTTCACTGTTGGAGTACCGCAACACACCACTGGAAGGTGTAGGACTGTCACCAGCGCAGTTGCTGATGGGACGGCGGCTAAAAGGGAAACTGCCGACCTCAACCTCACTGCTTACTCCAGAGGGTACTGTCCAGGTACACAGGCAGTTGAGTGAAAAGCAAGAGAAGCAAAAACTCTACTTTGACAGGCAAACAAGAAGGCTGTCTGATCTGCAAGCAGGAGACAATGTCCGGATTCAAAGAGGGGAGACGTGGCAGCCAGCTGTGGTCCTTCACAAACATGAGCAACCACGATCTTTCGTTGTTCGCACACCAGATGGGAGACGGTACAGGAGAAACAGAAAGTATCTGCGGAAAACAGACGAGACAACTTTTCCATCTTCAAATGAACAGGACATCTACCAGAACAGACACACAGGGTTGAAGGACTGTGACAGACAGGCAACAAACACACAAACACCTGAGCACACTGTTGTTGCAGACCCAGATGAAACACCTGTTGGACAATCTGAAACACTCTCATATCACACCACGAGATCTGGTAGACAAGTAAAAGTACCTGCTAGATACAGAGATTGATTCTTTACATATGACATAGGAAGTAACGCTATAAGAAGAATAAAGTGTTTTGTTATTGTTGAAAAATGTCATGGATCAATGGGTTTTGACTTACAGAGTCAGTTATGTTAAGGCTATATGCAATTTGCAATATTTACACTGGTAAGCGTTAATGTTTGATGTTAAATCTTATGGGGAAACTATGTTTGCAATTGTCAAGAATAACATGACATTCACATAAAAAAAAGAAAAAGAAATGTTAAAAAGGGGGATGTGATGTAATGGGCTTTTGTACCTCATGAGTATCCGTAGTTGATGACGCTGTACGTGACACGGAAGCAAACAGAACGTTGTTGTGGTGATACTGAGCGGAACTGTATAAGCTGTATACTGCACGTGTAGCCACTAAAGTTATGCTGAAATATAAAGTCGTTGTCAAGCCTCATTAATATTACAAGGAGAAAAAAACGTTGCATCACTCTCGCTGCGGCTGTCACCAGGAAGGATTGATGAATTAGCGAACGTTACTGTGGTATGTTTGGTCGTCTTTTGCCTCAATTGCCTGCGGGGAAATGGATACTATGCTACGGTCTAATGCCTCGCCCTCATGTCAGCTGCCAGTAGTAACGGTACGCATATTTACGACTGTCACATTATCCACACAAGACGAGTGGAGCTTCTTGGTGTTAATCGGTTATCTATATTAGTTCACCGCGTTTACCATCACAACATAACTTTCAACAGGCAGCCTCACAGCAGCTAACACAACAAGCTGACGCTGTGCTGGGGTCTTACCTTGCATAGAATCCCTACTAATGAGTCAATGAAGAGTGGCCTGCCCCTGAAACATGTACAGCTACTGTAGTCATCACTGTATTCACTTCCCAGTCAGCAGCAGCGAGGCGTGCCTCCATTCTGAGTTGAATGTGTATACAAAGGACTCAGGATGCCACATATCATATTATATTCAATGCATAACAATTACAGTACAGTGCAGAAAAACCGACAACTGTAATTCAATCATGAGAGACTAGTAGAAAGTTTAACAAGCTTTAATGATGCTTTAATGATACAACAAATTAATTTTGGCGTATGACTCCATGATATGATGATGCTCTCCTGAGATGGTGACAGGGCGTCATCAGTGAAGAATAGGATAGGAAATCCCCCATAGGGAATTCTTCAATCAGGAGTCATGACGATGGTGGTGGTCAGGGGAGGAGGTGGGGCAAAAATTGCTTCAGTGATGATGATCAGCAACTGAGAATGACATATGGCACATAGCAAGCAGAGTCAAACATAGACCCTGATATACTACGCTGATTAGGTGATTGGGATCAGCTGGAGAGGAATAGCTTGGGCTGATTGGTTATTGCCACATGTGTGGTAAACTGTGAATGGGTGAGGAGGAGGCTGTGCTGTGAATTTGTTTCTTGATGAATTGGCGGACATTACTGTGGTACGTTTGGTCATGTTTTGCCTTGCATTGGCTGTGGGAACTGGTTTCCTGGTTGTGGAAGAATGACAGCAATCTTTGCAAATATCGAGTTCTGAAATGCATGTTTCAACATTCCGACCCAAGGACCCAGTGATCCTTTGTATCGACATTAAAGGAAGACATTCATTTATTTTTGTACGTTTTGGTTAGGTATTTTGCGACTATTTTAACATAGACGGTATGGCCAGCCACATGGGATAGTTTAAAGGAGGACTTACCTCCAAAACACTTTTTTTCAGCTTTTAACCAATATATATGACTTTGGGGGTGATGTGTGAAGAATTATGGTCAAAATCTCCACATTTGACACCAAACTGTTGCTATTTTACCATTTGTATCATTTTTCAGCAGCATACCTGGCATAAGCGCCCTCTAAGGGTGGAACACTGCTTTTTTTTTCTCTCTCTCAAATGAATGGGATATTTGACACGTCGTGACGTCACGGTGAACCAAAGACTATGGGATTTCAAGATAATTACTCCCCTACCCCCCCTGTACCCTTTCGGCTCCTCAGAACTCCAAGCCTATTCCTATTGAAGTTTGCTCTTAAAATACTGAACCAAACGTCGTCAAAGTTGGCACATGTCTTAATTATAGTTAGTTTCCCGCTAAATGTGTCATTACTTTATTAATATCTTACCTGGATAAGCTCGAATGATGATGTTTATATTATCAGTCCGAGTTGGAAGCACTGTCTCCAGCCCAGGCAGGCGGGAGAGAGTCGTACTGTAAACCTCATGGACGAGCCCCAAGCTCCGGGGGCGCGCGCAGCAGCAGCTGGGCTCTCTGTGCTCTGAGAGCAGAGAGAGCACAGTCTGACATTTCCGCAAACAAATATCGTCGCAGTTTAGCGCACATGTAAAATATAACGCTATACTACGACGTGACAACGTGACAAAGCTGGTCTAAACACATCGGCTACTATCATATATTTCCCTGCATCCCTCCTACTGAGATTATATCGGTATTGATTTTGGACAGACTGAATGCGCGGAGGAGGAGGAGGAGAGATCTGCAGCTGTGCCCGAGACACTCGCCTCGCTCCGACTATAGCAGGCTACTCAGCTACTGTGCCCGTCTGTGAAAAGCGTCCTGTCCAGTCGCACCTTCGCAAACAGATGCGGGATTCCCTCAATCCTGTACCCAATCTCAGACTGTATTGAGCAGAAAAATCGCACACCAGCTATTTCTGTGTGTGTTTGTTTGTTGCTCCGTGAGGTTACAGAGCGCCCCATGAATGCAGGAGGCTGTTTCGCCAGCCCGGGTCTGGCAGGAGGGAGGCAGGGGAGAACGCAGCTGAGAGGAAAACTTTTGCAAAGAATCATGGAAAAGGGAGAAACGAAAATTAAAAACGGATTTGATGGCGCGATTTATGGCAAATTGGATGAGGGAATGGAGAAATGGAGAAATCTCGCTTTGTGATTACATAAGCTGAGAGCGGGGCGTTTGTCCTCACTGTGCTGTGTGCTGTGAGCAGCGAGGCTCTTTTAACGTAAGTTTAGACAAGCCACGCACACACACATGGGACAAAATGGGACAAAAATAATTAAATTTCTAGTTCGCCACTGAATGGCCAAATTGATATCACTTTCAACCATTTTGAGCAACACTCTTTCCATACAGACCACCAGCGTTGGCTAGTTGTTGATATTTATAAAAGATATTGCCCCTCTCAAATAAATTATGTTTGAGGCGGTAGGCAAACTGTAATGGCATCGATTTCCGAAAAAAAATCTTGACTTGAACACAGCCAAAGAGTTTAGTATAGACAAGAGCATATGTCATTTCTTGTTTTTTTCCATAGGTATTTTCAAATCACTGTTCTGATACATATCTAGGGGGTAAGTCCTCCTTTAATGTCCCGTTTATGAAGCAACCCAATTGCCAGAATAAAATGTAAAAAACCAGAATATTATGTAGCTACAATATCAACTCGATCAATTTGAATAGGCCATACTATCCTGACCTATAGGCTAGCCTATAATGTCAAAATCATGTTTTCCAGTTACTCCTGAGCAAACCAGTCAACTAATAAAATAGAATAATTTCAATATTAGTAAATTATCAACAAAAACAATTACTTTCTGGTAATATGCAATATGATGACAACATAGTGTATCTAAAAATACCTGCAGTATCACAGTTGGCCAAAATTATGAAGTAATGAGTGGTGTCCCATTTCCTAGGTTATTGTTTTCAATCCCTACCCCTTGTGGCTCCGTTTGGAAGGGCAAGGGCCAAAGTGAGGGACACTCAGAAACAAGGGGTAGGAGTAACGATAACAATTGGGATTGGCCCTTAAGTCTATTTTCTATAGTGAGTAAGGTGTTAAACACCATGATCATTGAGTTGGATGAAAAACAAAGTCTTTATTTTAAGTTATATTTTTGGAAATGAACTTCATTAGTCAACAAAAGTTTACTATAGAAGTGAATGGGGGCAACATGCGCCCTGCATCTAATGTATTGGGTAGCCTACCTGTGATCATCATTGTTGGGGGATACTCACACACACACACACACACACACACACACACACACACACACACACACACACACACACACACACACACACACACACACACACACACACACACACACATACACACACACACACTGTATTATAGGCTACTTGAATATTGGGGGGATGTATCCTTTATCTCACCCTGGCCTATCTTTGCTTTCGTCATGACACTATATAAGAAGTAACACAAATTACATGGAATAACAATTGCCACGATTTTGCGCCACTCCATCCATGCCTGTATCCCATCTAGCCACAACCCCGGCAAGCCTGCCCCCCGTGGTTACCACACGCCGCACGTGGTCTGGGCCCAAATTTGCCCGTGTTATGTACTATTATGTATTTGTATTATTATTTTTATATTGCTATGGATTAGGGGCGTCACGATACACTCAGTTCACGATACGATACACGATATTGGGTTCACGATAACGATACGATACGATATTTTAACAATATTTTTTTGCGATCGATTTGTAAGTTGAGGGGGCATCCTCCACGCTAATTTGAGTAATTTCACCATTTGCATCTTCCCTGTCTGTAACGTCCCTCATCTGTTCAAACAAAGCAATGAAAAGGAGAGCGAGCATGCAATCAGATGCAGATCAGTGCCACCATGTTCAGCTTCTTTTTCTCGCGATATGAGATTTCATCTCAACGATACATATTGTCACGTTTTGATATCGCGATATATTGTGGGATGATATATTGTGACATCCCTACTATGGATAATTGTTTTGCTGTCTGCCTGTTTTTTTTATTTTTTATTTATCCTTTATTTAGACAGGCGAGTCATTAAGAACAAATTCTTATTTACACTGACGGCCTGTAGGCTGCTCTCCCTGCCTTATCTTGGGACCACAATGGAAATAAGTCTCAGGACTTTCTTGTGCTATCCTGATGTATTTTAATACTGTATGCATCTGTGTATTGTACCGTATATATTATAAGTCCCGGAGAGGCTATATTTTATTTATTTTTATTTATTTTTTGCAACAGAATCCATCACCTTCTTCTAAAGACCCATGAGACATGCTTTCAACTGCTAAAACAATAGCATCAATGGGACCTTTAATTTAATAATTTGGGATGTGTTTTTTACAGCAGATGATAATACAAATATGCACAAACGCATATAAGAGCGGCACATCCTGGATTTTAAATGTCAGGACATTCAAAATTTAAGAAAGGTATTCATTTTATAACAATAAGCTTTCATGACTGTCTGCCGCCTACTCATCTCAGCTGCACTCCCACATATGTCTTTTTAGGGCTTTGTTACAGCCCATCACTCCACATGTCTTTTTGGGGCTTTGTTACGGTCCATTTTGAAATGTATTTGTCAGAATCAATTTAATCATTTCATCGCTGCCTGCAAGAAATGTTTCTTTGGTTATCCTCCTCCTACAGCTGTCCAGAATCAAGAGAGACAATCGCAAAAATACCTCCTTCAGTCTTTTTTTCACTTGGCAAGAGTCAGAAAAAGTCTTTGTGCTGCATCGATGACTATGTTGACCATAGTTCAGGTTCAAGACTCAGTTGTCCCTAATGGGGAATTTGGCTTGTAGCAACAAATGCAACACAATGCGATCACCATGAACAAAATACACATACACATAAAATAGTAGGAGATTGAATGAGCAGGGGCAGGGGCAGAGCGACCCTATCAGCCCAGGGGTGGGCGAAGCTCTAAGGCCCCCCCCCCCACCCCATCGTGACCCCAGGAATCGGATCGGATCGTGGCTTAGCCGGATCGGAGCACCCCTATTCAATTGTCATTATTTGTTTTACTGACCTTTCTTTTTTTACTTGGTGTAAAAAGTTTGAGAACCACTGCACTACGTTGATTCATTACAAGGTTACATTACAGGACAGATTTCAAGGGCTCGTGTCACATGTACATTCAGTGTACAAAATAATATAAAAAATGCTCTTTCATCACATAGACTGATCAGGTACCAGACTTTTAAGCCTCTGGGACAATTGAGATGGATATTACAAAAGGGGTTTGAGTAAAACATATCTCAGTCTCAGTAAGATGTGTTTTGAACACTTGAAGGATCAACAGTGGACAAAATGCACCTCAGGAAAGCCAAACTGTCAGACCATTTCTGACACTCCCTGCATTTTTGGACAAGCTGAGACTGGTGCACACTCTCACTTAAAGTAATACATGTAAGTCATTCTCATATCACTGTCTTTAAAGTTAGAAAGAAATGTTGCAATTCTGTCAAACAAATATTTATATCTGCAAGCATCAATTAGACATTTTGAAAACATTTTCACCATAATCTCAGCCAAGTCTGCTATACTGATATCAGAGATGGGAAGTAACTAAGTACAAATAGTTGCTGTACTTAAGTAGGATTTTCAGGTATCTGTACTTTATTATTACTGAGTACTTTTTACTTTTACTCTATACATTTTAACACAAATATCTGTACTTTCTACTCCTTACATTTTCAAAGCAGGCTCGTTACTTTAGTTTCATTGCACGACAGAACAAAACGGTAACGGCTGTCTCTCTTGTCTCACACTCTCCCAGCTTTCACGCATTATGTGCACCCTTTTATGTTGAAAAACCATATCACACAAAGTATTCATCAAAGTATAGTCTGAAAAACGTAAAAGATATGTTCGCTTTGCACAGAAACAGCTGGTAGAAATACTTTACTTTTATACTTGATTACATTTCAGAGCTCGTACTCTTTTTAACTTTTACATGAGTAAACAAGTTGAATCAGTACTTCTACTTTTACCAGTCTTTTTTCACAATTAGCTTTAATTCTACTTCAGTAAAGAAAGTGTTTACTTTTCCCATCTCTGACTGTTATCCAACACAATGTGATGCGAGCCAGCCTATTGACCACCATGTCTAATGTTCTCTGCTAGGATCCTTACCTGGTGATGTCACAGCCGGTCAGTCAGAGACACGTTCCTCCCTCACCTGTAGTAGAGGAGACACTGAAGCCCTTTTCCCACATGCGCTTTGTACCGCAAAATGACCGGAACGTGGTGTAATGCCTGCATGTGGGAAAGGCGCCGTGCCGGTATAAGCGCGACCCCGTCGTCCCCGACATTTCACCAGTTTCGAGCCAGTCAGAAGAGCGGTATGCTCTTAAGGGGACGCAAGTGGAAACGGGTCCAGTCATTTTCCGCGACAGCGGTCCTTCAATCATGGGCGAGGAGTAGCCTACACACGTTGCTTAATGTTCCAGCGGGCATAATCTAATCATTCGCGCACATTAAAGCAAACTGGCGAAATGATCTTGTGATAGCCTAATAAGAGCAGTATGTCAGCTTGCTGATTTCCGAAGGCAACCCCGGACACATCAAACGAAGCCAGTCTGTAAAAAGTGCTTCAACGCGACGCAGGTGAACGGATAAACATCGAACCAGCAACTATTTTTCTCAGACACGGATCCCAACTTCTTCAAAGTGCATCATCTAATCATTCGCGCACATCAAAGCAAACTACTTCCACATTTCGCTTAGTGCATTTGCTTTCTCTACATACATAGGCTACAAGCGTTGGGCAGCTTGCCTTGCAAGCCTCTGCCATTCTCGCTGCGTCTGTCCTGTGTCAGGCTGCTGCGAATAAGTACGGAGGACTGAGTGAAGTTTTGCCGACCCCCCAAATAAGCTCCCCCCGCCCCCCAACATACCGGCTATTTGACGACTAGATTCCCATATGCGCGCGCTAAGGTGTGAAGGGAAATTCAGGGAAATGTCCGATATTGACTTACAGGTAATTTTCCGGTACGCATGTGGGAAAAGGGCTTGAGAGAAACGCTGCTTACATCAGTCTGTCTGTTGATCTGAGGCTGCTGAGGCCAACCTGTTGCCACACCTGTGGAAAATCACTGAGCAGGCAATGTAGTTCTACTATGTGTCTAGTAGATGGAGCACATTAACCTAATAATCTACAGTGAAGTAAAGAGCAGCCTCAACAGTCACAGTTACAGTCACATCATACGATATCAGCTAGTCTATCCATCAGAATCACAATCAGCTTTATTGGCCAAGTTTGAACACAAACAAGGAATTTGACTCTCGTTTGCATTGCTCTCAATAGTCACACACAAAACTAGCTAAAAACAAACAAGGACACACGTACATTTAAACATTCACATTAACATAAACGTGAGTTAGTACTGTTACTGGTGTTCTCAAAAGACTGTCCCGTTAATTCCCCAGGACCATGAAAAACTTGCGTCAGCCCAGAGTCACCTCGGTAAGCCAGAGCGCCTGAGAAGTGGCTTCATATTGTCTTAGTTGGCAAGGCCACAACAGGAGTCTATTTTGTACTTGGTCAATTTTCCACCCGCTGTCCTGGTCGCTGCTCCACCCTCTGCCGATCTTGGGACAGCCGTAGACTAGTACCACGCTTCCTCAGACACGTGCAGTTGCCAGTCGCTTCTTTTCACCTGACAGCGGGGAGCTTCACCGGCAGGGCGTAGCACGTGGGATGGTCATGCTATTCCCACCAGGTCACTGGCATGGGCATAGCAGGTTGGAGCCCTGACCCCCACGGGTTCAGTTGGGTGGGTTGAGTTCAGCGTGGGCCCTCTGTCTCTGTGCGTGCTTGGCTCTGAGCTGCATAGCATGACACAGGGCCTTTTGCTCCCACAGTGAGGTGTTGAGGAGCCCTGTGTGGAGCGCAGAGAGGCGCCGCTCCCTGCAGATGGATCTCCCTCCCAGGCAGATTTGTGAGGAAACAGGAGCCTGGGAAGTTCCTCCGTGATGCGGCCCTTTCATGGCTGCGCTGAGTCACATGGCGAGGACAAAGATGGCGGATATTGAGACGGTTATGAAGAAGATGGCAGATATTGAGACGGTGATGAAGACAACAGGAATTCACAGGATTCACGCTTCAGTCTGTGGATTATGAAGGATTAATAAAACACCGTTTTGTCGAGCTTCATTTTCAAACGTCTGTGAGCCTGCGCTAACCTAAGAACTCCAATTATGCAAAAAACGGACAGCACAGTACGACTTGTCTTGTGCAATCTACTGAAATGCGAAAAAAAAAGTCTAAGTCTTTTAAAGACTCAACAATCTGCAAAATGTATTGGTTGGTGGTGGTGAGAGTGGGCAACCTCACCTCCTCCCCACTGACCATCAGCATAGGAGCGCCCCAGGGATGCGTCTCCAGCCCCTTCTGGTACGACCTCTACACCCACGACTGCGTGGCGACTCAAACCTCTAACACCATCGTGAAGTTTGCAGACGACACAGCAGTCGTGGGGCTGATCTCCAGGGGCGACGAGACGGCCTACAGAGAGGAGGTGAAGGCCCTAGAACAGTGGTGCCAGGACAACCACCTCTCTCTGAATGTCTCCAAGACCAAGGAGATCATTGTAGACTACAGGAGGGGGGGGGGGGGGGGGGGCGCACCCCCCAAGTACCTGGGAGTCAACATCCACCAGGACCTGACATGGGCCAGCCACACCGTCACTGTTGTCAAAAAGGCCCAACAGCGAATACACGGACTCAGACGCCTGAAGAAATTTGGGCTAAGGCCGAAGATCCTCAGGGACTTCTACAGAGGCACCAATGAAAGTCTGCTGACTGGCTGCTTCACCACATGGTACGGGAACTGTACATGTACACTGTACATGGACCGCAGGGCGCTAGGAAGAGTGAGGCGCGCGGCCCAGCATGTAACAGGATGTGAGCTGCCAGAACTGCAGGAACTGTATAACCAGCGGTGCCTCAGGAGGTCCCTGAAGATCATCAAGGACACAAATCACCCCCACAACAGACTGTTCTCCAGACCCTAACCCTCAGGGAGAAGATACAGGGTCCCAAAAGCACGAACAAATCACTTGAGAGACAGTTTCTTCCCGCAGGCCACGAGACTCCTTAACACTCATAAATAGACAATCATGTAGCAGCTGCAGTGCAGCTGCAGTGCATTACGTATGTTCAATTATGCCTAGGTTATTTGCACATGTACAAACAGAAGATTTAATTACGTTTAAATATTGCTTGTTGTTCTTTTTCTTTGTCTCTTTGGACTGTTATTTTGCACTATGTTGTAACGGAGCCTACAGCACAAGAATTTCACACGTGATACTTGTACTACGGAGTGACAATAAAAATCTTGAATCTTGAATCTTCTTTCAGGGTATTAACTCATTGAGTGCCAATGACGACTATAGTCGTCAATTCAAATAGTAACGTTCAGAGCCAATGACGACTAAAGTCGTCAATTGCGTTTTTTGACGGTGGGACGTGGATTAAAGCCTGATCCATCGCCTGTGAAAGTATGGTGGATGTTGAATGTGTAAAAGCTATTTTACAGACCCATTAGGTGGCGACAGTGCTCTCCAGATTACAGAAAGGCGAGGAAAAAACAGAGGAGAAGTCATGGGGAAACGGAAATCGCATCCGTATGCATCGATATGCATGAAGCATAACGTTAGCTGTGCCTGCAGCAGCCAATCTGCTGCCACAATTGAGCCCCTCCGTGTCCGCTGCGATAGCCCATCCGCATGATTAGTGGTGGAGTTGTTATTATTCTCAACTGGAAGCATGGGAGCCGGTGACAAATACACGCGGAACGCTGTAAAAAAGCTGGATGTAGCGCACTTTTCAGTACAGAGCAAACGCAGCAGAGATCCACCAGAGACACTCCCACGGAGGTGGGGTTTGCAGTTGAGCGGGGTGGGGCATGCAGGGCAGCATACAACACTGACCCAGACAGACCCAGACAGCAGGACAGGATTGGCAAACGCAAGCTAGAATATCTGATGCCCACCAGCAGTAAATCAAGACCAGCAAGAAGCTGCAACCAGCAGCGCATGCAGGGGCCAGTGCTGCTGGTTGCAGCTAAAAAATATTATTTTGCCAAACAAAATTCCTTTGTTTTCACTGTTTTATTGAAGGAAATTATTTTTGAGGTGTGACTACATCAGAAAATATTAGCTTCAGAGTCAGTCATGTGCTTGAATTGCTTCATTTCACAAAAGGCTAATTATCTCAGCTTCTAATTTGAAACGTCTCTTTTTGCTGAAATCAACCTATCTTCTCCGGCTCATAACTAAAGAACGGAAAATGATATCAATAAACTTTGTTTTGCTGATGATAGAAGAGAGTCTCAACGTTCTTTGGGCGTGTTCGGTGTTTACATAGTAATATCACACAATATTCTGTGGGCCTCGAGAAATCACTGAAAACGCTCTGAAACTCTGGCACTGGGAGCATCCGTTTTCCAAAAGTGGCTGGCACTCAATGAGTTAAGGCCGGCGGCGAAGAAAAATGTGCCTTTTTTGCATGTTTGAATCTGTTTTAGCCATATTTAGTGGAATATCTCATTTTAAACACATCAATGTTATTGTCTATTGATTGAATTGCTCTCACACTCAGGCCTGGCCTGGCCTGGCATGCAATTTATTTTTTATTTTTTTATTTTTTTTAAGTCAATCAGATTAACGAAGTCAATCAGATTAATTGACGAGTGGGCCCTGGCGGGCGCACCCTGTGCCCCGGTGTACGCTCTGCTACTGAGCAGGGGAAAACAGGGCCCTATGGCTGCATGTGGCTTATAACTTGAATAGGATAAAAAAAAAAAGTGTATCATTCAGTTACATCTCTCTCTCATAGTTCTCTATTTACCTTTTTGGCTGTTAAATTCCAGTCTGCATCAGTGCCAATCAGCAAATTTGGGGAGTAAATGTGTAGTTGTCATAGATGCAGATATTTCAGACAGGCACTTGTCAAAACAGCAGCAGTAGTGAGACAAATAACTGAATGAAAAAAGTATGAGTTTGACGAACACATATGAGGAAAATAACTGTGATGAGTGTGTGAAATTGCAGAATAGGCTATGTGAAAAAAATATAACATTCACATTAACAGGTCTACATCCATATGCACAGAAAGTGTCTAGGTGTGTAGGCATGTGTTGAAAAAAAACCTGTACAGTTGATTGAATACAGATGTGATGTGCGCAGAACATGCAGATTTGGAGATGTCACCTTGCATCAGATGGAGGTAGAAGAGTAACAAGAGTGTACAGTACAAGAAACATGTGCATTAGCTGTTCTCATTGAGTTACATGCACATTATTATATCTGAATATCCCAAACCAGTGATACTCAACCCGAGGCTCTAGAGCCACATGCGGCTCCTTCATGGGTAGTTGTGGCTCTTTTAAATCCTACTAAAAAAAAGGGGGGGAGGGACCTTTTATTATTCAAATTTGTTTATTGGGTTTTTCAGTTTAAAAACATACTACATACATCTACACTATAATTGCAGTAGCGTCTGTCTGTCTCTCTTTCTCTCTCTCTCTCTCTGTCCTTCGCGTATCTCGAGAACCGTTTGTTGGATCGACTTCAAACTTGGGGAGTGCGCTGAGGGGGACCTGAAGGAGTGCAGTGCCCTGTTTTCCTGCAATTCGCCATAGCACCACCTACTGGCAACAAAAAATGCGGTTTATCTCAAGAACCGTTCGTCCGATCCACTTCAAATTTGTTGAGTGCGCTGATGGGAACTCGACACAGTGCAGGGAGCTGAATTCCGTGCAATTTAGCATAGCACCACCTACTGGTAACACAAAAAGCGGTTTATCTTGAGAACTGTTCATCTGATTGACTTCAAACTTGGGGAGCATGCTGCTGGAAACTCGACATAGTGCAGTGCTGAATTTCTTGCAATTTGACTTAGCGCCACCTACTGGCAACACAAAAAGCAGTTTATCTCGAGAAAAACATTAATCTGATTGACTTCAAACTTGGCGTGTGCGTTGTTGGGAACCCAAGAAATTGCAGTGGTAAACTTTGTGCAATTCAACCAATAAGATCACAGCTTTCACGTAACGTATCTCCAGGACTGTATGTCTTTTTTTTTGTTCTGTATGTCTGTCCGCATATTTTAAGAACCGTTTGTTGGATCGACTTCAAACTTGGGGAGTGCACTTAGGGGGACCTGACTGAGTGCAGTGTGGGGGTGGGGGGAGCGCTCCAGGGTGGTGAATGGGGGGAACGGGCACTGCACTAGTATATACAAAGACATAAGGAAAGCAAGGCATGCGAAGGGACTTTTTATGGATTGTGGCTCTTGCAAAGTTTTGTGTTTGTTTGTCGAGGGTGCGTACCACTGTCCCAAACATAATCAGCATATCATTGCACATGTAAACAAGTCATTATCACCATCATAATCAGAACATGTTTGTGGACGGAGGTAGCAGATGTACAGAAAAAGTTCAAATCTTCTCAGGACCTTGGAGCAACCTTTTGACTCCTTCCAGTCGGCACCTGATGGGATCATCTGAGTTTTCAGCTCGTCTGTCAACACTGACTTTTCTCTCCCATTACCCTCACTTCTGCTGCAGGGAGCCTGTTCCAAAGCTTCAATTAGGCTCCACAGATACAGGGAACCAAGACAGCATTTCACACTATCTGCCTCTCCTCTGCATCTCTCTTCTCCTCAGGCGCAGTGGGACGGACTGACAGGGCACATTGTTCTCAATAAGACAGATGGCCTGAGGAGAAACTTTGATTTGGACATCATCAGCCTCAAAGAGGATGGCACCACCAGGGTAAGAAGCACAGAGGCCCGGAACAGCCAATTACACCACTCTCATGCTGCTTCCACGTTGACTATTGCATTCTATCAGGCGTGTGTGTGTGTGTGTGTGTGTGTGTGTGTGTGTGTGTGTGTGTGTGTGTGTGCATTTATGTGTGTGTGTGTGTGTGTGTGTGTGTGTGTGTGTGTGTGTGTGTGTGTGTGTGTGTGCGTTTGTGTTTGTGTGTGTGTGTGTGTGTGTGTGTGTGTGTGTGTGTGTGTGAGAGAGAGAGAGAGAGAGAGATCATAATAATGCTGTAACAACTGAATATTTGTCACTCTGTCCATGCTTTGTCTCTATATGACCCTCTTTGCATTCTGGAAAGGCTTTTGTGGCAGGTGGAAGTCGCCTTACCAAAAGGTGGATTAAGGTTTGTGCCGATGCCCTGTTTGATCCTAGCCTTTGTAGTTTGCCCTCCCTTCTCTCCCTTCTGCCCGCACAAAGGAACTCACTCTATATGCCACGCAACCTCCCTGCTCTTTGCCATAAGTTGTCAACCTTGTTTCCCTTCACTGGTTCTGTGTACAGCAATGCTGCTACGTCTTTGACATTTCTGTTTCCCCATGTTTGGGTTCAAGCTATCGCTCTGACATTCGTCACCTCCAAACTAATGAGTCCAAGAAGCCAGAAATGGACGCCGCATTTATTCATCTCCTCAGTTAGTTTAATATTAGAGGATGCTCAAGTACTCCCTCTCTGTCTGTTTGAGTTGTCAGACAGACGGGTATGCAGGCAGGCAGCAGATGTCTAGGCACAGAAGCGGTGATTTAGACTGTAATTTTAATTCCGTTCAATATATTTAACACTCAAAATTCACCCCTCAGAGGAAATACTACTATGGCAAGTGCATCGCATAAAACGCTGGACGTTATGGCTATGATAAATTAATTATCAGACAGTTGCAGCCATGTTGGTTCTTGGGTAATAAACTCTGAAGCGGATGATGAGAGTAAACGGAGAGAGTAGCTTGGGAAATAAAGAATCAGTATTTTTTTTTGAAGTTGTTGACTTTCTGGAAATTTGATGTTTTCCTCGTAACTTTCTTGGCCTGGCTTAGCATCTCTCCTGCACAGTGGTAACGGTTTTCCAGTTTTGGTTCTGGGTGGAGATGAGCCTCAGGATTCGGAGATAACCTTTTACTCAATTTCAGAGAGAAGTCCTGTCAGTTTTTATAGCACACTTTCTTGTTGGGGGCTGCTCAAGTGTGCACGATCAATTTAAAGGTCTATAAAAATCCATGACTCAGTGGTTATAAAAGTTGATGACTCTTTCTGCCGTTTGCTCATCCAAGACTATATTTTAGCAAAGGTCCTGATTTCACTGCCCTGGTCAGATCAGGTTAGTATTGGAACAACTTCAAACTGATAAAGGACTAATCCGGCAAAACCAATTGATATTTCATACAATGGAATATCCACAAATATATGGGATATATATATATATATTATATATATATATATATATTTGGGACGGCACGGTGGCTCAGTGGTTAACACTGTTGCCTCACAGCAAGAAGGTCCCGGGTTCGAACGCCGGTCCGTCCCAGGTCCTTTCTGTGTGGAGTTTGCATGTTCTCCCTGTGTCCGTGTGGGTTTTCTCCGGGTGCTCCGGTTTCCTCCCACCATCAAAGAAAGACATGTATGTTAGGGTTAATACTCCTGTCGGTGCCCCCTGACCAAGGCACTGGCAAAAAGAACTGGAGTTGGTCCCCGGGCGCTGCACAGTGGCTGCCCACTGCTCCTAGTTCTAGGAAGGTTCCTAGTAGAGGATGGGTCAAATGCAGAGGATGAATTTCCCCAAGGGGATAAATAAAGGATAACTTAACTTAACTTAACAAGATAAGCTAGATCAGTGGTTCCCAACCTTTTTCCTTAACCTATTATATCACTGAGTAAACAGACGACCCCTGACGAAGTGACATATTTGATGTATATTTCATATTATATTCAATGCATAACAATTACAGTACAGTGCAGAAAAATCGACAACTGTAATTCAATCATGAGAGACTAGTAGAAAGTTTAACAAGCTTTAATGATGCTTTAATGATACAACAAATTAATTTTGGCGTATGACTCCATGATATGATGACGCTCTCCTGAGATGATGACAGGGCGTCGTCAGTGAAGAATAGGATAGGAAATCCCCCATAGGTAATTCTTCAATCAGGAGTCATGACGATGGTGGTGGTCAGGGGATGAGGTGGGGCAAAAATTGCTTCAGCGATGATGATCAGCAACTGAGAATGACATATGGCACATACACAGCACATAGCAAACAGAGTACAAAACATGGACCCTGATATACTACGCTGATTAGGTGATTGGGATCAGCTGGAGAGGAATAGCTTGGGCTGATTGGTTATTGCCACATGTGTGGTAAACTGTGAATGGGTGAGGAGACAGCATAAGAGAAAGGGGGCGAGCCTAACAATGAATGGGTTATACAACCTCAAAGAAAGGGGGCGTGCACTGTGATATGACCTGAACTGGGCGTTAGCTGCTAAGTAGTCTTCATTATTGAAAATAGTCCAAGACATTACTTAATGCAAATAGTGAATGCAATAACTGCAGGAAGTTTGTGTAAAACGAATATTGGATGACTAATTGAGCAGATTATGTGAATATTGCATCAGAGATGAGTTATTTTACCTTACCTTACCCTTTTCTAATGCAGGATTAGGCTGTTTAGCAGAGAGTGAATACAGCTTGTGTTCATGTCTTCACTGCACCCTTATCCTCGTTTATATCTCGTTTTAATCTTTAAAAATAACAACTACACTTCTTTTCTTCACAGAAATTAATGAAATGCTGAGATATTTATATATATATATATATATATATATATATATATATATATATATATATATATATATATATACACACATATATATATGGTATATATATACATGTATGTATATATATATATATATATATATATATATATATATATATATATATATATATATATATATATATAAATATTGTACTCACTTTGCCCAGTTATCTTTATGATGTAGTGCAAGACGATGAATTATATCCAAACTCATTCACTCATATGCAGTGGCCGGAGATAGGACAGATGTATGGACTGTTGTATGGAGTGGACCTTTAAGATAGCACCATTCAGTGAAGATATGAAGATAAGAGTGCTTTTAGCACGGTTATACATAAGCACATTTTCTATCTGCTGACTTTGAGGGAAGAGAATAAGATAGGGGTTAATAAGGAATGAATAACATGTTATCTTTTTGAATGGGTAATCCCACATAGCCCATTTCTCACTATGTCCTGAAATTAAGACCATGCCCTCTATCTTCCGACAGGCGCTATTCCCTAATAGCATTTGTGCACCTGTTTGCACCCTGTTAAGGCAGGGAAGATAGCATTCCGCCTTGCGCCAGGTGTTCTGCCGAGTTTTGCTCCCCCACCAATCGGCAAAAAAAAGCATCCCCACCTCATGGGAGCATATTGTAATGATTTATACAGAAATGTAACTGTTTAAAAGTTATATCATTGTCTCGTAGACGTGACCTCCCTGATTTCTAAGTTAAAACAGCCCTGAAATATGTTGGGGATGCAATTCTCGGCCGGGATGCGGAAAGGTTCACGGCAGGTGTCGCAAGCACAAATTAGAGCCGTGCCAAAATAATCTGCGCCCCAAAATGCCTGCGCAAAGGGGATTTGGGCGGTCTTAACTACTAGAAGGCATGCAATATGCTGTAATTCTCTCCATGCGTAATAGAGTGTACTCACTCGTGCGAGGACAGCATGTGTTGAGAGAGCTTATTGACAGATCGTCTGTGGTGCCAACGAACGTCCGGCTTATGAAGGTAAATAGCCTATGTCCATTGTCCAACAAGTTTTCTCAATTCATTTCCCTCTTTGCGATGTGATAAAAGTTTCTCAGTGAGTTATAGTTGATTGCCTCACTGAATTATCTGCTAATACCCAATTTTAGCAGCAGAATTTGATGTCTTGGCGTGGCAAGGCTGTGCGTAATGACATATCCAAAAGGAATTTTACTTTCCACTGCGCAAATACCTCTCTGCGCTGGGAGCGCAACGGTAATGTCCGTGCAGCGCACCCAACGCAGAGAGGTATTTGCGTGTAAGAGGTCCTTTTCAAAGCTCTTAGCGCAAATTAATTGCGTGCTGCTGACGATAGCATAATGCCATCTATCACCACATTTTAGCGCTGAAACGCCTGCTTTGGCTTGTGGGAGCCAATGCCCAGTACAGTTATCACAGGCATGCGCTTGTGTCCGCCCCCAATTTGCATTGCGCACAGCGTTAAACGAGCGCAAACGCTAAATTAGCGCTTTTGGGAAGATAGAGCCCTAAATGGTTCTGCAGTGCTCAATTTTGAGTGCTCCTGATGCACTCACTGCTACTCATTCTCTTATGAAGGGAATTAATTAATGGTTAAATCTATCTGATCAGAAATGCCCTCTACGTATCCGTTACTTTTTGTCACAAGTCTTAATTGCTTGAGCAGGGAAGCTTGTCTCTAGCACATTTAGCCTAACCCTCAACCTGTTAATGCACTTAACTCTGTCTGTTGCATCACTTTCATGAGCTGTCAGATGTCTGTTCTAATCTGATAACTGTCTGGATTATTCTTCCCCGTCAGATGAACTGGACTCACTCATTCACAGTTACTGTACATTAACACTGTTATAATGTGAGCATCGTATTAATGTATTGCTAATGGTAAATACAGCCTTGCGCCCGCTAGGGGTAGCTGTTTGTAAACAGATCCTATTTTGCAAGGGTTGCTGGGATACGGGGTTGACTTCCGCATGTTGGTGTTTGTCCGCTCCTTGCATATAGAAGACGTGCCACTGTCTGTGTATAAATATATTTCCTGCCGTTCTAATATAAAGTACAACTGAGCACATGAACTTGTTAAGTGGTGTCTTTCCAAGCTGAAGTTACCACAAACACTATGGGCCCTATCTTCGCAACGGCGGTAATTTTGCCTAATTGTAGGTGTGTCAGCCCGCTGCGCTTCACGTCATCTCGGCGCAAAGCTCCATAGGCGTGTTTATGCCCATAACAGGATTCACAAGGTGAGATCACTCCCCTTAAAAGCCACAGCGTCACCGCCATCACGTCCGTGACAGCAGCTTCTTTCTTGCTCAGTGCAAGCAGAGTGACGGAGTGAGAGAGAGAGAGAAAAGAGAGAGGGAGAGAGTCAGAGAGAGAGAGAGGGGGGAGAGAACGAGAGAGGGAGAGAATTGGAGGATGAACCAGTTCGGATTCGTAACGAAAATTTATGCTTTTGTAATTAGTAGCCTATTAATTTGTCGTTTCGCTCATATAGGCTATGACATACACATTTAAAAATATTTGTTTCTTTAACTCATTGAGTGCCAGCCACTTTTGGAAGACGGATGCTCCCAGTGCCAGCCCTTTCAGAGCGTTTTCAGTGATTTCTCGAGGCCCACAGAATATTGTGTGATATTACTATGTAAACACCGAACACGCCCAAAGAACGATGAGACTCTATTGTATCATCAGCAAAAAAAAGTTTATTGATATCATTTTCCGTTCTTTAGTTATCAGCCGGAGAAGATAGGTTGTTTTCAGCAAAAACAGACGTTTCAAATTAGAAGCTGAGATATTCGGCCTTTTGTGAAATGAAGCATTTCAAGCACATCACTGACTCTCAAGCTAATATTTTCTGATATAGTGACACCTCAAAAATAATTTCCTTCAATAAAACAGCGAAAACAAAGGAATTTTGTTTGGTAAAATAATATTTTTTAGCTGCAACCAGCAGCGCTGGCCCCTGCGTGCGCAGACCCTACACTTTCTTGCTGGTCTTGATTTACTGCTGGTGGGCATCAGATATTCTAGCTTGCCAATCTGTCCATCGAGCCTGCTGTCTGGGTCTGTCTGGGTCGGTGTTGTATGCTGCCCTGCGTGCCCCACCCCCCTCTACTGCAAACCCCTCCTCCGTCGGTGTGTCTCTGGTGGCTCTGGTGGCTCTGTGCTGCGTTTGCTCTGCACTGAAAACCCAGCTTTTTCACAGCGTTCCGCATGTATTTGTCACCGGCTTCCAGCGCTTCCAGTTGAGAATAATAACAACTCCACAACTAAACATGTGGATGGGGCTATCGCAGCGGACACGGAGGGGCTCAATTGTGGCAGCAGATTGGCTGCTGCAGGCACAGCTAACGTTATGCTTCATGCATATCGATGCATACTGTTGGGAATAAGATACCAGATAAAGCGCTTGGTTGTAAGGCAAGCTTCCCAGGTTCTTTTCCAAGATCGTAATCCACTCAGACTCAACGATACACAGACTCGAGTTCTCAATGTTAACTTGTACAAGGAGTGTGACGAGACGACACTTCTCAGTTCATCTCCAAGATCAGACTGTCGCTCGTCACTCAGTGCATGCCTTTTATTGAGATAAGCAGTGATTCAGTTGCTCAGTGATTGCATACAAATTAGCATGAGGGCTGGCCCTCTCAGTTCCTGTTATCACATAACTTAAAAGCACCCCTCCCAGCGCTACACACAGACCCCCGCCCCGCCAGACCCTCGTTCCCCTGGTAATCCAATTCAAAACGCAAATCACGTTTTTGGCACAAAACCATGACAAACGAATTCTCATTTTTAAATCTAAAGGTTAGTTGAAAATCAACGTGGCATTCTGAGGAGGGAAGTGTCCCTGCGCGAGCTGTGCATAATGTAGGCCTATCCAAGCGAGGATTTCCTGCACTGCTTGGAGAATACCTCTGTTTACGCTTGGAACATAGCGACGGTATCTTCGCCAAAGCACAAAATGACACTTGCGGGAGGGAGATGATAGGCTAGAGGCCCATGGACACGCCTGGGCCACGCCTACACCTCTCTCTGCACTTACTGTAGATCCCAGCGCAAAACTGGATGGTGGAGGCAGACGATAGCTTAAGACGCAGGGAAGATAGCAATAAGAGGCGCGCAAACGGCAGCACAACAATAGCGCCGTACAAAGATAGGGCCCTATCTCTCCCCTCTGATCTCAAATGATCCCACCCTCCTTCATTCACACGTTTCCCTGTGGGCGTGGTTTCCAATTCTTTAATGTCATATTCATGTAACAATATTCCCTAAAATGGAGTCCAAGGAACATAGTATTAGGAGTTAATTGCTCATATCAATCATTTGTCTACTATTTCAAACTTTTCTGTCTTTCTTTATAGTCATTCAAAGCTGCAGTTAATATCTCTTTCAGGTTGATACAGAATGAAATATTACACTAACAGATGTCCATGTCAGTCTGACACACTAATTAATCATAGAAAGAAAAAAAACTTTTCCTAATATTTGTTTTGTGAGAAAGTAGCTTTGTAGTTTAGGCAGTACAGTAAAGTAAGTTTGATGGCACGGTGGTGCAGTGGTAGCGCTGTTGCCTCACAGCAAGAAGGTCCTGGGTTCGATAACCACCTGGGATGAGGGTGTGTCCCCAATCCCGGGGTCATCGCTATGTTCCCACAGCCCTATGTTCCCACAGCCCTATGTTCCCCCATTTCTAAGAAATTTTCTCCCCATCAAAATTAGGCCCTATGTTCCCACAGCCCTATGTTCTCACATTTCTAAGAAATTGTCTCCCTATCAAAATTAGGCCCTATGTTCCCACAGCCATATGTTCTCACATTTCTAAGAAATTGTCTCCCTATCAAAATTAGGCCCTATGTTCCCACAGCCCTGTTCCCCCAAGAAGTTCCCCCCAAATTAGGTCCTATGTTCCCCCATTTCTAAGAACTTTTCCTCCCATCGAAACTATGCCCTACATAGAGAGCCGCAGGGATGACGTATTTTTGTAGTCAGAACGCGGAAGTCCCGGACTTCCTGGTTCTTCACTGTTTCTGTCTATGGGATTTTTGAATGGGTTTTTGCCGCAATGCTTCAAATAAGGTCTCTGGGTAACGCAAGCTTAATCAAACGCGAACCAGTGTTCAGCGGGATAATCTTCACACATGAGGACCACTTTCATGAGTTTTGAAGCGTAAATGCGAGCCCTAGAAGTAAAAAGCTCATGCTAAACTAATCCAGAACTACACAGTGTGTAGAATAGGCTTCCCCGTCACATCAGCACTCAACCTGGACTGTTGTTGATGTGTGCACTGCTGTGCACTGATTACCCCGGGCTGAACGGGCTGAACCAGGTGAGGGAAAGAGAATTTCCGTGTTCGTCCTTTGAAGTGATGACGTTATTGACGTATAATATCCCCCTCGACTCAACAGTGTAGTCTCATTTAGCCGTTTGCTAGCTAGCCGCCCTTTTAACAGCACGTAAAAGCTTCAAAACTCATGTGTGAAGATGATATTACTAGCCATTTGCTAGCTAGCCGCTCGTTTAACAGGCACGTAAAACCTTCAAAACTCATGAAAGTGGTCCCCATGTGTGAAGATGATATTACTAAACACTGGTTTGCGTTTGATTAAGCTTGCGTTGCCCAGAGACCTTATTAGAAGCATAGCGCCAAAAACCCATTCAAAAATCCCATAGGCAAAAACAGTGAAGAACCAGGAGTGTTAGCATCGATGATTTCCGGACTCGTTCCTGCGGCTCTCTATTCCCCCCAGCCCTATGTTCCCCTGCCCCAATGGGCGGAGGATGATGTAACTTGGCCCCGCCCACTGCCGTTCAGGCTACTCCGTACCATTTGTACTACTTTTTTCCCAAACCACTCCCAATCGGTGGAGGATGATGTCACTCGGGCTGGGGGAATATAGCGCTGGGGGAACATAGGCCTGGCGGAATATAGGGCTGGGGGAATATAGGGCTGGGGGAACATAGGGCTGTGGGAATATAGGGCTGTGGGAATATAGGGCTGGGGGAACATAGGTGGGAATATAGGGCTGGGGGAACATAAGGCTGTGGGAATATAGGCCTGGCGGAATATAGGGCTGGGGGAACATAGGGCTGTGGGAATATAGGGCTGTGGGAATATAGGGCTGGGGGAATATAGGGCTGGGGGAACATAGGGCTGGGGAAACATAGGGCTGTGGGAACATAGGGCTTTGGGAACATAGGGCTGTGGGAACATAGGGCTGTGGGAACATAGGGCTGTGGGAACATAGGGCTGGGGCCAGGGCTGTGGTAACATAGGGCTGGGGGAACATAGGGCTGTGGGAACATAGGGCTGGGGAAACATAGGGCTGTGGGAACATAGGTCTTTGGGAACATAGGGCTGTGGGAACATAGGGCTGTGGGAACATAGGGCTGGGGGAACATAGGGCTGGGGGAACATAGCCTGGGGGAACATAGGGCTGGGGGAACATGGGGCTGTGGGAGTATAGGGCTGGGGAAACATAGGGCTGGGGGAACATAGGGCTGGGGGAACATAGCCTGGGGGAACATAGGGCTGGGGGAACATGGGGCTGTGGGAGTATAGGGCTGGGGAAACATAGGGCTGGGGGAACATAGGGCTGTGGGAAACATAGGGCTGTGGGAATATAGGGCTTTGGGAACATAGGGCTGGGGGAACATAGGGCTGGGGGAACATAGGGCTGGGGGAACATAGGGCTGTGGGAACATAGGGCTGGGGAAACATAGGGCTGTGGGAACATAGGGCTGTGGGAACATAGGGCTGTGGGGACATAGGGCTGGGGGAACATAGGGCTGGGGGAACATAGGGCTGTGGGAACATAGGGCTGGGGGAACATAGGGCTGGGGGAACATAGGGCTGTGGGAACATAGGGCTGGGGGAACATAGGGCTGGGGGAACATAGACACGCTCCCCCCATCCCCATGTCCTTAGTGCCTACTGCCAGGTGGGCTCGTCAAAAATGGCCTTTCTGTGCAGAGTTTGCATGTTCTCCCCATGCTCACTCCAGACAGGAACCCCCCACGAAAGTTCCCAGATAAATATTTACACAAAACAGGAATAATATGGCACTCCCCCCCTTCATTTTCATATTCACTATGAATGAGATTTGTTGGCATCCTACCCAAAATCTTAAGAGCTAAGCTGAGCACAGGGAAATAAGAAGGTTGGAAACAAGCCAAATAGTCAAGAGTGCCAGATGGTCCTTAACCTTTTATACTGCTTTTTCATTTTGCTGTTCATCGAATTAGAAAATATGATTACTGTGCATTGTAATGGAGCGATTTCTAGCTTCCTGGTAAGTCATTAACTGGAAGTTATTATAGCCGAAATCAGGCTCTGTATAGTCAGTGGCAGAGGTAATCATAATACTCAATAAGCTCATCCCCTTCCCTTAACGGCAATTGCTGTCGATGTCATTAATGATAGAAAAGACTACCTTATTCAAAAGGCCTGTGAATAGTATGTATGGCCATGCACTGCAATGCACAGTCTATCTTCTATGGCGCCGCTAATAGCAGGAAATGTGGTTGAATGAATTTAAATCCCTGTTTGCCTTTTCCAGATTGCTGTGTGGAACGCTTACACGGGGCTGAACCTGACGGAGAAGTCCAACCGAGACAAGAATGACAATGTGACAGACTCTCTCGCTAACAGGACTCTTATTGTCACCACAATACTGGTGAGGAGGAGGGAGGACGAAGGTTAGACAGAGGACAACACAGAGGGGAGGCGGGATGGACATCATATGATGTGAGGAGTGCAGATAGAGGGACAAGAGTGGAGGAATAGAAGGAGGAAGGCGACGAAGAGGGAAATGTGTGAGAGGTGGGTGTGATTAGACGAGGAAGACGGTCTGCTGTGTTGCAGGCCAATTAGCACCATGGAATGTGTATTTTCACACTTATGAACAGTGTTGGGCAAGTTACTTTCAAAATGTAATATACTACATATTACTAGTTACTTTCATAGTAATACGTTACTTTACAATATTACTGTCTGTGTAGAGTAACTCGTTACTTATTACACTACTTTTGCATTACTTTCACCAAAATAACAGCAGCAGCAGAATGACATTGCCGCCCCGGAACCATCCCGAAAAATAATTTCAAACGCCTTGAAGTCAAGTGTAAACAATCCAAAATTCTAAATGTTATTCTTTTCCTTTGTTATTGTCATCTGTCGTGGTTATTTGCATAAAAACACACAGTTTGAGTTGTATCTTTTTGAAATATGTGCTTTGATTGAATCAAATGTAACTCAATTTGTAACTTGAGTTACTTGACAAAGTAACTGGTATAATATGACTGAAATCCTAGAAGTAATAAGTTATATTACTGAGTTACTGCTAAAAGTAATATATGACATGTAATATGTTACTTTTGTAATGAGTTACCCCCAACACTGCTTATGAAGTAGTCACACAGCTCCTACACACCGAGAGGCAGAAACACAGTATAGAAGAACACGAGACAGAGAAAAGTAACATGTCTTGATATATTTAGAAAACACGCATGCTTTTTTAAATACAGTATTGACCGAGGCTTTCTTTTCTCTATACAGGAAAACCCATATGTGATGTATAAGAAATCAGACAAGGAGCTGGTGGGCAATGACCGTTTTGAGGGCTACTGTCTGGATCTATTGAAAGAGCTCTCCAACATCTTGGGCTTTACATACGAGGTCAAACTGGTATCTGATGGAAAATACGGAGCCCAGAATGATAAGGGAGAATGGAACGGGATGGTCCGGGAGCTGATCGACCATGTGAGTTGAACTATTGTTCAGAAGCAGCTGTCGACTTGAAATTGTATATGCACTTTAATGATAATGGTCAGGTCATTTCTGATCTTATTGTGGGTTTAGAAATACCTGTGTTTAATGCCTCTTTCTACATAGAAATCTGTTTTTAAAAGACAGTGTTTGCTCTCCAGAAGGCTGTAGTATTTAAGTCTGCTTTTTGTCTTGAGACCAGGATTGAAGCCACTTTGCTGACATCTTTGACTTGTCTCGGCCTTGCACCTATTTTGACTTGGACTTGTCTTGGTCTCGATGGCTATTAGATGTTGATTCCACTTATCCCTGATATCTAAAAACCTTCAAAGACGTCCACCTGGTCCATCTTTATTACGGCTGTTTAACAGTATGCTATGGTCCTTAAACGTCTTTATGCATTGATGAGTCATTTTCTTCTGCTAGTTGGATGATGAAAGGTTTAGTACAGACCTACTGCAGATGGCTACATCTCTGCTGATTCTTAAAGGAACACAACAACATTTTGGGAGATTCACCTATTTGCCATCTTCCCAAGACAAGAAGACAAGAAGATAGATGCTCTTCTCTTCTCTGTGCATGTACTGTAGTAGAAAAATAGCTCCCGCTAGTTAGTTTAGCACAATGAATGTAGTCAATGGTACTGGCTAGCCTAAAAAAACTGCTCACCTGCGTACACCCTGTTTTTAGCTGAAATCTTCACTTGTAGCAGGCTACAGAATCCTCACCCCACATTATTGGAGCACCTGGCTCCTCATGGGTAACCCTCCTCTTAATGCTCTCCATCTTACCTCCTCCCCTTCTTTGGGCCGTTCCAGATAGCAGACCTAGCTGTGGCTCCGCTGACCATCACCTACGTCAGGGAGAAGTCCATTGACTTCTCCAAGCCCTTCATGACCCTGGGCATCAGCATCCTGTACCGCAAACCTAACGGCACCAATCCGGGCGTGTTCTCCTTCCTCAACCCCCTGTCCCCGGACATCTGGATGTACGTGCTGCTGGCCTGCACCGGAGTCAGCTGTGTGCTCTTTGTCATCGCCAGGTAAGGGGATAGGCTGGATTAACTGTGCTGTGTGCAAGAATGACCAACGAGAGGACGTGTACGGTGAGATGGATGGATGGATGGAGGTGTATGAGGGAAAATGAGGCTGTGATTCTCAAACTTTTTCATATCAAGGACCCACATTTATTCTACATTAACATTCACAGAACCCCATTCAGTCTCTCTGACCCAAATCTGAGAATATTTGTATTGTTTTTGTTGTATTGATAGTCCATGGCTTAATGTACAGTATTGTAGGTAGAGATATAACAGAGAAACTGTGATCAAAACAGTATTTTCTTCTACATTCTCTAATTGTGTCAACTTATTGTAAAATAAATAACAATTCATCAATTTGCTGGGGACCCTGGAACTCCCTCAAGGACCTCTGGTGGTCCGCGGACCCTATGTTGAGAACCATAGAGCTCAACAGTCACCTGACATCTCCAGCCCCGGAAGAGAATTCCCCATTAATTTTCTCCATAGACACTTCGAAAAATCCTTATATAAAGAGTTTTAAGGGTAGAGCCAAGCCAACCAGTGACCTACTTACTCGTAAGTGACCGTAAAACATTTCACTTGGAGCAAAAACAATCTAGAATGAGCGCACCGTGGATATATGCCTCCGCCAACAAGTCAGTAGTCGACATGCATGTCTGTCCAGACTTTGATGTTTGTCAAATGTGAAGAAATTTGGTAAAGGTGTTACTGAGATATGGCGTTACTGAGCTTGAAAATGGCATTTGTGAGGTCACAGTGACCTTGATCTTTTACCACAAAAATGTAATCAGTCCATCCATCATTGAGTCCAAGTGGACGTTTGAGGCAAATAAGATGAAATTACGTCTAGGCATTCCTGAGATCTCACGTTAACGAGCATGAAACGAGCGGTCGTGATGTCACAGTAACCTTGAACTTTGACCACCAAAACCTAATCGATTCATCCTTAAGTCCAAGTGGATGTTTGAGGCAAATTGGAAGAAATTCTGTTAAGGCGTTCTTAAGATATCGCATTAACAAGCTTGAAAATGCCGTTCATGAGGTCACAGTGACCTTAACCTTTGTCCTTTGACCACCAAAATCTAATTAGTTGATGCTTGAGTCCAACTCAACGTTTGAGCCAAATTGGAAGAAATTCCGTCAAGGCATTCCTGAGATATCGCGTTAACAAGCATGAAACGAGTGGTTGTGAGGTCAGTGACCTTTAACTTTGACCCTTGACCACCAAAGTCTAATCAGTTCATCCTTGAGTCCAAGTCGACGTTTGAGCCAAATTGGAAGAAATTACATCAAGCCGTTCTTGAGATATCGCGTTAACGAACTTGGGAATGCCGTTCATGAGGTCACAGTGACCTTGAACTTGGACCTTCGACCACCAAAACCTAATCAGTTCATCCTTGAGTCTAACTCGACGTTTGAGGCAAATTTGATTAAATTCCGTCAAGGCGTTCCTCAGATATCACGTTAACGTACATACGGACGGACAACCCGAATCCATAATGCCTCCGGCCTGGCTATCGCCGGCGGAGGCATAGCAATAAAAATGGGTGGGGGGGGGACTAAAATTTTATTCCCCCCTCACTTTTAAAACAAAACAAATCTTTTAGCTGCCAGATTGAAATTGGCTTTCACTGTGGTGGCTGTTGAGCAGCCTGGAGTATTTGTGAGCTGGCTCTGCACATTTCCCTCCAAGGTAGGGCCAGTGTGTAAAGTCCCTGCCAGCTGGTAACTCCTAGGAACTCCAGGCAGAGCCAGTGAGGAAAATAGATTGGTTGCGGAAATCAAAATGCAAATCAAGTTGTAGTTCCTGTCCAATCACACTGCATTGGTGAACTGAACAAGTGTAAATTGTATTGTAGAAATCTCCTTGTGGTCCTCGTCCAAAGTGGAGTGTGTTTGACTGCTAAGCCCCCTGCCTCAAGATTAGCCATGTAAAAAAGAAGATGATAGAGTTTTTGTTTGATCACAACTGCATCTTTCATTCTGATATGCAAATTGCCTTTCCTTTCTTTTGTCTTTCCTCTCTTATTTCTTCAGGTTCACTCCGTATGAGTGGTACAACCCGCATCCGTGCAACCCGTCTTCCACTCTAATAGAGAACAATTTCACGTTACTGAATAGTTTCTGGTTTGGTGTTGGAGCTCTCATGCGGCAAGGTAGGTCACAGTTAAGGGTCACCCATCCTGCAGGCTTTTTTTTTGATTGATTGATATCTTTATTGATTCAATAAAAGTAGAATTGTGCAAGACAATACAACAAAACAATATTGATCAAAAGGAATAAAACACAATAAAGCCCGAGGGCTTGTTTCCATTGTGGTCCTTATGTGTGGGACAAGTGGAGAGAATGTATGTGTTGCAGATGTGAGCGCGTGTGTGCGCGGGCAACATAAACAAACAAAAAACATTAACAACACAGTCATACACTCAATGACTGATCAGTCATTGAATGAATGATTATTTAAACAACAACAAAGTGCACCAATCAATAAATAAAAAGAGAACCAGCTCATATAATAAATCAAAGACCTACCATGGCTTTAAAAACTGCGAGCATACTGGAGACAGAAGAAAATAAAAAGGTTAGGAACCCATTTGGGAACCAACCAGCCATTTTTTCAAGGCAAGCTTAAAAGAAAACCTGGAATTAAGGGTCTTTATACTCTCAGGGAGTTTGTTCCATAAAATAGCTGCTGTGTAAGAGAAAGTACATTTACCCTTTAACGATTTAAATTTGGGCGGAACAATGTTGGCAGTGCTACCTCTTGTCGAGTAGCCATGTACATCGCTGACTTTACAAAAGTAGTCATAGAGGTAACGAGGAGCCTCCCGTTTAAAAATCCTAAAAACCAAAAAGGCTGCAAAAGGCCACTGTGCCCATCCTGTAGGGCTGCCTGGTAAACTACCTGTATGGCAGTAAAGACTCTATGCCCATCCCGTAGGGCTGCCTGGTAAACTACCTGTATGGCAGTAAAGACTTTATGCCCGTCCTGTAGGGCTGCCTGGTAAACTACCTGTATGGCAGTAAAGACTTTATGCCCATCCTGTAGGGCTGCCTATAAACTACCTGTATGGCAGTAAAGACTTTATGCCCGTCCTGTAGGGCTGCCTGGTAAACTACCTGTATGGCAGTAAAGACTCTATGCCCATCCTGTAGGGCTGCCTGGTAAACTACCTGTATGGCAGTAAAGACTTTATGCCCGTCCTGTAGGGCTGCCTGGTAAACTACCTGTATGGCAGTAAAGACTTTATGCCCGTCCTGTAGGGCTGCCTGGTAAACTACATGTATGGCAGTAAAGACTCTATGCCCATCCTGTAGGGCTGCCTGGTAAACTACCTGTATGGCAGTAAAGACTCTATGCCAATCCTGTAGGGCTGCCTGGTAAACTACCTGTATGGCAGTAAAGGCTTTATGCCCGTCCTGTAGGGCTGCCTGGTAAACTACATGTATGGCAGTAAAGACTCTATGCCCATCCTGTAGGGCTGCCTGGTAAACTACCTGTATGGCAGTAAAGACTCTATGCCCATCCTGTAGGGCTGCCTGGTAAACTACATGTATGGCAGTAAAGACTCTATGCCCATCCTGTAGGGCTGCCTGGTAAACTACCTGTATGGCAGTAAAGACTCTATGCCCATCCTGTAGGGCTGCCTGGTAAACTACCTGTATGGCAGTAAAGACTCTATGCCCATCCTGTAGGGCTGCCTGGTAAACTACATGTATGGCAGTAAATACTTTATGCCCGTCCTGTAGGGCTGCCTGGTAAACTACCCTGTATGGCAGTAAAGACTCTATGCCCATCCTGTAGGGCTGCCTGGTAAACTACATGTATGGCAGTAAAGACTATGCCCATCCTGTAGGACTGCCTGGTAAACTACCCTGTATGGCAGTAAAGACTCTATGCCCATCCTGTAGGGCTGCCTGGTAAACTACATGTATGGCAGTAAAGACTATGCCCGTCCTGTAGGGCTGCCTGGTAAACTACCCTGTATGGCAGTAAAGACTCTATGCCCATCCTGTAGGGCTGCCTGGTAAACTACATGTATGGCAGTAAAGACTCTATGCCCATCCTGTAGGGCTGCCTGGTAAACTACATGTATGGCAGTAAAGACTCTATGCCCATCCTGTAGGGCTGCCTGGTAAACTACCTGTATGGCAGTAAAGACTCTATGCCCATCCTGTAGGGCTGCCTGGTAAACTACCTGTATGGCAGTAAAGACTCTATGCCCGTCCTGTAGGGCTGCCTGGTAAATCCGTCCCTTCCTCACAAGAGAAGCGACTCAACTCCTGGTCCAGTCACTTATCGTCCCTCGCCTGGACTACTGCAACGTGCTCCTGGCTGGCCTACCTGCCACCGACATCCGACCGCTTCTGCTCATTCAGAACGCTGCAGCCCGTCTGGTATTCAACCAACCCAAATTCTCTCATGTCACTCCCCTCTTCCGGGACCTCCACTGGCTTCCCATCTCAGCTCGCATCAAATTCAAGACACTGGTACTGGCCTACAGGGCAGTACACCAGTCAGCTCCCCTGTACCTGCAATCTATGGTCAGGTTCCAAACCTCTCACCGCTCCCTTCGCTCCTCCACCAGTGCAGGGCGCCTCGCTCCTCCTTCGCTACGGGCGCTCAAAAGTCGCTCATCCCGATCTCGACTCTTCTCCTCCCTGGCACCCCAATGGTGGAACGAGCTGCCACCTTCGGTCAGGACTGCTGAATCACTGCCGATCTTTCGGAAAAGACTAAAGACTCACCTTTTCAGGCTCCACCTGGGCCCTTCTTGATCTAACTTCTTTCTCTCTCTTCTTTCTCTCTCTTTATTAAAAAAATAAAAATAAATAAATCCTAAACTAAAACTCGTACCACTGTTCCTTCAGGATTTGTAGTTGTCATAGACAGTGCTCCATAGTTGATTGCTCTATTGCTGACAAAAAGTGTGTTATTGTAAGTCGCTTTGGATAAAAGCGTCTGCCAAATGACGTAATGTAATGTAATGTAATGGTAAACTACCTGTATGGCAGTAAAGACTCTATGCCCGTCCTGTAGGGCTACCTGGTAAACTACATGTATGCCAGTAAAGACTCTATGCCCATCCCGTAGGGCTGCCTGGTAAACTACCCTGTATGGCAGTAAAGACTCTATGCCCATCCTGTAGGGCTGCCTGGTCTGAACTGTTTACATCTATGTATAATAAACCTTATGTACTGTAGCAGAATTCCCAATTGACTTTTCACATTCATGAATTTGGAGTTAAAAAATATAATAATTATAATATGATATTCATCAATACATTTTGTCATTTTACCCTTTAACTTTTAAATCCATCACCCCTCACTTCATCTTATGACACAAAGCGGCTCTGACAGCTTTTGTGATGTAGGCTACACAATATATATAAGCGGTGTCTTACAGTATATATAATAAGGTGTCTGAGTATGTACAGTATGTGTGTTTGCAGAGGTGGAAAATAAAGTACTTTTACTCAAGTACTATAATACTTAAGTACAATTTTGAGATACTTTGCACTTTACATTTTGTGGAATTGTATCTGACAGCTGTTAGTTACTAGTTACTTTGCAGAATAAGGTTTTATATGCACATATGACCCATAACACATATGATAAACTCATGAAATATGCTGCAAAGAGTTTAAACTCCCTAACAGTATATGGAGCACTTAGACCTACAACATTAAAATACTTCTTATACTGTACCTTAATGCATCAGTAATTTGATCACTCTGAAATGGTCTGTACTTCAGGATGAGTAATTGTATTTCACTACTTAAGTACATTTTACTGCTAATACTTCTATACTTTTAATTACTTAAAATTTTGTATACAGAACTTTTACTTTTAATGGAGTATTTTCCCATTATCTTATTGCTAGATTTGAGTACTTTTTAGTTTTTAGTTGTTTTGGTTTGTTTCACCTTGTTGCTACACTTCTCCCATTTGTTCTCCACACCACCTTAAGACTGGTAAGGGGAGGAAAAGAACATATAAAGAGGTTCACAATTTATCATCGAGGCAGCGGTGTGAATCCAGCTAATAAGATAAACCCATCCAAGGTGCTTGACTCTGTTTTGGAGGAATATACTGTCGATTTTAGATAGATTTCCATAGATATATTTTTTAATCAGAAGACCTAACACATACACACACACACTGCAGTTATTACCATTCTGGCTGTAGCACCCTCACTAGACCGAGTTCAAGACCATCACCATCCATCCACTATACAAATACAGCTAGCATACCAATATAGAGCTGAAAGCCCACAGGAAATTTAAATTCCAGCATTGTCTCCATTTTTCCATCATCTCGCCGTCTCTGTCTCTCCTGCACCCTTAAGCTGCGTTCACACCGACCTATTAAAGTTTTTCGCTGGCATCGAGTTTACATACAAAGTCAATGCAAACGAGCGATTGAGCGTATATTCGCCTGGGAGAAAAATCGCTGGGCGTCCGAGCGGCAGAGACAGAGCGATAGGGAGAAAATACGCTCGTCGCCCCAGATGAAATATCCCAACTCGAGCGAAAATACGCTGGCATCAGTCGCTCGCTGTTTAACGCTGATTGGCTGCCGTGTGAGAGCGAGTCAAGGATCACACTGGCTTGGAACAAACCGCTGGTTTATTGTGTGGCAACAAACCGCATTGACAGGCTGACAGCTGACATGAAGTGAAGTCCGTACTACCGGTATGGAGCTCGCATTAGGAGCACGCTGATAGGCTTTAGCTTGTAAACAATGACGGTGGCTCGTAGTGGACAAATATCATGACATTGCGTAACATTATAACCCCCACATGTCCGTCAATTCGTGTGCCTGTTGATGAGCGATTTAAACAGAGCGACAGAGCGATTCCAAAGGGTTGAATCAAGCGACAGAGCGAAAAATAAATATCTCGGTGTGAACACAGCTTTATACCCATCCTTGATCTCTCTCTTTTTTTTTCTATGGATGTAACTACACTGTGTATCCAGGCTCGGAGCTGATGCCTAAGGCTCTGTCCACGCGTATAGTTGGAGGCATCTGGTGGTTCTTTACCTTAATCATCATCTCATCCTACACTGCCAACTTGGCTGCCTTCCTCACTGTGGAACGAATGGACGCGCCCATCGACTCAGCTGATGACCTGGCTAAGCAGACCAGGATTGAATACGGGGCAGTGAGGGATGGATCCACCATGACCTTCTTCAAGGTAGATGAGTTGGCTGTATGTTGATGATCCACATAAAAGTATCCCAGGAGGCATCTGGCTGACCAGCGTCATGGCCAGTTGACATTATGTACATAACTCTATATGGCTTTTAAAACGGTCAAAATTGCAACACAAAAGTCACAGTCAAAGTTGCAATGAATCCCTGACTTTTGAATGGATGCATTTTATTTTTGTTATGAAAGTTAGTCATGTAGTCCCATTTGCACTCTATTTAAATGACAGAATACTGATATCCAGTCCAATTATATTGTATGCATTGCTGAGCTTAAATTGTGCAGCAGAAACCTAGTGGAAGCTCTCATCAAAGAGATGTGTACGATATATTACGCCAAATTGAAAATACAGGAAAGAAGCCCTGAACCGCTTTGTTTTTCAAGGGTATGTGTCTTCTTTTTGGTAAAAAACCAATAACATGCACAATCAGTCAGTCCTGTGGTCCTGCATTTTAAGTCTCCTTAAACAAATGAGGTTAAAAAAAACGTTAGTTATAACACTGGTGCTGTCAAATATTTCAATTCAACTTCCCGGCCAGATGTCCAGTGGTTTTTGATATGTTTCCTCCGCTCACACTTTACAACAGATCCTTAAGGTTCCGTGCTGATAATTTAATTATCTCAAGTACACCTTGAAGTGTTTCTATAACAAGCTTGAGAGCATAAAAATGGTTCTTGTTTCAAATTAGTTAAAGACCTCTGGCTACGCTGTCTTTTTGTGTAGATGGACAGACAGAAATATTGAGAGGGAGACAGACAGATAGACGGACAGACAGAGATATTACCATGCACTTAAGATTAAAAAAAAAAGACATAGAGGAAGCAAGGGATGGGTATGTGGGATGGAAAGGGGCTTAGAAATATAATATATATATAATATATATATAATATAATATATAAGTTTGTGAATGTGTTTGTGTTAGATTCTGTTATATAATGTATGCAGCAACATAACTTAGCCTACACCAGGGGTGTCCAAACTTTTTTCAATGGGGGCCAAATTAGATCATGTGAAAATACCGGGGGGCCAGCTGCTCCTCGCATCATAATGGCTTATTTTAAAAATAAATCACATACAATACAATTGTACTTTAAGGATTTTGTTGACCATCTGAAAACATTAGTTCCATCTGCGTTGTTCCTACTTGGTGCTTGTCTACAAACTGTATGGTAGTGCTGTCATCGTTAGGTGAATGGAAAAAAACGCAAAGTGAACTGATTAAGCAATACTGTGTGGAGGGCCACATATAGTATATTTTGAGAGACAAGCCGAGGGCCACTTAAAATTGGTCCGCGGGCAGTGGCGCTGGAAGTACTTTTAGGTAGGGGGTGCTGTAAGAAGGGACTTGACGTTTTTTGGACTTTTAGCCATATTTAGAGGAATATTTTATTTTAAATTAACATTAGGATTATACTGTTGTGATGTCATTATTCAGTGTCTTCTCCTCTTCTCTGCAGCATTACTCAATTTACCCTCAGGAATCAGGGACAGTGATAGCCTACCTGCTATTCCTCCCATATATCCAGGGCCGGATTAATAGTACCATGGGCTATTCATTTTCTAAGCTATTCATTTAGCCTTTTAGTCATAAAGATTATATCTTCCAGACTGAAATGTTATAACAGAAGTGGAGTATTGGCCAGAATTACATGAACATTTGGACACTTATTCAGCGGGTATTTTGCATGTTGCGTTCAGGTGCACTGTAAAAAAAACAAAAAACAAATCCATCTCTTGCCACCAGGGGGTGCTGCAGCACCCACCGCACCCAGCTTCCCGCGCCCTTGTCCGCGGGCCGCAATTGGCCCCCGGGCCGGACTTCGGACAAGCCTGGCCTACACCAAAACTCCTGTGTTGCCTTATCAAACTACACCCCACCTTTATCATGTACTTAGCTTTGGAAATCTGACAGCCTTAAGATATACAAAAACCCTATGGCCCCTATTCTCCCACAGGCCTTCGGCGGCAAAACGGGCCTTAAACGCAAAAAAACGTGCCTTGCGCCTGCCTCGGGAAGATATCAATATGGCTTTACGCTGCCAAATGCGCTTTAGGCCGAATGGGCGTGGCGCAGTCCCAGAATGGGCCAGAATGGGCGTGTCGGCCTTAAATGCCGGCGTAATGATATCTTCCCACCTGGCGTAAATTTAACGCTTTGCGCTTTTGAAAACCAGGCCTATTCAGTGCGCCAGTTGCGAGGAGCGCTCTTCTGCCTCTCCCCTGTCACCCTGCTCTGTCTCTCTCTGAAACCAGGCCTATTCAGTGCGCCAGTTGCGAGGAGCGCTCTTCTGCCTCTTCTCTGTCACCCTTCTCTCTCTCTCTCTGACTCCCTCGCTTAGACAGACACAACACACTTCCCATAGGAAAAAGAAGTTGTAAGTTCACTGCCTGGCATGTCCCAGCATGCATTGTGCTTCTCCATTTCGCTACTAAATAGCAACCAAATGAGCCGAAATAGATATAAAAGGTAGTTCAAAATTAATGTGTAATGGTAACACAACCTGCAATTGTCGAACATTTCAATATTGGACCAAATAAAACATAAAAATTAAAACACCACCCTAAGTGAAACATATATGTCCTCCTGGGCCTATATATATCTCTTGTAGATTTAACGTGATTTAGATAAGTGTCAGCGGAACGAACGCGCTTCTACTGTGATGTCTGCTCCAATAACTTGGCCCTATTTCACATTTAGTTTTACAATAAAAACACATTTATGCAATGACTTTACATAATGTAGGCTATATTTATGTGCATCATCCTTCCTGCAGCAGGCGAGAGAAAATTATATCTTTCTGGACAAACTTTCACCAATCTAATAGGCTATATTTTTCTAGCTGATGCATTTAGAACATTCTTTTCACTTTGATCTTGCTATAGTGTAGGGTATTTACATGCTTGCAGTATTTAAACTGCAGTTAGATTGGTTTGAGAAGCATAATAATATGGAATAATAGCCTATATATGGAGACAGACAGACTGGATGAAGGGAGGGGGGGGGGGGCAGAGCACTTGGCTTTGTCTGGTTTTACCGGATTTGTCCAGGAATTGGAGCTTAAAAGGCAAGCGTGTGACTCTTTACTGCAATTCTCCAATGAGCGGACTATGCATAATTCTACGCTTAAAAGGCGTGGTTATAATGGTTGAGGCTGAGTGTAGCGCCAATACCAAGATAGCGAGTGTGCTGGTCCACACCCACTTACTGCGCTAGGCGGCCTAGCGCTAGGCCTTAAACGCAGTTTCTACGCCGATTGCAACGATAGGGCCCAATGTCTATAAAAGAGACAGAGAAAGAGGGACAGAGACAGACTGTCAAGTAGTTTGGTAAAAGTCGATGTAGACTAGAGGCAGGGGAGAGATGGGTTATGTGATAGGAATGGGAGAAGATTGATATCGAGACTGTGTTTGTGTGTTTGTGTGTTTGTGTTTTTGGGGGGTTGTGTTTTAAAGTTTGAAGCGTGCGTTCATGTGTCAGATTGTGTTATACATGCATGGCTGCACTGCCGGCGTCCTCAGACAGCGCACTTCATTTCATTCGCTGCACCACCACCACCCACTCTCCCTGCATCCTGGTGGGCCAGCAGGGGTGATCCATGCGGGGCTTTATCCTCGCAGATTGCAGCCTGTGATTATGACGGCCTGGATGGGAAGAAACAGGCCGTGTTGACGGCTCCAACAAATTGAATCAGCTGGAGGAGATTTAGAACACAGCTGTCCCATTTTCTCTGACTGAGCGAGGAGAAACGCACACACACACACACATGCGCAGAGATAGAGTCCCACTCATGGATATGGATATGCACATACACATACACATACACATACACATACACATACACATACACATACACATACATCGGGGCTGTAGACGAGACCGCCTTGGTCTAATCCAAGTCCCGATCGAGTCATTGGTGAATTGAGTCCGATTCAAGACCAAGACCGGGGTGTAGTTGAGAAGGTCGAGACCAAGACTGAGGGGGGGTCGAGACCGAGTCGAAGACCTCAAAACTACAAGTCCAATTCGAGACCAATACCATAGCAATGTGTTATGCAAGGCTAGCAAGCACGGTGGGCAATTTAAGAAGCTGGAATGACAGAAAAAAGATAGAGACAGACAGAGTGAGAGCCTGGAGTAACATTTTGTTTGTTTGTTTGATTTTTATTATTATTATTTCATCAAAACAAAACCATTGCTTGGGTAGTTGGCATACCACAAATCAGCAGTCACTAAACCTTTCGATGGGTGCATGTGTTTATCACCTGTGAAAATTGTATCGTTCGCTGCTGGTCATTTTCTTAGAAGATATTAGAATTATAAACACAATAATATTAATAATATTATGTAATGTTAATTTATCCAAGACCGATTCAAGAGGGAGTCATTCACTCCCAAGACCGATTGAAGTCCAAGCCATATTAACTACGTATCTGAGATGATGAGACATACATACATACATACATACATACATACATACATACATACATACATACATACATACATATACACAGACACACAGAATGCAGATGCAAACAGAAACTCCTTCCCAACTTTTGCCTGTTTTGCTCCCGCGGGCCAGAAATCAAAGATCTCCACCTATGAGAAGATGTGGGCGTTCATGAGCAGCAGGAAGAACACGGCTCTGGTCAAGAACAACAGAGAGGGCATAACGCGGGTCCTGACCACAGACTATGCCATGCTGATGGAGTCCACCAGCATCGAGTACATCAGCCAGAGGAACTGCAACCTCACGCAGATCGGTGGTCTCATCGACTCCAAGGGCTATGGGGTGGGAACGCCGATAGGTAAGTGGTGGAGAGAGACAGATGGAGAGCCCAGCGCAGATCAAAAGGTATCTGCAAGTAATTCTCATCTTCTCTTTTACTGTGCGTGGAGTACCAGATGGTTGGGGGGTTTATTATATCGAATAGTTCCAGGCAAGTTGTCAATCACAGAAAAGTATGTTAAAATAACATTCAAGTACATTGTGTCCTGTTTGGTTAAATCCACACTTTTGGCTGCTAAGTAGGTTCAAACAAATAAAAGTATTATATGAGTCAAAAGTGCTTCCAGAGGCAGATCAGCTGAGTGATGGCCCTACAATGCAGACTCTGGCCCCTATCGTTGCATCAGCGCTGTTTCTAGGCCGAGCGCCTGGCGCTGCGCAAATCAGTGGGCGTGGACCAGCGCACTTGCTATCTTGGTATCGGCGCTACACTCAGCCTCAACCATTATAACCACGCCTTTTAAGCGTAAAATTATGCATAGTCCGCTCATTGGAGAATTGCAGTAAAGAGACACACGCTTGCCTTTTAAGCTCCAATTCCTGGACAAATCCGGTAAAACCAGACAAAGCCAAGCGCTCTGCCGCCCCCCCCTCCCTTCATCCAGTCTGTCTATCTCCATATATAGGCTATTATTCCATATTATTATGCTTCTCAAACCAATCTAACTGCAGTTTAAATACTGCAAGCATGTACCCTACACTATAGCAAGATCAAAGTGAAAATAATGTTCTAAATGCATCAGCTAGAAAAATATAGCCTATTAGATTGGTGAAAGTTTGTCCAGAAAGATATCATTTTCTCTCGCCTGCTGCAGGAAGGATGATGCACATAAATATAGCCTACATTATGTAAAGTCATTGCATACATGTGTTTTTATTGTAAAACTAAATGTGAAGTAGGGCCAAGTTATTGGAGTGGACATCACAGTATAGCAGATGACAGTAGAAGCGCGTTCCGAAGCGCGTTCCGCTGTCACTTATCTAAATCACGTTAAATCGACAAGGGGTATACAGTATATAGGCCCAGGAGGACATATATGTTTCACATAGGGTGGTGTTTTCATTTCGATGTTTTATTTGGTCCAATATTGAAATGTTCTACAATTGGAGGTTGTGTTACCATTACACATTATTTAGATCCTCCCTTAATATAGGTTTTCGGCTCATTTGGTTGCTATTTAGTAGCGAAATGGAGAAGCACAATGCATGCTGGGACATTCACATTGCAGTGAACTTACAACTTATTTTTTCTATGGGACGTGTTGTGTCTGTCTGAGCGAGGGAGTCAGAGAGAGAGAGTCGTATTGTGCCTGTCAGACTGATATGAGCAAGAGAGAGGGAGTGACACAGAGAAGGGTGACAGAGGGGAGCCAGAGGAGTGCTCCGCGCAACCGGCGCACTGAATAGGCCTGCTTTTCAAAAGCGCAAAGCGCTAAATTTATGCCAGGTCGGAAGATATCAGTAGGCCGGTATTTAGCGCCGACACGCCTAGTCTCGCCCATTCTGGGACTGCGCCACGCCCATTCGGCCTAAAGCGCATTTGGCAGCGTAAAGCCATGTTGATATCTTCCCGAGGCAGGCGCAAGGCATGTTTTTTTGCGTTTAAGGCCCGTTTTAGCGCCGAAGGCCTGTGGGAGAATAGGGGCCTATACATTCAACAAATTGTAAAGAGGGAGAGAGACTGGTCTTAAAGAGGGAGAGAGACTGGTCTTAAAGAGGAAGAGAGACTGGTCTTAAAGAGGAAGAGAGACTGGTCGTAAAGAGGAAGAGAGACTGGTCTTAAGGTCTTAAGGCCCAATGAGTGCACCGGGCCCGGTTCAGGAGCACTGACTCCGCACCCACCGGAGCTGTAGGTTCTCCACTGCCCCCTGGTCTTGCCATCTTGACCATTCTCGCACTGTTGTTGCATTCTCTACGGGTCCTGGACCCTCTGTAAACAGCTCCTCCATCCCGAGATCTAACCCCTGAGCTAAAACATCCTGCTCCACGTCCACCACCACAGGTGCTCACCAGACGCTTGGGCTTCCACCTTTGCCTGAGCTCAAGTGACCACGGCCACTGGAAACAGCTCTGGATACAGCCCCTCCGGCTGCTCCCTTTCTCGAGAGCCCCCCATTGGCGAGACACAGGCATCAAGGAAAACCCTCTCCCCTACTGCGTCATTACCCAGGACCAAATCTACCCCACTAAAGGGGAGGGTTTGCACCTCCGCTACTGTTACATAGCCGCGCATTAGCTCAGAGCTCAGATAAATGCGATGGAGAGGCAGCCTGTTAATCTCACTACATACTCCTCGCACACCCACAAACCGTCCGGTAGAGGTGGCCTCAGACAGCTCTGTCACCCCCTTATGGATCAGCGTTTGCATGGCCCCCCGGTATCTCTGTATATAGTTATCCAGTACCTCTGAGCCACCCAAAAGGTGGTGTTCCTCAGACTCTCCCAAAGTCCCCTGTGAAACGAGCTTTGGAGGTCACTTAGCCGGTCCTGCACCAGATCTATGAGCCCCACTGGCTTCCAACTCGGGCACTGATCCTTCTTGTGGCCTACTTTCTGGCATTTGTAACATCGGATCTCCAGGATATCAGTGAGACGCCACCCAAAAGGTAGAAACGAACCACCAGGCCGGGACTGTCGGGGCTCCGTTGGAGGACCACTTCCCCTCGCGGGGGACGCCACGTTCCATTATCAGCCAGCCCTCCTCCCTTTGTGCCCGGCCTCCTGCGGCTCATCCAAGGGCCGTCTCCTACCGATAACAAGCCACAAGTCCAGATGAGACTCATCCTTTTGTCGTCGCAGTTCACGAAACTGGCGACAATATGCCTCAGGCACAGCTTTCCTTAATGCTGTATAATCCAGGCCCTCAAGAACACTTTGAACCGACAGTGGCCACTTCTCTGATGGCCAATTCAAGTCTTTTGCCACCTTCTCAAACATTTTGAAAAACACATCAACTGCAGTCTCATCAAACTTTGGCATCATGCCCCGAGGTCTATTTACATCGAACCCCCGTGCAGTCTGTTGCTCCACATCCAGTACCTTCTTCCAATCCATCTCGGCTAGCTCTTTCGGTAACTCTCTGTGCTTATCGGCTTCAGCGATGTCCCTCACCCTCTTTCTCTCTTATTAAATTGTGATCAGCGGCTCTCTGCCGCTCTCTCTCAGCTCGGTCCCTCTTTTCTTTGTCAATAAGAGCGGCTCTCTCTTTCTTCATATCCTCCCAGTTATCCTGCAACCCCGGCTGTTATTAGAATTTGTATTTCCTTCTTACTCATCCCCGACTCCAGAGAAACTTCCTCCTCGCCAGCCAGCGTTTTCAACTGCTCCAGTTTCAGCCTACTGAACTGTTCCTTTGTCATGTGATGTACATCCTCCATGCTTGCAGCCAAATTCAAATTCAAATTCATACAGCTTTGGTTACAAGCTCAAGTCTAGGGCCAATCAAATGGCACCGCAACTCTGCAACATGAAAGAAACACAGCTGTCGTCAAAGAGAAATGAAAGTGTGGCTCACCAGGTGTGGTGTTGAGGCGCTCCTCCTCTGGACAGCTCAAGCGGTTAAGGATATCTGGAGAGTAGAGAACTGTCACACAACGGTAAAAAATGTATGGCTCTGTGACTAAAATAATGGTTCTATATTCCCCTCCAATAGAGAGCCGCAGGAATGAGTCTGGAAGTATACCTCCGGGTTCTTCAGTGGAAAAGTCTATGGGATTTAACATGGGGGTTTCGTTTAATGCATATTCCCATAATCTTTTGTTAACCACAGACCAGGGATGACATATTTTTGTAGGCTTTATCCAGAAATCGCTGCCATTTGGTTCTTCAGTGGAAAAGTCTATGGGGTTTTAGAATGGGGATTTCACTTAAATGCATAAAATAAGCGGTACTCTATTGTCTTCCTCCCTCCTCGTCAGGGTCTCCATACAGGGACAAAGTGACCATCGCCATCCTCCAGCTGCAGGAGGAAGGCAAGCTGCACATGATGAAGGAGAAGTGGTGGAGAGGCAACGGCTGCCCTGAGGAGGACAACAAGGAGGCCAGCGCTTTGGGGGTGGAGAACATCGGCGGTATCTTCATCGTCCTGGCTGCCGGGCTGGTCCTCTCTGTGTTCGTGGCCATCGGAGAGTTCATCTACAAGGCGCGCAGGAACGCAGACATCCAGGAGGTGAGAGATGCCAGAAGTGGCTGGTTTTCTGCAGAGCGATGATGGATGACAGAGAGCAGTGTTGTAGTCGAGTCAATATATAATCGAGTCCCAAGTCGAGTCTCGAGGCCCCCGTGTTCGAGTCCAAGTCAAGTCCCACATCGAGTCACCAAAGAAGAGTCCGAGTTGAGTCTGAGTAGACTCCCCATTACCTAAAGCTGTGTTCACACCGAGATATTTATTTTTCGCTCTGTCGCTTGATTCAACCCTTTGGAATCGCTCTGTCGCTCTGTTTAAATCGCTCATCAACAGGCACACGAATTGACGGACATCTGGGGGCTATAACGTTACGCAATGTCATGATGTTTGTCCACTACGAGCCACTGTAGGTGTTTACAAGCTAAGCCTATCAGCGTGCTCCTAACGTGAGTTCTATACCGGTAGTACAGACTTCACTTCATGTCAGCTGTCAGCCTGTCAATGCGGTTTGTTGCCACACAATAAACCAGCGGTTTGTTCCAAGCCAGTGTGATCCTTGACTCACTCTCACACGGCAGCCAATCAGCGTTGAACAGCGAGCGACTGATGCCAGCGTAATTTCGCTCGAGTTGGGATATTTCATCTCGGGCGACGCTCTGTCTCTGTCGCTCGGACACCCAGCGTTTTTTCTCCCGGGCGAATATACGCTCAATCGCTCGTTTGCATTGACTTTGTATGTAACCTCGATGCCAGCGAAAAACTTTAATAGGTCGGTGTGAACGCAGCTTTAGTCTGAGTCCTGAGTTACTGAACATGAGCATACAGGTGGAACACAATTGCCCTTGCACGAAATTGATAAATCTCACGGTATTAATATAGCCATCAATATCTTGTGCGAAATTATTAGGGCCTTACAAAAAACGTAAAAAAAAAAAACAGTCTTTATCATGTAACAAGTCCAAGTCCTCATCTCCAACTTCCGAGTCCAAAATGCATGAATCTTCGATTCCAAGTCCAAGTCCGAGTTATCAGTGATGGGGTCCAAGTTGAGGAGCTTATGTTATTGAGATGTATGTTTGCTGGGGTTCAGTTGGGCATGTTTGTAATGGGTCTTGTTGACGAAAGAACAATGAATGAATTCACACTTGAATTTCTTGTAAGCACGCATGAAAATCAAGACATTCAAGTAATTATGCAAATTCATTTTGCTACAGTGTGATTTTTACAGACCGAAGAGTTTGGTTCATTTTTGTTTCTTTCCAAGAGTTTCCTTTGCAGTGAGATACTCATTATTTTTTCACTTACTGCAGAGCAGGGTCTGAGCAGATGGTTGTTAGATGTCCGGTTGTTTACTTGAGCGAAATCTTATTTGCATTGGCAGTTTGTTTTTGCAACACAATGTTGGATGTGACAATCTGCATACGAGTACAGAATACATGTTCTCAGCCTCATTAGGGGCAGACAGTCAACAGTGGGTTCAATTTAATAAAGGGATGGGGGAGTTGGCAGCTCAAAATGACAGACTAGTTCATTTAGTCACTATTATTTGTTGCTCATTATATTATATTTTTTCCAAATACATTATTACATGTATTATTCATGAGCTGACACCAACCATGTCATCATTAACGTTATTGGATTATGCCTGCAATGGCCTTCCTTCTGTTCTTGTGTATTAATGACATCTGCTTTCTTTTTCTACCACTCTGTTTGTCAAGTGCAATTGTTATTGAAATAAGTCTCATTTAGTTGAAGCATGGATATGAATAGTCACATCTTGTTTTGAGAACGTAAATTATTCATGTGCACACTGTTGTCAAGAGGCAGTGCCATGAAAGAACAACAGTCCCATTCACAAGATTGAGTTTGGGTTTAATGTTGTCCCCCCCCCCTAACAAATTAATCTCAACAAATTATAATTTGTTAACTAATTACTGAATGTCAGTATTTTAGGGCCACTGTAATATATATATATATATATATATATATATATTGTAATATATATATATATACGTATATGTTTATATATATATGTATATATATATATATAAAGCAAAAATGAGATAGGGTGTTTGCGCTCTTGCTACAAGTCCAAAGAAACACTCACATCAGGTGCGTAGGCCAAAAAATTGTCATGAAGGAACCAGGAGAAGCTCGCACACTGATAGGAAAAATGGAATGTCCACTCCAAAGGTTCACGGATATAAAGAAGCCAAATATTTAATGGTCCATAAATGAATATACAAAACAATACAAATGTGCTACCATGTGAAACAAAAGAAAGAAAACTGAACAGAAACGTTTCGGCTACAAAGCCATCTCTGAAGATGGCTTTGTATATATATACTGTATATATATATATATATATATATATGTACCTCAAAATTACGATTCATTTTTTTTTAAATGCCGTTGTAGTGAACAGAATGTGCATTTTTCTACTTTTTTTTTGCTCACATGTCTGATTTGACCTCTGTTGTGTTTTCCTCCATTGTTGTTTGTTTTGTTCTGCTGTGCATGCTTGCGTCAGGCCTTCTGTTTCTTTTACGGCGTGCAGTCCCGTCAGCTCCAGCGGTGTGGCTCCACCTCCTCCGCTGGCACCTCCTTATCCACTGATCTTGAGAGCGGCAGGCTACTGGGGGACGACATAGAGTAACCATGGCAACAAACATACAACACACACGCTCTATATGATAGGTTTGTAAGACAAGTCCATGACCTGCAACCTATAGGTCTCTTTCTCCCTGCCCCAACTGGAAATATCCCAGTACAGCTCAGCTGATCCCAATATCACCATCAACTTCTAACCTTTGCTATCTGACCCTCGTTCCCACTCTGTTCCCACATCCTGTTATCATCTGGTTTATTCACCTGCAATGTCGATTATTATTTTTTGTACAGCAGCAGACTAGATTAGCTTGTCTTCAGACGTCCTCTAAAACGTTTAAAGCCTAGTTTATACTCAAATTTGATCCTCAAATGGAATCCCTTATTTCCTGAAGCCTGTGCTGAATTAATCTTCAGACAATGTTTAATAGGCTTACAATGTAGTTTCACATTGTATTTCTGATGGTTTTAGAATTTTAATTTAAATAGCAGGGGGATTTCAGTCACAATGACAATAGCTCTTTGTTCTTTGGAAGTGGAAACCATAATCTATAATCAGAAAGCACCTTGGCATGTCTGCTGTAAGAGGCCACCACCTTTCATTCATTGACTTTATTTTTTATTTTTATTTTAATTTAACCTTTATTTAACCAGTTAAAATCCCATTGAGGCCGAGGCCTCTTTTACAAGAGAGAACTGGCCAAGAAGGCGGAAAAGTTACACGTCAGAAATACATGAGTGCATGTAAATAGAAAAGTACAGAATCAACAAAGAGAATCAACAAAGACACAAACTACCAATAATTCACCGTAGGAGAATATAAAACACAGCAGCACACTTAAAAGAAATAAAACCAATGATCAATTACAGGTAAAAGTACAAAAACATCCAGATTACAGAAAAATTTAACTGTGTACACATGAAAAAAACAGTAGCCTATGCAAAAGACCTAAATATAAGAATTATGCAGCAAAACAGGAGCAGGTAGAGGCTAGGGATTCAGAAAGGTATTGTTTGAAAACTGATAAAGGAACCAGAGAAGCCAATTTAAGACTGGACTGCAGGTCATTCCAGGACCAGGGGCCAAAATAAGAAAAGTTTATTTTTACCAGATTCAGTTCGCACTGGGGGTACTTCAAGACGCAACCAGGTGTTGGATCTAAGATTGAGATTCTTTTCTATCAGATTTAGCTTGGATCAGATGTAGCAGGGAAGCTTACCAAGCAATGCCTTGTAAATCAGGACGTACCAGACTTTATCTATGGTCAGGTGCACTTTACTCTATGAAAGCCTTAAAAACTAGACTCTGAGGTAAAACACTAGTACCAGGATCCTCGAGAGAAAAAAAGGGGGAAACTGTTTCAGACAATATTTTAATCCATTCATTAATGTGTTTGCTTTATTTAGGAGCCCAAAAACCATGTTCCAATTCACTTTGCAAAATGTTGTCAAGTTTATATAAACATGTGTAAAGCCCCGCAAAGTTGACTGTTTTCTGGCTTACATTGGGTAAGGTGAGCTTTATGGCATAAGAAACACAAGTGAATGAAAAAAAATTACTTTGAATGGCAAATTACATCAAAAAGGATGATTAGGTCAGGTTTAGATTTGAAATGGGTATTAAAATTGAATCATCTCACAGAAAAACGGTACTTTGGCTTCAGACTCTGCAGTGAGTGTTACATACTGTGTCTCTCTACAGTATGTCCATGTCCCAACTCCCGACTGTCTCACTACAGTATGTCCATGTCCCAACTCCTGACTGTGTCTCTCTACAGTATGTCCATGTCCCAACTCCCGACTGTCTCACTACAGTATGTCCATGTCCCAACTCCTGACTGTATCTCACTACACTACACTATGTCCATGTCCCAACTCCTGACTGTGTCTCACTACACTACACTATGTCCATGTCCCAACTCCTGACTGTGTCTCACTACACTACACTATGTCCATGTCCCAACTCCTGACTGTGTCTCACTACACTACACTATGTCCATGTCCCAACTCCTGACTGTATCTCACTACACTACACTATGTCCATGTCCCAACTCCTGACTGTGTCTCACTACACTACAGTATGTCCATGTCCCAACTCCCGACTGTGTCTCTCTACACTACAGTATGTCCATGTCCCAACTCCTGACTGTGTCTCTCTACACTACAGTATGTCCATGTCCCAACTCCATGCTGTGTCTCACTACACTACAGTAATAATAATAATAATGATTGGATTTATATAGCGCTTTTCTAGACACCCAAAGCGCTTCACAGGAATCATTATTCATTCACACCATTCGTACCAGTGGTGGTAAGCTACGGGTGATGTAGCCACAGCTGCCCTGGGGAAGACTGACGGAAGCGTGGCAGCCATTTCGCGCCTACGGCCCCTCCGACCACCACCAACATTCATAGACATTCATACCCATTCATACGAGGCAATGAGGGTTAAGTGTCTTGCCCAAGGACACAACGACAACAGCTGGGAGGGAGCGGGATTCGAACCGCCAACCCTTGAGTCATTGGCCGACCTGCTCTACCTCCCGAGCTAATGCCGTCCCATACAGTATGTCCATGTCCCAACTCCTGACTGTGTCTCTCTACACTACAGTATGTCCATGTCCCAACTCCATGCTGTGTCTCACTACACTACAGTATGTCCATGTCCATGTCCCAACTCCCGACTGTGTCTCTCTACACTACAGTATGTCCATGTCCCAACTCCGGACTGTATCTCACTACACTACAGTATGTCCATGTCCCAACTCCTGACTGTGTGTCTCTACACTACAGTATGTCCATGTCCCAACTCCTGACTGTGTCTCTCTACACTACAGTATGTCCATGTCCCAACTCCGGACTTTGTCTCTCTACAGTATGTCCATGTCCCAACTCCCGACTGTATCTCACTAGAGTATGTCCATGTCCCAACTCCTGACTGTGTCTCACTACACTACAGTATGTCCATGTCCCAACTCCTGACTGTGTGTCTCTACACTACAGTATGTCCATGTCCCAACTCCATGCTGTGTCTCACTACACTACAGTATGTCCATGTCCCAACTCCCGACTGTTCTCTCTACACTACAGTATGTCCATGTCCCAACTCCTGACTGTGTCTCTCTACACTACAGTATGTCCATGTCCCAACTCCGGACTTTGTCTCTCTACAGTATGTCCATGTCCCAACTCCCGACTGTATCTCACTAGAGTATGTCCATGTCCCAACTCCTGACTGTGTCTCACTACACTACAGTATGTCCATGTCCCAACTCCGGACTGTATCTCACTACAGTATGTCCATGTCCCAACTCCATGCTGTGTCTCACTACACTACAGTATGTCCATGTCCCAACTCCTGACTGTGTCTCTCTACACTACAGTATGTCCATGTCCCAACTCCTGACTGTGTCTCTCTACACTACAGTATGTCCATGTCCCAACTCCTGACTGTGTCTCTCTACACTACACTATGTCCCAACTCCTGACTGTGTGTCTCTACACTACAGTATGTCCATGTCCCAACTCCTGACTGTGTCTCACTACACTACAGTATGTCCATGTCCCAACTCCTGACTGTGTCTCACTACACTACAGTATGTCGGGCAAGTTCAATTTTGTTATTGGTAGACTGTCACCATAAATAGTGACAGAATTCATGCTAATAGTAAGCTTCCCTGAAATAACTGTTGAGTAGCCTACTCTTTCAGATTGGTTTGGAGGGGAGCATTTATTCTGTTCCATAGCCAGCATGAATGCTTGCTACTTTGATGACTGATTATAATAGGCTATAATGTAAAATCGTGACCTCTTTAATCTAGCAGCAAAACAAAATTGATGTCACACTATGGGTGGATCTCATCCCTTGTTATTACTCTGTTAAATTATCACTGGACACAAGATGCATTTTACATGAACAAGGCTTGTATATTGTACCCAATAATTCTGAACAAGGGGTTAATCATATATTGTTTAATTTAGTCTCCCCCCTCCAAACCCCTTAGTTTTAGCCCTCACAGTGTGGAGCAAAACTGTGCCAGTTCCACTAAAACACAGAAAATGTTACATATTTAAATATTACATTGAAATATTGGAGCACTATCAACCATATCATATCATTACATGCTAAAATACTTTTCATTGTCTAATTTGTAAAATTGCCTTTTAGAAAATCTATTGACAGCACACAATAATAGATTTCTTTTTTTGCATTTCCCCATGTTTTTTTTTATTGTGCTGTTCAGTAGACCAGCTTGAATAACTTTTGAATAAATGAGGTGCCACTGTAGCTGCTGTGGAACAGTTGCTCGGGTTAAGATGCCCGCTGACACAGATCCAAAGCGAGTCCTGTTGCACGTTGCTGGTTATTAGCATTTTATGAGAGTAATCTCATCTGTAACTGTGATACAGGTAAATGTAACTGTAAATAATGATGGATGGGATCACAGTGGGATACAGCCTCTCAGGATCTTCACTGCCCCCCTGAACTGAGCTTGTCATCTGGTAATGAGATCCATCTATAAATTTTGATGTCGGACACACTACAGAGGACCATGAACACACTCTTGTTATAGCAAACTTTGGCCATTATAAAGAGGGGAGTTGATACTATTGGCAGAAAGAAGTGTAGGACTTCCGCATACATACTAGGTGATCAATTTGATGTGTTATTACTAAATAAGACATTTTGGATTATGAGAGCCGTCTGGACAGTGTATGGGCAAGAATCACTGGTCAAAACCGAATTCATACTTTTAATGTCAGTCCTGTAAGGCAGAGGTTCTCAAATGTTTTGCAGTCAAGGACCCCTTACAAGATAGAAAATATACCGGGGACCCCCTCATTCTGATCTGTGATTTTGGGCTACGCTTAATTGTTTCCAGGGTAACGTGCTTGACTTTTAAATGGATAGGTTTGTTAGATTAGAATGTAATCCATGAACCATTTTAGATTTAAAGCATAACATATTTTCATTGAACTATGAAGCTTTTGCACACAAAAAAAAAGTTTTTACGTTTATTTTCCTGAAAACTTTTCGCGGACCCCCTTGCAAAGTGCCACGGACCCCCATTTGAGAACCCCTGCTGTAAGGTACATTTGGATGATTTATGTTCTTGTGAGATCCTTATCACATATCAGAAATGAATCAATGGCTACTAGGTCATCTTGCTCAGTCTTTTAGATGTGAGAATAGCATCAGGTAAGTGTGACGGATCTCCCTCTCAGATAGGACGTTATGAATGTTTATATGTATTGTATATCTATTCATATTTTGATGGCTGTCATTGAGAGAAAGGGGGTTGGCTCAGGAAATGACGTCAAGGGCTGGTATTTAATAAGCCCAGAAGCAGAGATAGCTCTCAGTTGAAATCTATGCAGAAGACGAGCCAGACAGTCGCTCGCTTGGAGTCCCCGTTCTATCTTTCTATTTGTCACGTTATTCACCAGTGTGTGTGTTTAGTTATGTAACGCGTCTAAGCAGAAGTGGAGTTGCTGATCTCCACTCGTCCTCCATCGCCTGAGCTGTCCCGAGGAGGAGCGCCTCGTCACCTGAGCAAACTTCCATTCTCTTTAATGACGGCCGTATTTCTTTCATGTTACAGAGTTTCAGTGCCATTTGTTTGCCGCTAGACTCGAGCTTATAACCGAACCTGTGATATAACGAATAGTTTCAAAGGCCTTAAAGCCTAGGAGGACCTTCAATGGTCCTTAATTGCTAAGACCAACAGATGAAAAGAGGAGGACCTTCGATGGTCCTTAAAGGGATACACCACTTTTTTGGAAGTTTAGCTCATTTGCCGCATCCCCCCCCCACATAACCAAGATACACCATGCCTTACCGGCACTGTCCGCTCAGTTTACAGTGAGCTACAGTCGTGAAGTTAGTAATTATCACCATAGAATGGAGGCTAATGGTACAGCTGTTAAAAATCTGCCAAAACACACATCTCACGGTGTATCTTGGTTATGTGGGGGGGATGTGGCAAATGAGCTAAACTTCCAAAAAAGTGGTGTATCCCTTTAATTGCTAAGACCAACAGATGAAAAGAGGAGGACCTTCGATGGTCCTTAATTGCTAAGACCAACAGATGAAAAGACAATGATTTTGTGCAGTCAATGATCATTATAGATTTAGCGAGAAGAGTAAGAGTTCAAAGCCATGTATTATGCTGGATAATCAAATAAGCCTCAGGCTCCTCATTTCATTTTCATTCATTTCATTTTGCCCCCCTCTTTGATAATTTCATAATAATTCGTATATTATGAATTCATAACTCTATGCACAAGGACGTGGCACAGTTGTCCTTCATCTCTTGTCTGTGTAAAAAAAAAAAAAAAAAAACACGATTTCAGACGGACAAGCCCGTCTTTATTGTCACACGATTACAATCAACACATGCACGGAGGGCCACAACACACACATGCTGACGGTGGCCGGTGAAATTTGTCCTCTGCATTTAACCCATCCTGGCTTTGTCCTTTCCTCCGGGGGGCAGGCCAGGAGCAGTGGTCGCTTTCTCGTACAGCGCCCGGGGACCGACTTCGGATGTTGTCGTCACTGGTCGGATGACGATAACGATCTGATCTTCTGCATGTTTTTAATGGGGGGGGGGGGGGGTATATACAGAGGAACCCCCCTGGGGGAGCACGGGGAGAACATGCAAACTCCACACAGACAGAAAGGCCCTTACGACGAGATACCCCACCTGGGCAGTAGGCACTGAAGATATGGGGGGGGGAACACAACAACAGCGCCCACAGTGTCCCAGGCGAGAATCGAACTCAGGACCTTCTGACTGCGAGGCGACAGCTCTACCACTGAGCCACCGTGCCCGTGTAATTGCCCGTGTAATTGGATTTCACACGAGATGACAAAGTGTACAACTCTAAACTAATAAACTCACAATTTCAGTGCATTTGATCATTCACAGACAGTGATAGTCCAGGCCTTTGTACCTGCCTGCTGACTCATTCAGCAGAAGGGTAGAGCTCACTGGAGCCACTGTTAAGTTTCAGAGCTGGACCAAATGTCAGTTGGGTGTAGAACAGGAAGGAGTTGTGAGATATTTTATAATACCATATTGGAAGGCTGGAAGTATACCCATCATGTTGGTCCAGCTATGGAGTAGCAGTGATTCTTAATGTTGACACCATCATCATCATCATCATCATCAACCTTTATTTAATCAGGCAAGTTAATTAAGAACACATTCTTATTTTCAATAACGGCCTGGTAACACACTTCATTGAAAACAGTGATTTCAATCTTACACGTCTCACCCATTGAGATAGGTCTCACCCAGTCCCAACTGTTTTCCATGGCTCTGCATTAAGGTTGTCAAAGGTTTGCAACAGTATCGATACCGGCAATGCTTTCTCATCTGTTGCTTTAACAAGCTTTTTTGTACTCCCGAGCAAAACAAGGAAGCCATTGAGAATTGGCGAGAAGAAAAATGTGGATCTTGCTGTCAATGAAGTAAGTTGGAGTGCTCATCTTCCTTATATATGATCTTTGTGTGCAACACGCGACCATGCATGCGACATAGGAGAACGCCAGGTTTGGGGGGGGGGGGAGTTTGTGTTTTCCCCCGTTTTGGGCGTGCTTTCTGAATGATGACGCGCTCTGCAGTGTCTCTATACTGTAGGCTATATATGCAGAGCCATGAGACTGAGGCAGGTCACAGACTTCATGGAAATCGATGCTAGCAGTGACTAAGCCCAGGCCCTTTGGTGTTGTTGTTGTTCTCTTTGGCAGTGTGTGTCTTTTAACGCCGTCATGGAGGAGTTGGGTATCTCGCTGCAGTGTCACAAAAGCATCAGGAGGAGGTCACGACCCCGCAGCAGAGCAGGACCGGCCTGCGTCTTCTGTCAGCCGCCCAAACGCCAGGTCGCAAAGCGGGAGGGAGTGGGAGGAGGGGCCTCTAGCACCTCAGTCTTGGATTGAAAAAGCGATTGAACGTGGATCAAAGACTCAAGAAGACTGCTGTTTGGATCAAAGACTGCTATTTGAACACTTGCCAGATGTGTTTGTGGGCCGCTGTGATATAAAGTTGTTGTTTCCTCATCGCCCCTGACTGAATGTTTCTTTACTGTATGGGTATGTGTCATATATGAAGCATATGCATTACAGATATAGTTTACACAATGTCCTGCCCTTGTATCAACATCCATAATGAAATGTTAAATAGTATAGGTTATGACTAAGAGAATGAAAGCTATGATTTAACCCATTGATACCTGATGCAGCATGTGTGTGTATCCCGCGGTTCGCGGTCTTAAAGGGATACACACACAAATGAGGGATATACACGCAAATGCTGCATCAGGTATCAATGGGTTAACCATTGCCGTTCCCTCATGCTTGCCCCATGTGTATTCCTGTTCTCAGCGGTTTGCAGGGTAGAATCTGCACTTTGGAGACGCTCCCCTGTTGTAAATGTATTACCACTTCATTTATTTTCAGAGTAAACATTTTGTGTGTGTGTGTGTGTGTGTGTGTGTGTGTGTGTGTGTGTGTGTGCGCGCGCATTTAAAACAAATCAGAATCAGAAAGATTTTAATGATCCCCGGGGGGAAATTGGGACAAGTTGCAGTTGCTCGCACTCAGGCATTAAAATATCCACATAACACAACATAGCATAACACAGTATCACACGGTATCTCCCTAAACGTAAAAACAGTCAATACAATAAAATGCAATAGAATAAAATAAAGTAGAATGTACAGTACGTGTCAAATTGCAGTTATTGCACACTGGAATTAAATTAAATCAACTTGCACATTACGTGTGACGTAACTAAGGCACAGCTATCCTATCTGCTGTAAATCCTAAACTGCTGTCTTACTGGTTTATTGTTGTCGTTTGGGCTGGCAGTGGGGTGCGTATGTGCTTTTCTTTGTGTGCCTACACATGGCTGCTACCACAGTAGCTTCAGGGGGGAACTGCTGAGCCAACCATGGCCAGTGAAGGGAGATAAGGACCCCCGCGGGTAGTCCTGCACATACCTGCTATTTCACAGACCCCAAACCACACACACACACACACACACACGCGCGCGTGCGCACACACACACACACACACATTAAAGCCCCAATATGTAAATGATGTGCCTTAATATACCAGCTTTTAAATCATTTGGATGGTATACTGACTTCTAATAGGTCAAATGGCGCCTCTGTCATTCCCACTATGCGCCCTGAACGCCTAGTTTCCTGTAACTTCGAGGCTCCGTCCCGGTCCAGAGCATGTCAAGTTGCCTGGAAACACATAACTCCATTTAACACGATATTTCATAAGGTATTGAAACTCAATTTGCAACTTTACAATGATTAGGACATGGACCCCTACTCTTCATCTACTCCACACTCACTCATCCTCACTACTCTACTCTCATCTGAACAGTCATCAGGTGTGAGCTGCTAGGGAAAAGGCAGAAGGGTGTGACGTACTGGTCGGCACTTCCCATTCACAAGTCCCCAGCCGTGACCAATGGGAGAGGGATGCTCGAGCAGATTGTAATGGAGCTGGCAGTACACAATATAATTTAGTTTGTCCTTTCCACATGAAGATCCGAGTCATCAGGTGGCAGACGGATTGTACACTTCTTAAGAGAACTAGCAGAAAAATCGCGACTTAAGTCGATTTTTGTGCGTGTCGGAAGTCTTCTCTTTAGCCTGTTATAAGAATTCAAATGTCCCTTTATTTATGCAGTATAATGAAAGGTGTGTAATGAATACACTGTAGGCTACATTGTTGGAATTTCGATTTTGTTTGAGTTAAGTTGCATTTGCCATAACACTTTACAATAAGGGTACCTTAAATAATGGTGAGTTAATACTTAATAAGCATTAATTACCCCTTAAGGGACACTTCACCGAAAAACAATGCTGATTTATTTTGCACATGATCTCACACACAGATCTGAAAACTGTAAACAGTATTGCAGACATTCATTTAGTTTTACAGTTATTGAGCATCGATTTGAGTAAAGTTTTCCCCCCAATATTTTATTTTCAGTTTTTCCTTAGAACATAACACACATACAAGCTCAGACAGTAGATAAAAGAAAAGAAAAACAATACATACAGTACATGTGTACAAAAACGGGCTACCAGCCGTGCAAAGTTGACACGTGCCTACAAAAGATTTACATGGGGTTCCACGCAAGGGGGCTATGAAAAATCAGCTGGACGAGTCACCAGTCATTTTTAACCTTGTCAAAGTAGGCCAAAAATGGGTCCCAGATAGTTGAGAATTTTTTAAGCGAGTTGGTTCTCAGGAACCTGAGTCTCTCCATCCGTATCACAGAGATCATGTCCATTAACCACAACTGAAAAGAAGGTGAAGAGGGGGACTTCCATTCCTTCAGAATGAGTTTTTTGGTGATCATTGGCGTTGTCCCCTGTGTCAGAGACTGTGGCACAGCTTTCTGCCTCCGGCTGAAGGGTTATTTTGTAGGCCTCAGTACCAATCAAATATTTTGGCCTAGAATCCCATTAGTGAAGAGCAAAACCAGAACACATGAGACGGTGTTCCTTCTGACGCCTGTGACAGTGGTGAGACGGGAGGGAATATCTTGTGCAATGCTTGGAGTAGTGAAGACGGTGAGCGACTTTAAATTGGATCAGCTGGTGTCTCTACTATTAACTGAGCAGAGTTGTATCACAGACAGACTCCTATCCCATATAATGTCAGATAAATCAATACCAAGTTCCCCCTGCCACGCTTCTCTAATCCTCTCAGTAGAGGCCATGGTGCAGTTGTCAAACAGACATAATCTAGAAGTAAGATGCTTGGAGTGAGAAGGGCTCAGCAAAACATAGAAAAAAGCATGTTCATTTGGGAGCGTGTCAAAGGTATGAATCTTGGATCGAACATAATCTCTGATTTGCATGTATCTGCACCAGTCCATGCCGGACAATTCAAACTTCCTCTTCAGTATATCAAAGGATGCTAAATGACCATCTATGTGCAGGTCTCTGATGGAAACCAGCCCCTTCTCCTTCAAGGCATGGGAGGTTTAATCTGACGGTGAAGGCAAAAAAGAGTGATTAAAACAAATTGGTGTGTGGACAGAAACATCTGGTAGACTCAAAACACTCCTAACTTGGTTTAGAATTCTGACCGAGTTTTTCATGACAAAACTTAAATTTGAATTTGTTGAGGTCCAGGTTTCTCTAACTTATCAAATAACATGACTGGCAAGGAAGAGTTGGCAATAGAGCTGGCCTCCATTTGGGATTTGAGTAAAGTTGATGCCAGTGATCAACAGTGAGCATCAACTTAACTCAAATCAACTCGCAATAAACTGTGAAACTAAATGAATGCATGTGTGAGATGTGCAAAATAAATCAGCATTGTTTTTCAGTTAAGTGTCCCGCTAATTAACAGTTAACTTGTGTCTAGTAATCATTTACTAATGGTATTCATGTTAACTACATTATTGGTTGGGTTGAGGCATTAAGTCACTGAGGATAAGTTTAGAGCAAGCCTACGCGGTTAAGGCTGTTAGCATTGGGTTTATTAAGCATTAACTACCCATCAAGCAGGTTCTTCTTAAGCATTAACTAAAGTTAATGCTTATTAAGCATTAAATAACCGTAAGTTAATAACCTTATTGTAAAGTGTTCGTTGCAGAGAGCATGGCTGACGATCATCGTGGTAAATAGACTGCATTTACAGTATATAGCGCTTTTATCCAAAGCGCTTTACAATGTGCCTTCACCCATTCACACATGGAAGACAGCAAGCTGCCATGCAGGGTGCTGCTGGCACAGCCATCGGGAGCAATTTGGGGTTCGGTATCTTGCCCAAGGACACTTCCAAGGACTGGAGGAGCCGGGGATCAAACCACCGACCTTCTGGTTAGTGGACGACGCGCTCTACCTCCTGAGACACAGCCACCCCATTATCATTGAATGACTCTGACACACACTACTGGAATTTGAATTGAACTCCAAGCAGCAGAACCTGTTGAATAATTTTTTACTCAACTCTATACACACTCATATCGCATCTGTGCATCACGAACTAGTGAAACTGTTTGTAATTGCATTGATATTTCCACTGACAGGTTTTTACCCGTTTCGTCTACTGTCCTCATTTGTGTGTCTCACTCCTCTGTCTTGCCAAAGGAGATTTTTATGGGCCCTATCTTCCCAACGGCGGTAATTTTGCGTTAGCGCCCGTTTTGCGCTGGAATAGCCCTAATTGTGGGCGTGTCGGCCCGCTGCGCTTCACGTCATCTCGGCGCACATCTCCGTATAGGCGTGTTTATGCCCAAAAGCATTGTGGAGGTGTGGTCATGCCCATAAAACCACAGCGTCACATCAGCAGCTTCCTCCTCACTGAGAGTAGACTCAGTTCTCAGTCTCTATCCGCTTCGGGACTAGAGTGAGAGAGAGAAAGAGGGAGAGTGTAACAGCCCTCGGGTTGGTGTTTAAGGAAGACGCAGAGAGTTTCATACAGATGGTCCACAGTTTATTTTGTTGCCAATCATCACATGGCACAGTAGAAGATTATGTGGTAGACACCGTGAAAACTATAAGACACAATACAAAAAATCAATACATAGTTTTCACAACAAATTAAAACTGTACAATTTATTAAGCTAGTTAAAACAACGATTTAAAATACAGGACTTTATTACCAAATCAACTATTAAAAATACTTATGCACCAAAAGTGCAAACAAATAAAGTGCATGTCCTCAATACACACAATCAACGAAGCAGCACCAAACTACTTGATCGAACAAACTGCATTCACATGTATACATACGGGATAAACAATCTGATCGTACCTCGTTCCGCTCACCAAGGGTGTTAAACGTGGGTTTGCAGATTCATCTCTGGCATCAGTGATCACACATGGTACACTAACAAACAAATTGAGCAGAGTAAATCACCTTTAAATCGAATGAAACACACTCGAATGCAATCACAGCTTGTAATTCCGAAACTATACTTGTACATACCTTCAAGCGTTTACAAGTCATTTCCCATATTTATTTGTACTGTGTTGGAGTTTGTCCAAACACCCCTTACATGCTTGTTGCCTGCATGTGCATGAGGCCATCTGAGACAGGAAGTGTTTTGGGCCTTATGAGGGGTTTCTGTGTCACATGACATACCATGCAAGGGCAGTTGACTTAAAATGTCTACATCTTGTGGACACCACAGGTAAAGGCGCAGTTCATGTTCAATCAATGACAAAAACTAAAGAGTACTGCAATAATTCCTTATAAAAAGAGAACATATAAATAGCACAAATAAAGCAAGCAAAAGGCCTAACAAAAGGAGGCAAGCGGGCAGTTACACTCCCCCCAAATCCCATTATGAACAACCTTACAAAATGTATTATCATATGGGATTTCTAAACTATGTCGGACCGCTTTAGATACTTCAATAGATGAAGAGTACTCCGTGTCGATTTAGTCGTAGCAACAAACAATTACCGAATAGGTGAAGAAATTCAGACAATTTACTAATTCTCAGAGTCAACGGCAACACTCTCCTTGGCAGTCCACTAGGCTGGGAATGGAAACATCTTCTCCCTCTGTCACCCTGTTCACCTTTCTGGAAACAGAAGACATCCACAGAACATTTTCCTGTTCAATGACTCCAATCCACCAGATCCAGTCCTGCACTTCCTGTGTTAACAGTTTCTTATGTGGAGGAAATCTGAACAGCTCCAAGTCCACAGGATCTGCAAGGTTCTCGTTCTCTAAATCTGTCACAGCCTTGTTGGGCAGTCTAGCGCTCCCTGACCCCAGAGGAAAACGGACAAATTCTGACTCTTTCCTTTGCTCAGGAAACACATGCACAGCATAAACCACCATCTCAGGTTTAGCAACTAAGCCTCGATCACTTTTGTTGAAAACATGCTGCAGTGCCATCGGCTCCCCAATATCCCCTGAAGGTTCAGACTGCTGCTGCTCTACATCGTCTGTGGTGCTAGACTCTTCGCTTACCTTAAAACAGTCAGAATGACTCAGTCTCTCTAGCTGCAGCTCTTTAGAATGCCCTTCTACATAAAGCAGTTTAGGCAGACCACGATCCTCATGTCCAACTGTAACCAGGGGGAGAAACCCCTCAGTTGTTCAATATTTCTCTTTACTGGGGAGCACTCTGTCGATACCAGCACGCAGACACAGGTTCAAAGTTCTCAAGAGGCATTTATTTTGACAGTTAAAAAGATAAAAAGAGTCCCGGCTAAAAGTCTTTAAGCTCCGTCCAACCCGCAGCAGGGGTTTTGCAGCCCGGATCGTCGAAGGGCAGCTTCCTTTGTCGGCAGGTCCAGCGTTCAGGAAAGCCTATGACCAAACATGTCAATTAGAGGCAATAGGCGAGTATTCAGCCTCATAGGCGAAGTAGAGTCGCGTGTGTTGGGACAACTAGTAAACTAGTGTTTTCAATAAATAAACGAAATAAATGAAAATACGAGGCCAATACTCCTCCAAACTCAAAACAACTCCAAATATGAGGCCACAGCAAACCAAACTTATTTAAACAAAAATAACTAGTTGTCCCGAGCACATACAGCAGCGCCACAATGAGTTCCAATGACGTGTGTCAACTTGTAGATTTATAGAGAGGTACTTAGCTCAGAGAGGAGTGAAGCGTACTTCACCCCTCTACCATTTCCACAGGGCGTCCTCTCTCTTTTCCTCAATCCGGTCCGCCGTGCTGTCCCACGCACCGCCTCGTCACCAGCTCTCGTACCACTCATGGCCCTGGCTGTCCTGTCTCCGTCCCGTCCAAGCCCATCTGTCACTTGCTCGTGCCGGTTTGCTCTGCCGGTTTGCTCTGCCTTCTCTCCACTCTCCACCTGTATATATGGCAGCTTGTGTGGCCAGGAAAACCCACAGCTCACCCCAGGTGCGCCAATCACCCCAGGTGGAAACATTCACACTAATCACCAGGTGAGGGAGGGAATTGGATGGGTGCATTCATACAGAGTGCAGTGAAGGAGAGATGCCCCACACCCACACAGTCACCCCGTGACACAACTACAGGCTCAACCAGACTGCAATCCACAGCCTCTGACACCACAGGTAAAGGGTGAACACAAACCACTGGCAAGACCCTGTCTGGCTCACCTACATCCTCAGGCTCCATAACATGGACTAGACTGCAGCCAAACTCCTGATCGACTTGAGACTCAGGTTGCCCCACTACTTTGCCTGCCACACTCGGCATCGTTGACTGAGTGATGACCGCCTCAACCTGATCACTAACCTTGTGGATAATTTCCTTTTGTTGAATCACAAGAGCTACAGTCTCCTCAGTCAGGGCTGAACAGGCTTCCATTTTCCCAACAATATTTGGTGTAGTGACCTGGTTCCGTGACATTGATTTGTACCTAAGACGTACCATATCGTGTGTAGCACAAATTTCTTCTTTCATTTTACAAAGATCATTTGGAGAACAGTAGGCTCTTAACTTTGTCCTGCTCTCTCTTACTGCCCGTTTCCAGGAGTCATAAGCCTCAGTGAATGCTACTTTATGCCCTTTGAAAATCTGATCCTGCATCTCTCAGGCCTTCTCTGCTGATGTTATTCCATGTAACCTTGGTCTGTCTTGTTGTGTTTTAAGGGGTTTGTCTTTTCTTTCTGCATGGTGTGACATTTTGTTTGTTGGCTGGTTTGACTATCGACTTTGACCTTTGAGTATGATGTGTAGTATGTCTGGCATTGACAAACCTCTGTGAGTAGCAACCTTAACCATACGATACTTACGATACTACCCACTCCAGACATTTACATAACACATTTACACAAAGTTTTTGCACAAACCACCAGGCACGATACAAATGTCACAAGCATAAGTGCTTCCGAAGCTCGATGATTTCACCCTTAACACCTTTTTTCAAAGACATGTTCCATGATTCAACATTTATGAAACGTTTTTACCATACCGTAGAGCCTTATAACAAATAATTTCTTTAACCGTTCCATTTAACATTTAACCGAAACATGGTTGAACACAACTCAAACATTTAAACCATGACATAAGGTGCAGCTAAAGTGCTGCCATTAAAACATAGGTTGGCATGTGCGTGGGTCTCTTTACCATCTGTTGAGAGTCTCTCATTGTATCTTTGGCACATGATACATTGTGTTCGGTTCTTGCCTGACAGTTGAGTGGAGGTAGGTTGACTTCTTTGATGGGGATGACGTGGCGTTCTCACTCTCCCGGTCGAGTTTTCACTGTAACAGCCCTCGGGTTGGTGTTTAAGGAAGACGCAGAGAGTTTCATACAGATGGTCCACAGTTTATTTTGTTGCCAATCATCACATGGCACAGTAGAAGATTATGTGGTAGACACCGTGAAAACTATAAGACACAATACAAAAAATCAATACATAGTTTTCACAACAAATTAAAACTGTACAATTTATTAAGCTAGTTAAAACAACGATTTAAAATACAGGACTTTATTACCAAATCAACTATTAAAAATACTTATCCACCAAAAGTGCAAACAAATAAAGTGCATGTCCTCAATACACACAATCAACGAAGCAGCACCAAACTACTTGATCGAACAAACTGCATTCACATGTATACATACGGGATAAACAATCTGATCGTACCTCGTTCCGCTCACCAAGGGTGTTAAACGTGGGTTTGCAGATTCATCTCTGGCATCAGTGATCACACATGGTACACTAACAAACAAATTGAGCAGAGTAAATCACCTTTAAATCGAATGAAACACACTCGAATGCAATCACAGCTTGTAATTCCGAAACTATACTTGTACATACCTTCAAGCGTTTACAAGTCATTTCCCATATTTATTTGTACTGTGTTGGAGTTTGTCCAAACACCCCTTACATGCTTGTTGCCTGCATGTGCATGAGGCCATCTGAGACTCTGGGACAGGAAGTGTTTTGGGCCTTATGAGGGGTTTCTGTGTCACATGACATACCATGCAAGGGCAGTTGACTTAAAATGTCTACATCTTGTGGACACCACAGGTAAAGGCGCAGTTCATGTTCAATCAATGACAAAAACTAAAGAGTACTGCAATAATTCCTTATAAAAAGAGAACATATAAATAGCACAAATAAAGCAAGCAAAAGGCCTAACAAAAGGAGGCAAGCGGGCAGTTACAGAGAGAGAAAAGATAGCCTAGATGGGGAGAGGGAGAGAGTCAGAGAGAGAGGATGAACCAGTTCGGATTCGTAACGAAAATTGATGCTTTTGTAATTAGTAGCCTTTTAATTAGTCGTTTCGCTCATATAGGCTATAACATACACATTTAAAAAATATTCGTTTCTTTAACCTTTGTACCCCAATTACGAATAATCCTCAATTTACTGTTAGTCCATCTGATGGACCTTAAGGGGAATACTGTACTAATTTATAAATATTAATTTAAATTTTTAAATTTTTGACTGTTTATAATTCATTGGTAACTTCTTCCCTAATACCTCATACCAACATTTCATACCTATTCGAATTTTAACCCCTCAAATGCCAGTGTACAGTAAGTACAGTTAAAAAAAAAAGTACAGTAAAAAAAAAAAAAGTGATTTTTTTTTCCCCCCCCCTTTCCATAAAGACAAACTGGATTTGGGTCTGATATTATGGGCAGGTTGGGGTGTTTTACAAAAGTCACCACTGCAAGATGCCTAGTGTCAAAGATTGGCAGGAATGATGTCACAATACCTATGACATCACTAGCCTATGACATCATCAGTGATGTCATGAGATGATTTTTGGTCAATAATATGTCACTGATGACATTACTGATGATTTCACAGACATTGTGACATCATCAGTGGGTTTTTGTATTTTTTGTGATTTTTTGTAAAAATAATATTTTTTCATATTTTGAGCCAAAAATGCAAAAAGCGCATGTTTTAGACTACCAGCCATTTTCCCCAAAACACACAAACGAGCTTTAGTCCAGCATCCATCCTGGTCTAAAGGCTTCAAATCAGTAGTGTGGACTGTCAAATTCAGTTTTCTAATATTTTCCCATCTTTGGCATAGGAATCAGTTTTTTTTACATTTCATGTAAACTGTATGGAATTGATTGCTATGCCAAAACTGGGGGAATATGGGGAAATAGCCAAACACAGTAGAAACTACAATTTTAACCGCTTGAGTCAAGGTGAGATGTGTAACATCAAGGAAATAATGATTTTTTTGAAAAATTTGCTGGGAGTAAAATTTTTTTTTCTTTTTGTGCAAAATTAACATTGAAACCAATAGACCCCTTATACAGCTTGTCAACATTGAGCTGCGCGCGCAACGTGTAGGCAGAAAACCATCAGCCCAGCATTCACAGACAGTGAAAAAGCCCCGCTGTCAGGACTGCTCTATGCCCATCTGCAACACACAGTTATATTTTAGTTTTAAAATGCAGTTCTCGGCTTACTACCACAGCTTATCGCCTAGTGATAAGCAATGTTATGCATCGAAATTAACGTTGTTTAATGGGATGTCTTACAGACCCATACGCACTGGCGCTGTCAATTGGCCAAGCCTAGTCATACATATCGTGCATTCCTTTATAACTGGGGATAGCGTAGATAATTATTCTGTAACTTGCAAAGATATATTGTTATGTTGATAATGCACACAACTCAATAATGACATTATGTAACGTTACTTGGTCGTTAACTAACCGAGCGATGTGGCTGAGCAGCCTACAGTTTCAGGCAGCTTACCTGATTATGAAGAGCACTGCAAAGTCGGGCATTTTTAACGATTTCCTCTTTCAGCTTGCAACCAAAGACACCTACGGTTAGCATTAAAAGCAAGGACTAAAGTTTTACCGAATCCCGTCAACTCATACTGCTTTTATGCTAACCGTAGGTGTCTTTGGTTGCAAGCCGAAAGAGGAAATCGTTAAAAATGCCCGACTTTGCAGTGCTCGCTCATTTCATATCAGGTAAACTGTAGTAGGCTGCTAGTAACAGCCACATCGCTCGGTTAGTTAACAACCAAGTAACGTTAAATAATGTAATTATTGAGTTGAACTGATTGGAACGAGGACATCATTAAAAATGCCTAACTTTGTAGTGCTCTTCATAATCAGGTAAGCTGCCTGTAGCTGTAGGCTGCTCAGCCACATCGCTCGGTTAGTTAACGACCAAGTAACGTTACATAATGTCATTATTGAGTTGTGTGCATTATCAACATAACAATATATCTTTGCAAGTTACAGAATAATTATCTACGCTATCCCCAGTTATAAAGGAATGCACGATATGTATGACTAGGCTTGGCCAATTGACAGCGCCAGTGGGTATGGGTCTGTAAGACATATCCCATTAAACAACGTTAATTTCGATGCATAACATTGCTTATCACTAGGCGATAAGCTGTGGTAGTAAGCCGAGAACTGCATTTTAAAACTAAAATATAACTGTGTGTTGCAGATGGGCATAGAGCAGTCCTGACAGCGGGGCTTTTTCGCTGTCTGTGAATGCTGGGCTGATGGTTTTCTGCCTACACGTTGCGCACGCAGCTTGCTTTGTTGTCATTGTGATGTAGGCGTATAATTGGTCTATGGGACAACTATGCAATGGACTTTGAGACCATGTAACTTCCCCAAATTTTCTACCAACTCCAAGGTTAGATATTAAGGTCAAATTTCAAGGTATTTGGTCCAGGATGCCCGCTGAAACAAATGAAATAAATTAATTTTGTAAAAATTTGCTGGGAGTACCAATAGAGTGTTTTCAATGGAAGTCAATGGGTCCATCAGATGGACTAACAGTAAATGAGGTGTACTTTTGAAACAAGGTCTTAGGATCGTAGAAAGATGATAGATATGATTGATTTTTGTCAAATACCCCCAAAAAAATACCTAGCCTTAATTTCAGACCATTTACTCAAAAAATGTCGAAACGGCCCATACGCGAATGTAGGAAATATCCATCAGATGGACTAGTGGGGTACAAGTTAATAGGGTAGATGTTATTTCAATAGCCTATACCAGAATTGTCCACTCGGGTTAAGCTATTGTTGCATGGTGCAATGGTGCAGGGAGAGAGGTTACTATACTATCAATGGTTACTGTATATAGCCTACTGGCCGGTGTTGTGTCAGAAAGTGATTTGCTGCCAGAAACTGATTTCGATCCACGGGACCAGGCACAGCGCTGCCTCAGTGCCTCGGCAGTGCGTCTACCCACCCTGTGCACCGACTCCCCCCCGGCCTGCCTACCCGGCCCAGCTCACACCTTCAGGACACGGCACACTAGCCGAACACAAAGCACCCCTCCCCGCGCTACACACAGACTCCCGCCCCGCCAGACCCTCGTTCCCCTGGTAATCCAATTCAAAACGCAAATCACTTTTTCGCACAAAACCATGACAAACGAATTCTCATTGTTAAATCAAGGTGTGTTTTTTTCTGCAGTGTAGGTTAGTTGAAAATCAATGTGGCATTCTGAGGAGGGAAGTGTGTCCGCGCGCGAGCCGTGCGTAAAGGCTGAATTATGCTTACCCTGCCGTGAAGGGCGCGGGGGTGGAGCGAGGGGCGGGCGCGTCAAATTACGTAAATTTGTTGGGCGTGGTTATGCGCTAGCTCCAGCGGCCGCTCGCGTTGTGCCTGACTTTTTTTCATAAGGCTGAATTATGCTCACCCTGCCGTGAAGGGCGCGGGGGTGGAGCGAGGGGCGGGCGCGTCAAATTACGTAAATTTGTTGGGCGTGGTTATTCGCTAGCTCCAGCGGCCGCTCGCGTTGTGCCTGACTTTTTTTCTAACAGCGCGAGCTTCTCTCCAAACATGGCCGCATTTAAACCATTGAGCCCTGAACACTGAGCTGTGTTTTCGCCACATTTCTTGACCCATGTGGTAGGCTATAAACTTAGATTTGCAACTGTTCGTTTTTAGTCATTTCACCAAGTAAATGTGTTGTGTTGAGAGCATTATTGAGAGAGATTAAAAGCAGCACAGAGTAGTAGGCTATCAGGGCTGAGAAGTAAAAACGGCTTTCAGTAAAAACAAGTTTGGTGAGTCCTTCATGTGCTGATGTGCGGTCGTTTGAGAGTGAAAGCTCACTCAGTACTGCACAGCGTTTCATTGCGACTTTTCACGGGCTGTTTTCACCATTCACACAATACATGCTGTAATGATAAGTGCAAATAGGCATTTGCTAGATCTGCCTTGCAAGCCTAACAGTTGGGGCATGCGCACTGGGGGTTATTCAGAAGCTGTCAGGAAGCGACGGACAGAGCCGTACTACTCTCCATGCCTGTAACCTGTTTACCAGCAATACCAAGTAAAGTACTTCAAGTCGTAAACAACGGTGTCGTTATTAGAGAACCCTCAACATAAACAACACATGGTGTCAGAAGTTGGTCTTGAAGTAAGAAAATAAGCCGCGGTGTGTAACGTTAGCATTAACGTTAGCATCAACGTTAGCATCAAGCTAACGCAGTCAGCAGAGTCTCGTTGTTTCCCAGGAAGAGGAGGACAAAAGACGAAACAAAAATAAAATAAAAAATGGAAGGACTACACCCACCACCCAACCTCCAGCTGACGTGTAACGTAGCTGAGAATTGGAGGAGATTTAGACAACGTTTTGAGTTGTACCTGTCTGCAATCGGCGCTGATGTTGACACTACTGATAAAAAACAAGCATCAGTGTTCCTGCACGTTGTGGGTGATGAAGCGCTGGAGATTTATAATAACTTCACGTTTGCTGCTGCTGCTGACAAAATGAAGCTGAGTAAAATAATGGAAAAATTTGAGGCATACTGTATACCAAAGAGAAACGTGACGTTTGAGAGACACAGATTCTTCACGTGCGTACAAAAAACAGGAGAGACAATTGATCAATATGTGACGGAGCTGAAGAACAGAGGTAAAACATGTGAATTCGGAGGGCTCACAGACTCATTGATAAAGGATAGACTGGTGTGCGGGATTCCAGATAATAGTCTGAGGGAAAGGCTATTGAGGGAACATGATCTCAACCTGGAAAGAGCTATAACGCTGTGTAGAGCAGCAGAGACTGTGAAAACACAAGCAAAGGAACTCTTCAGTGAGAGCTGCAGCGTGGATGCAGTGAGACAAGACGCACACAAAGCATTCAGAAAGAAGAGCACTGTCCCCGAAATGAACAGAGGAGTGAAACCACAGAACAGAGACAGACAAGGGAAGTCATGTAGTCGATGTGGCACACAGCATCCTCCCAGAAAGTGCCCGGCATATGGCAAAACATGCAATACTTGCAACAGAGATAACCATTATGCCCGTTGCTGTAAATCTCAAGCCCAACAGAGCAAAGTCCATACAGTGGATGAGAGTGACACTGAGGAATTCTATGTGGATGCAGTGACAGAAAACAAAACAGGGAAAGCGGACTGGATAATGACACTGAAAGTGAATGATATTCATATTCCCATGAAGCTGGATACTGGAGCTCAAGCCAATGTAATATCAGAGACTGAGTTCATGAAAATCAGACCCAGACCTAAAATACAAGCAACAAACACAAAAGTGAAAGGATACTCAGGAGCAACAATACCTGTGAAAGGAAAATGCAGGGTTAAAGTGACACACAAGGGCAAAGAGCACACACTCGCATTCATAGTGGTGCCAAAGAACGTGCAAGCCATACTAGGTTTATCTGCCTGTGAGAGATTGAACCTAGTAAAAAGAGTTTTCGTCATAGAAAATGAAGACGATACAGACTATGATCAACTCATGAAGGAATACAATGACCTGTTCCAGGGTCTCGGCTGCCTCCCTGGAGAACACACAATCAGAGTGAATGAAGAAGTGACGCCTGTGATACATCCATGCCGAAAAGTGCCGTTTGCTCTTCAGAAGCCGCTGAAAGCAGAGTTGGATAGGATGGAAAACCTGAAAGTGATTGAAAAGATCGATGAGCCGACTGATTGGGTCAGTTCTCTCATCGTTGTGGAAAAAAAGAACGGAAAGCCCAGAGTCTGCATGGATCCAAGGGATCTGAATAGAGCAATAAAAAGAGAACATTTCAAACTTCCTACAAGAGAAGAGATAATGGCACAGTTTGCAGATGCACAATATTTCAGCAAGTTGGATGCATCATCAGGATTTTGGCAACTCAAGCTGGACGATGCAAGTACAAAACTGTGCACATTTAACAGTCCATATGGCAGGTACAGATTCCTCAGATTGCCATTTGGCATAGCTTCAGCACCTGAAGTGTACCACAAGACAGTACACATGATATATGAACATCTGGAAGGAGTGGACACTTCAATGGATGACATCATAGTATGGGGGAGCACGAAAGCTGAACATGATATGAGATTGAAGAATGTCCTGGAAGCTACAAGAAAAGCTAACTTAAAGCTGAATAAAGAGAAATGTCAGCTTGGAGTGACAGAACTGACATTTGTGGGAGACATACTGAGCGGTGAGGGCATCAGACCTGATCCCAGAAAAGTGTCAGCAATTGAAAACATGCCAAGGCCACAAAACAAAAAGGATGTACAGAGGTTTAATGGAATGATAACATATTTGGGGAAGTTCATACCCAACCTCTCAGAAAAGATGGCACCCTTAAGGCAGCTGACAGAGAAAAGAGTTGAGTGGGAGTGGGAACATGAGCATGAGAAGTCATGGAACGACATGAAGAAGCTGCTCACAGAAGAACCGGTTCTTAGGTTTTATGACCCGGCGAGACCCATCAAGATTTCTTCAGACGCATCACAGAGTGGGCTCGGAGCCGTTCTTCTACAGAAATATGACGACTGGTGGCAACCGATCGCATACGCGTCACGCTCAATGATAGACGCTGAGACGCGATACGCACAAATTGAAAAGGAGCTACTCAGCATTACATATGCGTGTGAAAGATTCCACCAGTTTGTGTCAGGACAGACAGTCAGTGTCGAAACTGACCATAAGCCACTGGTAGCGTTGTTCCAGAAGCCACTCAATAACTGTCCACTGAGAATTCAAAGAATGATGATCCGGCTACAACGCTACACACTGAAAGTGATGTACACCCCGGGTAAACTGATGTACACAGCAGACACGCTGTCCAGAGCGGTGGACCCGAAGGAGCCGGCGAACACCAAGCTGGATGAAGAAGTGGATGCTTATGTGCATATGATCACAAATGCACTGCCGGTTTCAGATGCAAAAATGGAACTCATAAAGACAGAGACAGATAAAGATGAAACTCTACAAAGACTGAGCAAAACCATCATGGATGGATGGCCAAACATGAAACAAGACTGGTGGGCGGCTTTAGCTCAGGAGGTAGAGCGGGTTGGCCAATGACGCAAGGGTTGGCGGTTCGATCCCTGCTCCCTCCCAGCTGCTGTCGTTGTGTCCTTGGGCAAGACACTTAACCCTCCTTGCTCCCGATGGTGTGTAGGCACCCTGCGTGGCAGCCTGCCGCCATCGGTGTATGAATGGGTGAATGTAGACTACTGATTGTAAAGCGCTTTGGATAAAAGCGCTATATAAATGCAGGCCATTTACCATTTACCAAGACTGCTGAGAATATTGGAACTGCAGAGCGGAGCTGTCGGTAGTGGAAAACACCATCTACAAAGGGAGTAAAATAGTTATCCCAAAGAGTCTGCGAAAAGAAATGCTGGAGAGGATCCACAGAGGACATCTTGGGATAGAGAAATGCAAGAAAAGAGCACGCGAGGTGATGTACTGGCCACGGATCAATCAGGATGTGACTAATGAAGTGTCAAACTGCACCACATGCCTGAAATATCAAGCAAGCAATCCAGCTGAGCCACTAAAGCCACACCCAGTGCCAGACAGACCATATCAGAAAGTAGGCGCTGACCTCTTTGTTTCTGGAGGAAAAGACTACATAGTGGTTACAGACTACTATTCCCTGTATCCAGAGGTCTGTAGACTGCACACTACAACAGCAGCTGCAGTGATAACATCTATGAAAGCCATATTCTCCAGACATGGGGTTCCAAGCGAGGTCTTCAGTGATAATGGCCCGCAATTTGCCAACACAAGTTTCCGACACTTTGCAGAAGAATGGAACTTTGTGCACACAACATCGAGTCCACACTACCCGCAATCTAATGGGTTAGTGGAAAAGTCAGTCCAGACAGTGAAGAGGCTGATGCACAAGGCGAAAGACAGCGGAGCGGACTTCTACCAGAGCCTGCTAGTGTACCGCACAACACCGCTTGAGTGTGGTATGTCGCCAGCACACCTCCTCATGGGACGTCGACTGCGATCAAACCTTCCCATACAAGAGAACCTGCTGAAAACAAAAGAGGGGGAGAAGGTGAAGAGGTTCAAGGAGCAGCAAAGACAAAAGCAGAAGTTCTACTATGACAGAGGAACACATGACCTACCTGAACTTCATACCGGTGACCAAGTGAGGTTCAAGGACAAAACAAACACGTGGGCACAGAAAGCGACAGTGCTCAGTGAAGTTCAACCAAGGTCATACACCATACAGACAGAAGACGGCGCTGTTCTGAGACGGAATCGTCGAGATCTTCTCATGGGACCAACCACAACAGAACAGAGGACCAATGCTGCTGTACAACCCACAATTGAGAGTCCATCACCTGAGGCACCAGCCCGAGTTCAAGAACAAACTCTCAAAAGATCATCAAGACAAGTGAAACCACCTGAGAGACTTATTGAGCAGATTTAAGGACACTTGTTTACAGTAGTTGTAAAGTTATGTTGTCATAATCTCTCTTTAAGTATTACTATAATTGCACACTGAAGTGGGGAGTAATTTTTATTAATAGTGAAATTTAAGCTGGTTAAGAGTTCAAGCTAAAGAGGCATAAGCTAATTCTAAAAAAGAAAATGTTATGTTCATAAAAGTAAAATACTTTTATTTCAAGAAAGGGAGATGTAATGATAAGTGCAAATAGGCATTTGCTAGATCTGCCTTGCAAGCCTAACAGTTGGGGCATGCGCACTGGGGGTTATTCAGAAGCTGTCAGGAAGCGACGGACAGAGCCGTACTACTCTCCATGCCTGTAACCTGTTTACCAGCAATACCAAGTAAAGTACTTCAAGTCGTAAACAACGGTGTCGTTATTAGAGAACCCTCAACATAAACAACACACATGCTGATCACTTTCTGAGTATAATGGCATCTGCCCCAGCGCGAGGTCTGCACGGTGACTCACGGAGACTCGCGGGGCCCCACCCCCACGGAGCTTTGCTCGAGCATAAGAGCACCTTTAAGGTGCGTCTTATTAAGACGCTAGGAAGATAGCAATAGGAGACACGCAAACAATAGCGCCGTACGAAGATAGGGCTTTGTCTTTGGGTTTATTTCTGAGCCTGACCTAAGACCTTAAGACAGAAGGAACGAGAAACGTAAGATTTTACAAATGCTCATTGTCATTCAATTCAATTCAATTCAATTCAAACTTTATTCCAGACACACAGGGGGTCCAGAGCAGAGGTTCTCAAATGTTTTTCAGCCAAGGAAGATAGAAAATATACCGGGGACCCCCTCATTCTGATTTGTGATTTTGGGCTAAGCTTAATTTTTTTCCACGGTAACGTGCTTGACTTTTAATTTGATAGGTTTGTTGTTAAAATGTAATCCATGAACCATTTTAGATTTAAAGCATAAACTATTTTTGTTGAACTATGAAGATTTTGCAAAAAATATATATATATTTTTTTATTACATTACATTTACATTACGTCATTTAGCAGACACTTTTGTTTTGTCCAATGCGACTTACAATATCACAATTTGTCAACAGTACAGAAAACCACTATGCAATACAATCAATGACAGCCAAGATATTTTGATAGACTAGCACCATGTAGGAAGTAGTTTGAGAAGGAATAAGTAACGTAGCATTTTTTTTTTCTTTTTTTTTTTTTTTTACCTGAAAGCCTTTCGTGGACCCCCTGGCAAAGTGCCACGGACCCCTGGGGGTCCGCGGACCCCCATTTGAGAACCACTGAGTACATACATATTATCAACATCACACATAACAAATTATACAGTAAAAAAAAAAGAAGAGAGAAACAACAACAAACATAAGATCATAAATAGAGGCTGACTCTCCAGTGTTTACGCAGCCTGGACGAGAACCGAAGACAGCTCTTCCCAGGATTGACTATATCCTCAATAATGCTGTTCTGGGACTCATTCAGGCGAGACATGAATCCATACATAGAATGCCTTAAGAGAGCCTCACATGTGTGGATTCAACACGTTACAAACAAGTGACTGGCACTATGCCACCTAGGGACCTTAAGTAGAATCCTCAGGGCATCATTGTAGGCCACCAAGCCTCTGCCACCACTTATGCAATTTTCTGCCCCTTTGATCTCCCATCCTCATCGTCACCTATTTCAGCTATACTCTCTCCTTTTTACCTCTCCTCTCTGCTCGCCTCCTGTATAGTCTCTGGCTGAAGTGGGTATATGTGCTAGCCTGTGGTGGCAACATGCTCCATATCTTCTTGTTCTGTGGGGAAAAGCCAGTAATCCTGACATAGGCCTACTAAGATTGCCACCAATAAGATCAGGAGTCAGAAATCCTGCAAACGAGTACAGAAAACTAGCATTACTCAAGATTCAAGATTTTTATTGTCACTCCGTAGTACAAGTATCACGTGTGAAATTCTTGTGCTGTAGGCTCCGTTACAACATAGTGCAAAAAATAAAAGATATATAAATAAAAACAAGAGGCAACAAGCAATAAAGCAGTAAGACACGCCACAGACAGTGGCGTATTCACTGCCCATAGTGCAAATGGCATGAACATACTTTAAACATAATTAAACATAATAACATTCTGTTAGGTGCAAATAGCGTATACCTAATTAAACATAATGGTAGCATCTACAGTTACACACACACACACACACACACACACACACACACACACACACACACACACTCTCTCTCTCTCTCACACACACACACACACGCACACGCACACACACACACACAATAATTATAGTATCAAAATGGGCAACCGGTCAACAAGTGATTTTGGCCAGAGACATCAACCAGTAGTTCTCAAACTTTTTTGTATCCCCTTTCCCTGATTTCTGAATCCAAGCAGCCTACCCATACCTGACTACAACGTTTTGCTTAGAAAACTGCAAGATAAAACTATACCATATGATGCAAGGAATGATAACCCACCTTGTAAGGCTACATTATGTAATAACTGTGCATAAGCGTTTGAAGAATATAACATTACAAAATAAAAAATGAGTGAAAAAGAGTTGCAATTACTGCCTCCTGAGCAGATTTATTTGAATGTTTCATTTATTAACATGATGTATTCTTACATTTTTCCATTTCCCCCTTTCTCTCGAGTAACCCCTGTAGTACCTCCGCGTACGCGTACCCCAGTTTGGGAACCACTGAATTAGAGCAGCTTGAATAATTAAGCCATACTACATTCCATCCATTTTTAATATACTCACTCAGATCTTTTAAAACTGACCTCTGATTCCCAGAAATACTATCAGATCAGGCATTTTGGAGGTACGGTGGTGCAGTGGTTAGCACTATCGCCTCACAGCTCGAAGGTCGTGGGTTCGATTCCCACCTGGGGACGAGGTGAGCGCTGAAGGAATGCGTGCCCGTCCACACACCGCATGTCCTCGAGTGCCCACCGCCCGGGTGGGGTCGGCAAAATGGCCTTTCTGTGTGGAGTTTGCATGTTCTCCCCGTGCCTCCCGGGGGTTTCCTTCATATAGGAACCCCCTTCACAAAAACATGCAACATCCTGGTTGCTAATGTGGTTCCTCCTCTGATCGCTAAGGGCGCCTGTTTAGAGGGAGGGGAACTGGTTGGAATAGCGTGAACCTCCCACGTGCTATGTCCTACCGGTGAAGCTTCCTCTATCAGGTGAAAAGAAGCGGCCTTGTGACTGCCCATGTATCGGAGGAAGCATGGAGCCACCTGGAACATGGTGGCACTGATCTGCATCTGATTGCATGCTCGCTCTCCTTTTCATTGCTTTGTTTGAACAGACGAGGGACGTTACAGACACGGGGGATGACAATCGTGAAATTGCTCAAATTAGCGTGGAGGATGTATCGTGAAACACCTCTAAACGTTACACATCTTAATAAAACTCAAGTCAAATGTTTGTTTCATTCAATTTCTTTTGGGTGAACTTTTTGTGTTGCTTTGTCTGCAGAAGAGAATGGATCAGGCTTTTCTTAATCTCTCCATGATTTTTTTTCTCCAGATCAACTGTGGGATTGGGCTCAGGTCAATGTAATAGCATTTGATTGTCTCTAATCTCCTAACTCCATAATTCTTAATCAAAACCAAAGGCATTTCATCCCCCCGTTATTTAATCCTTCATGAATGAGGCCATGGATTACAACTCCGACCTTGGCATCCTGTAGGTACAGCCGAACCGCACGGTCTCTCTCTTCCTCTACTAACCTGGGATGACCTCACCTGAAGAATGCTCTGGATATTCATGCCGTCACCTCTGTTTCTTCTTGCAGATAAACAACACACTGGACAGGTTGAGGCACCCAGAGAAACCATCGGCTTTGTCCAGCTTCTTGACAAACAGGGATTTCAACCTTGGTAGAGAAGGGGAAAGAGAGAAAGGGAGAGATAGGGATGGTTACATCCATCTGTTTGAAGGTTAAAGATTATGATCCATTCCTCCCCTTCCAGAGGTGAAGAGAAAGAGATAGGAGAGAGAGACAGAAGAGCTTAGTGATGACATCTTCAAGATGCCAGTAGAGCACAGATACAGGTTCCTTTAACTGCTGAGTTCATCTGCAAAGTAGAAAGTGTCAGAAGTCATGTCTGTTCTTTTCATACCTCCTATGTTTATGAACAGCATAATGTACTTTCATATCAGCGGTACTATAACTGCTCCTATGGTCATGTTAGGAAACCCTTAAAGTGCAATAAACCTATACAACCAGTGGCATGGTCTACAGCAGAAAGGACATGCACACTTTAGAGAAAGCATGTGCTTATCTGTCAAACCTGTCCATCTGCTTAATGTGTCATTACACATGGCTCTCATATAAGTACGGAAAAAAAATCAAATCTAAAATATGATGCCAACATAAGAGAGTGGCAGAAGTTTGAGCGTGTCCCATCTATCACACTGGGATGATCAGTCTCTGGGGCTGAAAAGGCAGGTCTGTGTCAATGGCCTAGCTGTCAATGAAGGCAAACGAGGAGGGCTCTTGGAGGTGCAGAACATCCTTCATCTCTCACTCTGCCTGCCTGCCTGTCTGTCTCCGGAGTAAACCACCAGCAGAGCGCTGGACTGTAGAAATAATTCAAGAGAAATGCTGTCATCTGCTGGTGTATCAGTGCAGTGGCCAAACGGAAATGTATAGGTCATGTCTTATAACCAGAGTTATATGACCACTGGCGGAGGAGCCCTCTGCGGCTGATCCGTCTACTAGCCTCAACCAATCCATGCTTGGGGATTTACACTGAAATGTTCATGCACATCAACCGCTAGCCGCCAATAGGATGATGCCGCCCTGTATAAAGTAGAATGGAGCACTACAGAATTTGAATTAGTGCATGTCTGCAGCACAGCGGTCCCATCAATTGTAGAAGACATAGTAGCAATACAGAAAAACAATCTCAAATTATAAAGTAAAAAGTGACAAATAATGGGTATGGACTCGACGGTGAAGGTGTAGAAAAGTGTCAATGTTGTCGTTGGCACCTTGAACTTCCTCAGCCGCTGAAGAAAGTAGATCCTCTGTTGTGCCGTCCTGGTGAGAGAGCTCTGTTGTCCATCTCCCATTTCAGGTCCCGGCTGATGATTGAGCCCAGGAAGTGAAAGGACTCCACAGTGTTGACTGGACTGGGGGGAGTCAGCCAGGCTGATGAGGGGGGGAGGTGGGGCTGCATTCTTCTTCCTGTAGTCCACAACCATCATTCTCCACTGTCTTTTGAGCATTGAGCTCCATGTTGTTTTGACTGCACAGTCATCAGGTGGTCGATCTCCTGCCTGTACGTATACGCTGACTCATCACCATTATATAGTATGAGCCCTATGAGGGTGGTCGTGTCATCTGTGAATTTCAGGAGCTTGACAGACTGTTGGCTGGAGGTGCAGCTGTTGGGTGTACTGTGGGAGAACATGAATGGAGAGAGGGCACCATTCCCTCCCCCACCTCATCGTTTTCCTGCTCTCTCCTCTCTCACATTCCCCCTGCTCTCCCTCCCTTCTCCTGCTCTCTCCTCCGCTCTATCCTATATTTCTATATTTTCTATATTTCTTTATCAATTGTTCAATGTGTTATGATTACTACTGTCATTTTCTACTGTTGTGTCAGCTAGAATTAGCTAGACGTATTTTATGTGAAGCCCTCTGGGACATGCTTGTGAATTAGGGCTATACAAATAAACTTGACTTGACTTGACACCGCCCTGGGAAGCTCCAGTTGTTGATGGTCCGGGAGTCGGTGACATGCTTCCTCAGCCTTACGTGCTGCTTCCTGTTGGTTAGGAAGTCTGTGGACCATCTGCAGATGGAGTCGGCCACGCCCAACTGGGAGAGATTCTTGTGCAGCACGGCCGGGATGGTCGTATCAAAGGATCCTGGCCCAGGGCCGCGGGAAGTACGGGTGCTGCAGGTGCTGCAGCACCCCCTAGTGGTGAGATGATCCCCCCCCCCCCCCTTCCAATCTAGGCCCTGATTCTGGCCTAGATTCCTGCAGTGTTCAGATGCGCGAGAATGCAGTGGAGGGCGGCGAGGGCCATGTTTACGGCATCGTCTACAAACCTGTTGGCTCTGTAGACAGACTGCAGGGACTCGAGGAGTGGGTCCATGACGGATTTTAGGTAAGACAGAACAAGGTGCTCGAAGGACTTCATGACCACAGAGGTCAAGGCGACGGGTCTCTAGTAATCCAAAAAGGTTCATAGTGTCTATACTTTACTTAGATCGTTAGATTTTCTTCTATATCAGACACAGGTTTTCATTCCTACCTGACATGTTTCGACGGCAATACTTCCGTCTTCATCAGAGGTGTCACTAGATGGTGTGTGACGTGTCTTAAACAGCTGATGTTGTTTACATCGTCCTGTCAGATTTGACAGGCAGGTGCCAAAATCAGTCCCTACTCCCTACCAATACACCTGTCCCCTCCAACAGTGCGCTGCTGGGGACCCGCGAAAGTGCAGTGTTGAATTTTAGGCAATTTGACCAATCAGAAGACAGCTTTCACATATCTCGAGAAAAGTTTGTCTGATCGACTTCGAATTTGGCGGGTACGCCACTGGGGATTCGAGAAAGTGCATTATGGAATTTTGTGCAATTCGACCAATCACAACACCGCTTTCAGGTATCTAAGAGAACCGTTGGTCTGATTGAATTCAAACTTGGTGGGTGCGCTGCCGGGGGCCCGAGGAAATGCAGTGTCAAATTTGGTGCAATTTGACCAATCAGGGAGAACACACAAGCTCTCTCTCTCTCTCTCTCTCTCTCTCTCTCTCTCTCACACACACACACACACACACACACACACACACACACACACACACACACACACACACACACACACACACACACACACACACACACACACACACACACACACACACACATACCTTTGTTGGTATTATTTTTTGTCTAACCTGACCTGAATGACTTATGTGGCTGGACTAAAGTTGCCCTGGAGTGGGCGGGGTCTAACTCAGAGGCAGTGAATGTTTCTGAGGAGGTTATATCTGACCCCAGTATATCTGTGAGTGCAACTGTGAATATCCATGGGACAGATCACCAACTTCCACTAACTAACTAACACCTTGAATATTCTCATGAGGGCGCAACAACAAAGACAACGGCAACACTGGACTGAGTTAAAACTCCAAGGGAAGCTTGCATGTCTCCCTGCAGCAGATCACTCTGTTTCTCATGCAGTGTTTAAAAGTGTCGCTCTGGATGAAAGCATTATCATCTTCACTCTAAAAGCAAGACTGCAGGTTTTACCAACCAAGCTCAATCTTTCCATCTGGCTTCCTGACAGTCCTGCTCCTCACTGTATACATCATGGTCATGAACAGATAACTGAAACCATGGCTCACATCTTAAATGGTTGCCATGCATACAAAGGGCTTTACATTATGTAGGCATGACAGAATAGTCTATATCAAAAGATATCACTTCTACTTTCAGGTCTTCAACGTCGCTTTTTAAACATTCTATTGTGAAGCCGAGCATGTTCAGTCTGTGTAGTGATGATTCAGATGGGTTCTCTAATATTACAGCTAATACTCTGATGTTGTTGTCAATGCAAATTGTAGAGAGGTGTTTGTTCTAGACGTTGGCTGTACCGTTGACCACAGGAGGCCTTTCTAACCAAGATGCTGAAATATCAACAGCTGGAGCAGACCATTTCACAGCTGGGCTACAATTGTAAACTTTTACTTTTCATATTTGGTAGCCTGGGTCACGTACATAAGCTGGTTGTGAGAGGTCTCCAGCTGGCTGGTCTCCCAAAGAGAAGGGCCAAGCAGTTAGCGAGGTATTGTTCAATATCTGCTATTATTGGTAGCTGCTCAATATGGAGAAAGCGCTGCTTTTTGTACCCATGAAGTGGATACTGACTGTTATCTTGTCTTGCAGTATAACTGTATCTATCAACTTGCCATTGTCATCATCCTGTGTGTTGTTATCCTATGTGTAGGCTGTGTATTATTGGGGTTGTATTGTGGGGTCCCACAGTGGGGACACTGTGGAATAAGCTCCCTTTGAACATCATGTCTGCCAACACCTTACAGACTTTTAAGGCCTTGCTTAAAACCCACCTTTTCACTCTAGTCTAGATCAGTGATTCCCAACCAGGGGTACGTGTACCCCTAGGGGTACTTTAGCAGCTTGCAGGGGGTACTTGGAAAGATATGGGATTACAATGTATTTCCAAAATGATAAAAACTGATTACTTTTTCCAATTGAAAACTGTCAGAATTGTATTAAAGATGAGTAATTAAAATTATTTTAATAATGAGATGTGTTAAAGAGGTCATCTAAAAGTTTAATATAACAAATTTAGGAGAATTATCGACACGCATGAGTGAGGGGTACTATTGGCATGGTAAAACAGCTCAAGGGGTACATAACACAAAAAAGGTTGGGAACCACTGGTCTAGATGATCACTGAGTTACTTTGCTGTTGTGTTGTGTGTTTGAGGTGTACTGATGTTCTCTGTCTGTCCGTCTGCCTGGTTCCCTGTCTCCAGTGTCCTGTCTATTCATTTATTTTATTTTATTTTTTCCCCCGGGCTGCGCCCCGGACCAATGTAAAAGTTGGCTGAGGGGCGCAATATAAATGAAAATATCATATCATATCATATCATTGGGGTTGCCGATTGGGCACTTAATGTAACTGACTGACTCCAAATATCTGATTGCATTATTAGTGTTTATGTCCTTTGCATACTTGTATTTATGTGGACATAAATAAATCATTCAAATGTGTGTGTGTGTGTGTGTGTGTGTGTGTGTGTGTGTGTGTGTGTGTGTGTGTGTGTGATCAGCCCACAGATCTAATTTCCAAACTTCTCCCGAAAATGATCAAAATACACTATCCCATTAAATAGACATTTACATTATACATTTATACATTTGTACATTTCTATACATTTATAGATTTTCCAGATTTTCATACCAGATGAGCATACCAGCTTTGTTTTCCATTTGGTTTCCAGTACACATTTCCAATGCTGGTCTGTGCCTTGTCTGTCTGTCTGTCTGTCTGTCTGTCTGTCTGTCTGTCTGTCTGTCTGTCTGTCTGTCTGTCTGTCTGTCTGCCTGTCTGTCTGTCTGGTGAGAACTGTGTGCTCCATCTCACCTGTGCCTAATGGTCTCCTGTTACCTGTGCCTATATTATACAACTCTGTGATCCCGTGACCGCCACCAAGTGTCAAAAAATAATAGTGCAAGATATCTAAACAAAATAATATGATATGCCAACACCCAACTTAAATGGCTCCTACACCTACAAATCAATCAAGTTATCATGTTTGGATTAAAAAATATATTGATTGAAATTATGATTTTATTATCATTTAGGGTATCATTGAAGGAAAACTCTAATTTGTCCGTGATAGAATATTCTTATCTTACTCTTCTTCAGATTTTGACCATCAGGGGCTGAAACACCCCCGTTTCCCAGTAAATGTTTTCTTCTTTGATGCGAGTCTATCTAGTATAATTTGTAGCGCTTTTAAGAGAGCGCATGTCTTTTGGACCTCCAGCTTGCCGTACCAAAACAAACATGGCGTCTTCTTTGGATGTCCACGTCCGAATTTGTGGACAAGAAATAATCAAATACGACCTAGAGATCAAGGCTCTCATTCAGGTGAGAATTGACAACTCATTGTTTGTCGGTTGTTTATGGTTTATTTTATTGTGTTATCATACAGCAATTAAAATTTATTTTCTAGTAGAGGTGACCGTAAAAGCAGCATCATGAAAGGCCTCGCCACTAACACATGCAACCGTTAGAAACAAAATGCATTCGATCACAGACTAAATGCATTAGATCACAGATCTATGAGGCCATTGGGATCATGTCTATGTTCCCCGGGTTCTTACACCTGGCGTTAACATGCGTTTTCTGCTATCAGATTGCAATCAGATTGCAGAAATGGGTGTCCTCTCAATCCGCATAAAGTTGCTTTATCCAGATTGAGAGGACACATTGCATTTACACTTGTGTTCAATGTGTACACAATGCATCCCTGACCACCTCCGGAGGTGGTTTGCCCGATCACATTGCAATCCTTCTTCAATGCGTTTTGGGGGTGTTTACACCTGTACTTTCAAGTGATAAAACACAATCTGATTGCAATCTGATCACAGAAAACACATGTTAACGCCAGGTGTAAATGGCCTCTATGTCGACATTAAAATATGAAGTTCAGTCAGATGAAGTAAGTAACGTTAAAGCGAATCAAATTTTCAGAGATAGAGTTTAATCAGAGGCATCACCTTTATGAACCAGTCTCCCTAATCTATTGATTTTATTTATTGTAATTTACATGCCCTCAATAATACTCGAGGCGCCCTCCTGTATATAATTCAAGACAAGTTCTATGTCCCAAAAAACCGTTTCGTTCAAATGTAGACTAAGTCTTCCTCAGCAGCATCTCAGAAACAGAGACAGATGTGCATAGTAAATGTTCTTATTCAAGCTTTCCTATTAGATAGCTGAATGATGTACCACATTGTAGTGATATGTTCAAAAGTACGACTGCCCCCTTGTCGGTGAAAAACAAATCAAGCATCCACAAGCTTCAGGTTGCCTATAATGACTGTTTGCGGATATTGCTTAAAGTAGGTGGAGTAGCCTAGTGCAAGTGACTTGTTTGCAAGGCAAGAGTCAACAGTTTTCAGGTGCTGTTGAGAGATCTGATGTACAAATTTATTGTCAACTGAAAGTCTCCCAGAAGTCCATTATCATGCTGCTGACTAATCCTGGTTTTAGTGCTGTGAGTGCGATACTACCAGTCTCATGTGGAAATATTGGTATAATTGCCTTTTATAGTTTTATTGTGTTGTGTGTTTTGTTGTGTTTATAATGTTGTATGCGTTTGTTTCTATGGACTATGAGTCCATTAATAAAGTTGATTGATCGAAAAGTATACTTGTATGTTGCTTGTTTTACACTTATATCCTGATTCCTGACCTCATCCGTTATGGTGTGTGTGTGTGTGTGTGTGTGTGTGTGTGTGTGTGTGTGTGTGTGTGTGTGTGTGTGTGTGTGTGTGTGTGTGTGTGTGTGTGTGTGTGTGTGTGTGTGTGTGTGTGTGTGTGTGTGTGTGTGTGTGTGTGTGTGTGTGTGTGTGTGTGTGTGTGTGTGTGTGTCCTAGGACATCAGAGAATGCTCTGGACCCCATTCTGCTCTCACGGAGCTCAACTCTCGGGTCAAAGAGAAGTTCAACCAGCTCAAACTCAGAATACAGGTCAGGCCTCACTGTGGCTCTGTTGCACCTGACAGACTTGATGCTTAAAGTTGAGAATACATTATTAGTTATTATACCATGGTCTGGCTGAATACTAGTTTCTGATTGGCCGGCAGGTGTGCATTAAAACCGTATAATGCGCATGTAGTCCGGCTCAAGTCTAATCACATGTTGTAAATCCATCCTCTCCCAAACCTGCACAGCTGTTTAATCAAACAGCACAGTAACATTATTCAACTCACTATCTCAACTTCTATGAGCTGAGTGGACTGACTTCCCTGCACCATACCAGCTCATATCCAAGGTTCGTCCTATTTACTGGAACAGCAAACAACGTTTCCATTGCATGAGAAGCCGACGGAATGGTTACACTTGTTCCAGGTATTAGTTGGTTCCCCAAGTGTTGCTAGGTAAACAGTTAGTGAGGGGTTTGATGCGGAAGTAGACTATATATCAAGGCTTTATGCCTAACGAAAAACGTAAGATTTTGATTGCTAAACTTGCACCAAAAATGCGCGAATGCTTTTATTTTATATTGTTGGCAAATGACCATGGTATAAGCAGGATAATCAACTCCTAGGCATGCATTATACAATTTTAATGCACTTTGCGGAGGCAACCACTCTCCGCCTGTGGGGTCAGGTGGTTATTTGCCTCCACGTCATGCATAGAAATTGTATAATGCACACCTAGTCATTGATTATCCCTTACATGGTGCATGTTATTTGTAGCCTGGTCATGTGAATTCACATTTCATTTCGTTCTTCGTTCCCGTCTGGCCTGAAGCTTACACCCAGTCTTTGCAGTGGACGGAAGTTGGGTGGGTGTACTTGCCTTGACAGACAACTCCTTCAGCCAATCAGCGTTGGATCCAGTCAAATCCACTCGGGAAACGGCACAAACATATTTTCCGCCAAGAAACTCCGCTGTTGCATACTCCTGTACTTGTTTAATTGTTGTTATTGAGTCTATTTCTGCAATAACCGCACTTGATGTCGACGGTTAACCGCCGAGAACGTCTTTGGTCGGTTAAGCATGTCGGTTAAATGGTCAATTGGCATGTTAATTTGCATATAACAGTGTTGCCAATGTGGCGATTTCCCCCCCTCCTTCGTGGTCAGCAATGTAACATAAGTACCGTAATTTCCGCACTATAAGCCGCACCGGAGTATAAGCCGCAGCAGCAAAATTGCCTGTTTGTTACATATATAAGCCGCACCGGACTATAAGCCGCAGGTGTTTTAATGTTTTTTTTTTTTTTTTTTTTAATTGTGTTTTAATGTTTAATTACCATATGTAAGGGTTCATGCACAGAGGGGATTGTCGGGAAAGAGATGGCTGTTTGAGGAAGCTCCCATTTATTAACATTTCAACAAAACAACATAACACAACACCACCTGTGTTTTTTTTTACAGTGCACACAGTGTCCGCGGTGTGGTGAAAAGAGGGCAAGAGAGGAAATTAAAACAGAAGTGGATTTATAGTTAGAAAGAGTGCTAAAAAAGAGAGATTTTTTTTTTTTTTTTTTTTTTTTTTTTTTTTTTTGGAAAAAATCCATAGATAAGCCGCACCGTTATATAAGCCGCATGGCCAAAAAACGGAGAAAAAGCCGCGGCTTATAGTCCGAAATCTACGGTATATTAAGACATGGGTTAATCAAGCTAGATTTGGAAATAAACACATGGTTAATGTCGATTTTATCTACCAGTGATGTCTGATCAAACGCATTCCGCAGCGAAGCACACACACAGCTGAACACCTGCTGCAGCCACAGTGCACTGACTGCCCCGCCCCTCTGCTGCTCATGTCTGAGCACACAGCTCAGATGTGCTCTGTGACCATTTCAGAATGATTAACACACCCAGCAAAACAATCAGCTCATTAACATGATCTATAATTTGCAGAATTATGTTGGTAAATCTCATCTGCTACAGCCATTGAATTTGTATCACTATTATATTGGGAGATTAACGAGAAATTACCAATAACAGCGGGAGAGAGGAGTGTTGGCAGGTAATATGATCACCAATGTGTGGCCCTTCGCTTACTTTATGGAAGTCAGTATGGCCTTTTGGCAAAAACATTAGCCCACCCCTGGTCTATGACACAAGACATAAGATGTCAAATTCAAGCTGATTTGGTAGTGTAGGTCAATCAATGCAGTACCGGACTCCCACACTAAAATAATGGTCGCAAAAATGCAGTCTGAAACCCATATGAAGCGCTGGAATGAAAGGCACGCGCCACTGTCTTAATATTTCATGTCTTTAAAAAAAAATGTAACTGATGGTTAACCGATTAAGGGTGTCGCTTAGTCGAAAGTAAAATTAACCGAAAATCCACATCCCTATTATGGCTGTTTAAACTAGTCAAACGTTGACATTACTCCTCGAGGCGGACAGGCAAGGAGGTGGCCATTACTGTTTTGCTAGCGACGTTCCTGATTGGCCGGTTTACGATGTCAACTACGAGGCGGGTTGCTGATTGGCTCGTCCGCTTTGCAGTTTCTGCAGAAAGCCCTCCCAGAGTTGAGGCCAGATGGTCTGCTAGAATGAAATGTGAGTTCACATGACCGGCTGGTTTACCAGGCTATGTTATTTGAAGTTGTTTGTGTCTGTGTTGATTTTTTTGTTGTTGTCATTGCAGGACCTAGAACAGATGTCCAGAGAACAGGATAGAGAGACGGACAGACTGGCCATCCAGACAGAGACAGAGAGCCAGCGGAGGCAGATGCTGAGGTACTAGAGAGCCAAAGTCACACCCACTTCCGGGTTAGGCATACGAATGAAGGGATTTCATCCGCCAGTCACCAAGAAACTGAGGAGAAAATTTGGTTTTCTTTATAGAAATAAGTCCTGTCTCTCATTCTGTGTCAGAAAGTCCATTGTACAGTCACTGATAATGCCTGTTTTTGATTATGGTGACGTTGTTACCCCGCTAGCCGGGCGCTTCTGGCTCATACGAGCGCATTAGCGCCCGGCGAACGTCACGCATTTTCCCATTTTACACTGTGACATTTTCACGTCTAGGTCTAAATGCCGGCTCCTACCTGAGTCTTCACGTGAAGTGAAGACGCTATCCGATGTAAAACATCCTCTTCTTTTAATGACACCTAGTTGTTGCATCCAAATTGTTGCATAAAATCCACTTTTCTGTCTCTCAAAAACCGAAAAGCATTTATCTGGAGCACCGCTTCTTCTTCTTCTCTGATCTGAAGCAACCCGGAACAACGACTTCCGGGTTGCTCGAGGTGCTCCAGATAAATGCTTTTCGGTTTTTGAGAGACAGAAAAGTGGATTTTATGCAACTATTTGGATGCAACAACTAGGTGTCATTAAAAGAAGAGGATGTTTTACATCGGATAGCATCTTCACTTCACGTGAAGACTCAGGTAGGAGCCGGCATTTAGACCTAGACGTGAAAATGTCACAGTGTAAAATGGGAAAATGCGTGACGTTCGCCGGGCGCTAATGCGCTCGTATGAGCCAGAAGCGCCCGGCTAGCGGGGTAAGTGACGTTGTATATATGCATGCCGCACCTACCATCTTGAAGCCGCTTGATGCGGTGTATCATAGCGCCCTGCGCTTCATAACGGGTGATGGATTTCTTACGCACAGATGTATTTTATATGAAAAGGTGGGCTGGCCCTCTTTTTTTTATATATATTTTATTTAGCAATTTAAAAAATGTAGAACACAGAAAAACTAAAAAACGAACAAACTCAGTTACAGGAAAAGAAAAGAAAGAAAAAACATACGTACACTCCAAAATCACAACACAGTGCCACCAGTTACATATAGCTTGTAAATATATATATATATATATATATATATATATATATATATATATATATATATATATATATATATATAAAACATACATGGGCAAAAAGCGGCCCTAGGGCCGGACCTGGCCCCTGGACCATCTCAATCCAGCCCCCAAGGTCCTCAAAGAAAAACAAAACGACCCCCAAAAACCCAATAAAGGGCAGAATTATATTAGTAAATCTCATCTGCTACAGCCATTGGATTTGTATCACTATTATATCAGGAGATTAACAAGAAATTACCATCACAACGGGAGAGAGGGATAAAAATAGGGAGACTCCGGTGAAAATCAGGAGTGTTGGCAGGTGTGATCTCCAATGTGTGGCCCTTCGCTTACTTGATGTAAGTCAGTTGCCCACCCCTGATCTAAAACGTGTTGCCCACCCCTGATCTAAAACCCACCACTGATCTAAAACGTGTTGCCCACCACTGATCTAAAACCCACCCCTGATCTAAAACGTGTTGCCCACCCCTGATCTAAAACCCACCCCTGATCTAAAATGTGTTGCCCACCCCTGATCTAAAACGTGTTGCCCACCCCTGATCTAAAACGTGTTGCCCACCCCTGATCTAAAACGTGTTGCCCACCCCTGATCTAAAACCCACCCCTGATCTAAAATGTGTTGCCCACCCCTGATCTAAAACGTGTTGCCCACCCCTGATCTAAAACCCACCCCTGATCTAAAACGTGTTGCCCACCCCTGATCTAAAACCCACCCCTGATCTAAAACCCACCCCTGATCTAAAACGTGTTGCCCACCACTGATCTAAAACGTGTTGCCCACCCCTGATCTAAAACCCACCCCTGATCTAAAACGTGTTGCCCACCCCTGATCTAAAACGTGTTGCCCACCCCTGATCTAAAACGTGTTGCCCACCCCTGATCTAAAACCCACCCCTGATCTAAAATGTGTTGCCCACCCCTGATCTAAAACGTGTTGCCCACCCCTGATCTAAAACCCACCCCTGATCTAAAACCCACCCCTGATCTAAAACGTGTTGCCCACCACTGATCTAAAACGTGTTGCCCACCACTGATCTAAAATGTGTTGCCCACCCCTGATCTAAAACCCACCCCTGATCTAAAACGTGTTGCCGGGGGGTACGGTGGTGCAGTGGTAAGCGCTGTCGCCTCACAGCTCGAAGGTCCTGGGTTCGATTCCCACCTGGGACGCTGTGAACGCTGAAGGAATGCGTGCCCGTCCGCATGTCCTCGAGTGCCCACCGCCCGGGTGGGGTCGTCAAAAGGGCCTTTCTGCGTGGAGTTTGCATGTTCTCCCCGTGCCTCCCGGGGGTTTCCTTCATATAGGAACCCCCTTCACCAAAATCATGCAATATCCTGGTTGCTAATGTGGTTCCTCCTCTGGTCGTTAAGGGCGCCTGTTCGGAGGGAGGGGAACTGGTTATAACTGGAATAGCGTGAACCTCCCACGTGCTATGTGCTACCGGTGAAGCTTCCCCTGTCAGGTGAAAAGAAGCGGCTGGCTAACTGCCCATGTCTCGGAGGAAGCATGGAGCCAGTTTCGGCTCTCCCCAGATCGGCAGAGGGTGGAGTAGCAACCAGGATAAATAAATTAAATTAGCACTAATGGGGGATAAAAATGGGATAAAAAATATAAAAAATAAAAAATAAAATAAAACGTGTTGCCCACCCCTGATCTAAAACGTAAGCGACTGGAGCAGTGAGTCTCTTGAAGTCCTTTATTTGCTGAGAGCTGAAGGCTCATTTGTAATCAATGACATGCTCACTTTCCTGTATGCCCCTCCTCCTGTATGCCCCTCCTCCTGATGTATGCCCCTCCTCCTGATGGCCATACGTCATAAGTCACATCATTTCCGCCCCCCCCCCACACTAAAGCAAACCTCAGCACAGTGTGTGTCAATCTCACACTCTCTTTTTCTGTCTCATATCAACCAATACACAATAGAATGGTGTCTTTTTGTGCCCTCCGCTTTTTTTTAATTGATAATCAAGTTCTTATTTTATTATTCAGAGAAAAGCAGCATCCACTCAAAACGGAATTTAAAACAATCCAGGAAGTAAAGATGAAAACATAAAATCCTGTTCTGTGTGTGTGTGTGTGTGCGTGAGTGCGTGTGCGTGCGTGCGTGCGTGTGTGTGTGTGTGTGTCTCTCTCAGTAACCAGACGGCGTGGCGCAAGGCTAACCTGGCCTGTAAACTGGCCATAGACAACATGGAGAAGGACGAGCTGCTGCACGGCGGGGGGGATCCTGCCGCCAGACAGAGGTGAGTAGAACAGTTTGTTGTGCTTCTGTATTTCCATGGGAGAGTGGTACGTAAAGCATGTCCCCAAAGTGATGTGATGGACAGAGATCATTATATATGTACACACACATTTCCCAACAACGCAGACTAAATGAAGTATGGTAGGAATAGGTAGGAACATTTCAGTTTAGTTTGACATCGGACCAAACGTGACCATTTGGTTCAAACATGATTTCACTTGTGAGCCATATACGATATATTGATTTACAACCTTATCGTCCAGATAGCTCTCCTGGCAGACACGATAAACATACACTAACTGTCACTCTACTAAATAGTAGAAATGCACTTCTGCCAAATAGAACTGTAGAAACTTGCTCTATTAGTGACAGTGGAAATGTTCTGTCATACCAACTTCTCATTTCACGCTTTCATTTCTTAAATCACGCTTGTCCTTGGATTTAATGCAGCCATGCATCCCCTGATCTGTTTCTGTGTGTGTGTGTGTGTGTGTGTGTGTGTGTGTGTGTGTGTGTGTGTGTGTGTGTGTGTGTGTGTGTGTGTGTGTGTGTGTGTCTGTCTGTCTGTCTGTCTGTCTGTCTGTCTCGCGTGTCTCGCGAATCAGGAAGGCGACCAAGGAAAGCCTAGTGCAGACCAGCAGTAATATCACAGAGAGTCTGATGTCCATCAGCAGGATGATGTCCCAGACGGTGAACCAGAGTGAAGATGCCATCGGCACACTGGGTAACAACACTCTACTTTGTGTGTGTGTGTGTGTGTGTACTGTAGACTGTATAAAAATATGGAGGTAGACATCACCCATTGGTTTGTGGACTCCCGTTTTGAAGCCTGGAGTTTGGCATTTTGACCGTCACCATGTTGGAAGATAAGAGCCACAGCGCTGCCTGCTATTGGTTCGTGATCGGCGAGCTGCGCAATCACTGGAACAGGCGACCTGTCAATCACGCCCCAAAGCATAGTCTACTTTATTGTCTGTTTTACTCTAAAATGTGACCATAATTTACCAAATGAACATCATGCTGTATTGAAGAAGACTTGAAGCTAGCGATTGAGGCCATAAACTCATTAGGAAAGCCTTTACTGAGGTCATAAATCAAGGGAGAAGTGGCATCATTTTCCCATTGACTCCTATACAGTTGGACTTCTTTTTGCAGCTATCCATGAGCTATCCAGCTTATTTCTAGCTGCCATGATGCCTATGGGTGCTTCTTCCGGTGTAATAGACGGTTTTAACTTGACCAAAAAAAAACGTCTTTGAGGCTTTTACAGCAGAGCCATTCTGCTCTACAGCCGTAAGGGTTAATTATGTCACTTTTATAAGTTTAGAAAAAAATGTAGACGGTCAAAGTAACCATTTAGATCAGTGATACTCAACTGGCGGCCCGTGGGCCGCATGTGGAATTGCAATTTTTTTTTTTTTTTTTTTTTTACACTGCACCTGAACGCAACATGCAAGATACCTGCTGAATAAGTGTCCAAATGTTCATGTAATTCTGGCCAATACTCACACTTCTGTTATAGCATTTCAGTCTGGAATATGGAATATCTTTCAATAATCTATGCTTTAGCTGCTAAATTGTCAAATACCGCCGTCTGCTCGCTACCCAGGCACTTATGTATGTACTTAACCTAAGTAACTATCCGGTGTGCACAACATTGTCAGACTAAACTCCGTCTGACACCAGAAAAATGTATATTGATTACCGTATTTATTAACTGGCCCCTAGCCTTCTATCATTTCACGAAAGTGGCCCCCGGGCAAAGCAAGTTGAGTATCCCTGATTTAGATTACCCTTGTGTGCTCAGTTGATCAAATAACGATAAATAACGGCTATTTAGAAATCTGGTTTTCGTTTTCGGCTTTATTTTATGCATTAAATGTCGTTTGGGTCCTGGGAGAACGTAATGCATTTATGGGTAGTTGGCTACTGTGGCTAATGCTAGCGGCTAGCGTTGGTTACTTTACATGGCAGTAAAACGCCACTGAATGACCAAATTGTTTGAACTTTTAACCATTTCGAGTAACACTGTTTCCATACGGTCCCCCAGCGTTGGTTAGTTGTTTATAACGTGACTATATTTATAACTTTTATAACTAGGGTTGCCAACATTCCATCCCAGCAATATGGGACGGTCGGACCAAACCCCCCCCCCCCCCCACGCCCCCAAACCCGACAAAAACTAGTAATGTATTATGTAGTATAGCCTCATTTACCACACAAAATACACCGACACTGACTGCACCAATCAGCTGTCTCAACTCTCTCTCTCTCTCTCTCTCTCACACACACACACACACACACACACACACACATGATACACACACTCTCTCCTCGAGCTCTCGTTCCCTCCCTCCTTTCAGAACCACGGACAGCGCGCTTTCTTTCCCTCTCTCTCTCTCTAAACGCACATTAAAATGTTTAACCATCACCATAAATTGCCGATTGCTAAACTTCAAACAAGAAGATAAACGATTCAATATTCCAGATCATTTTAATTGCCAGATTGCTCATTGATCAATAGCAGAATAAGGACCAGACAGAAAGACATCTTCAAAGTATAAATGGTATGGTAATAATGCCCATAAATATCCATATAAGTAAACAAACGTCTGTACCCTCAGGCTCGTGACACTTCTCCACTCACGGGCTTAACCCACTTGTGCCTTTCTTCCCACTGTTTTACTATATGAACAAAGTCGCATCGCCGTCTCCATCTCCTCTTTCACGCTCACATCCACCTGCGCTCATTTTTCCACATGAGTGATTGTGACACACCACACGCTGCCAGAGAATATAGCCGCGCCCACCTGAGAGTCTCCCCCACACACACACACACACACACACACACACACACACGCTCTGTGCGGCTGTGCCTGCCCTGCTGTCATCAACTGAGCGGCTGCGGCACCCCCAGGGTCCTAGCGCCCTTCGCATTATCTCATACAGCACACAAACACACAGGCAAGCAGACAGACAGGTCACTATATATGCCTCTTCCCTTAAACTCGGGACAAGTGACGTCCCGTACGGGACGCGCCTCTTTTGACCCAAATACGGGACGTCCCGGCTAATACGGGACGGTTGGCAACCCTATTTATAACGTCTCCGGTTTCCGGTTTATAATTCGGGTCTGCAGCCAAAGAGCATAACAAAGGAAATGGCAAGCTGCAACAATACGTCACGTTAAACCGGACCTTGTACCCATAATTATTTGTACAGTGGGGCATTCAAAAATAAGGTGGATAGAGAGTTAGATACCAAAAGCGTTTTTTTTTAACCAGGCTGTAAACATGTTTGTTTATGCTGTAAAGTCGGGCATTTTAACATGGGGGTCTACTGGGAATCACTCGTTTTTGTAGCCATCCTCAAGTGGCCATTTGAGGAAGACTTTGAGGCACTCCTGCATTGGCTTCACTTTTTCAATGCGGAGGTTACCACTTGGCACTGGCCACCGGATGCACGTGCAACCCCTAGTGGCCAGATTATTTATTTTATTTTATTTTTGACATATAAACGATAGTTGATGACTGAACTTCTCTTAGAATTCCAAGGAAGAAAAACAACAAACACCTGAATAATGAACCTAAACAAATCAATTGAATTGGGAACATTGATGATTATCTGCACATTGAAGCCATGGTCTCCCCCCTGTGCGTAATTGCGCAGCGCCAGCTCACCTGATCCAGCCGCTTTGATGTCTGTTATAGCCCCCGATTCGTACGCTACAACAAACCGAGAATATTAACTTGTATATTGATTAACTCATTAACAGTGTGTAACAGACATTCAGTGTGTAACAGACATTCAGTGTGTAACAGACATTCAGTGTGCAACAGAATAGCCTACATTCTGACCTGTGTGTTATGGAACGCATCTACCAGCGGCCACAACGCCACGACGACAACTGGACCAAGTTAGAGAAAGCGTGTTTTAACACGGGACTATCTGGAGAAAACAAAACAAATGAAAAATCTTGAGCTGGCGATGTTGTTTTGTTGTGGAATGCACAGTGCATGGAGACCTGCATGGCTGCCTCCCTTGACCGAATAGAGGTGAGCAGTGCTTCTTTGTGAAGTAGGAATGGACAGTTGAATCGCCGGGCTGGACGCAGTGTTGTGGTGTGGGAGATTCCATCGAGCTGTCAAGGGACAAGAAGTGTCAAAAGGGAACAAAAGACTCGCGCCTGGCCAATCCCGACGCTTGACTGCTGCGTAGTTTTGCCGGAAACCGCGGTGGGTTCCATGATAACGCGTCAACACCCACACACCCACACACCGAGACAGACAGAGAAAACTAGTACTCTGATACAGAGAAACATGCATGACTGCAACAATGCGCGCAGCAGCAGCATTGCTAAGTGATACATTACATCAGATATTTGCCTCTGTTCAGATAACAAATGTGACATTTTATGAAACAATTTGAAGAAGCCTACAGTTGGCAGTTTGCAAGCTCCACCTCTGCTTAGATTGAACTATGTCATTTCTCCAGACAGTAGTGTGAGAACAGATCGAGACATCACCTGACTGCAGCTTGGGCAAAGTTGCATGTAGGCGTCATTCAGCATATTGTGATATGTTGTTGAAGAATGTGTTGTCATATTCTACTATAACATTCAGTGTTTCCTATACAGTTATCTATTTGTGGAGGTACACCACAATAGATGTTGAGCACCACAAATAGATTTTGTTCATTTCAAGTAGTTGACGGCAAACACCTGCTTTAGGAGCCCACTAGATGGTGCTCTGAGGCCCACCAGTGGGCCACGGTTCAGTGGTTGGGAAACACTATCATGCAGATAGAATAGGCTATAAGGAGACAATAATTTTGTCATCACTGTAAAGCCACAGCATAGTGAAGAGGATATTAATGTGATGTGTGTAGTTCTTCATATCTACTAGCCTCTTCATTTTGCTCTCAGAGTGCACCAGATTAATGCATTTTACTTTAAAATTTACAACATTTCTTTGTCCATGGGGGGCACAGCCCCCCCTACATACCCCCCAGTCGTCCGAGTAGTATTACCTTCTTGGTGGTGCAACCCCTGTTTGAAAAGCCTAGAATCGCCTATGCCACTTGGTGTGTACAGCAACGCAAGTTTTTCCCTTTGAAAAAAGAAAACAACCGAATTCTACATAGTTTCCCTTGCTCTCCTCCACCTTTGCTCACATATCTTCCTCACCTATACCTTCTCTCCCCTTCTCATCTCAGCTCATCTCATCTCATCTTCTTTCCTTGTCCCTCCTCAGCCACCTCCTCCAGAACGGTGCAGGAGACCAACGAGGAGTTTAAATCCATGACGGGAACCATCCACCTGGGCCGCAAGCTGATCCTCAAGTACAACCGGCGAGAGCTGACAGACAAGCTGCTGATCTTCCTTGCTCTCGCTCTCTTCTTTGCCACCGTCCTCTACATCCTCAAGAAACGCCTCTTCCCCTTCATCTAGACAGCTGGATAGTGTCCTTTCCTGCTGTGTTTCAAAAGGCCCCCCACACACACACACTTATTTTAACCCATTGATACCTGATGCAGCATTTGTGTGTGAATCCCTTTAAGACCGCGTGCACGCGGTTCGCGGTCTTAAAGGGATACACACACAAATTAGGGATATACACGCAAATGCTGCATCAGGTATCAATGGGTTAAGACCGTGGCAAGTTACAGAGCATTACACAGAGGGATTTCAGCGTGGACGCCCTCTGGAGAGAGTGAAGGGAACCACGGACAACAAACAAGTCTTAAGCACCAAGTCTTAAGCAGCACGGAGACTCCAAACATTAATAAGCACAATAAAGCCAACAAAGCACCTTGAATTGAAATGGCTCGGTGTGGCACTGTGTAAAAACCTTGTATCTCCACAAAGTCAACATTTCATGAGCGAAGCCTTGTTTTTTAGCTTGACCAATTTGTAGTTTGTGGGTTTTGAAAGGGTTTTTATAAACCCAAGGATGGTAGAACTTTCTCAACCCATAGAGGAGGAGCATGACAATCTTCTGTACAAGTGAAAAATAGGAAAATCAGGTTTTCATATGACAACAGCAAAAGGGCTCTCGTCTCACATTCAGAACTCACCATACCAGGGTAAAGGCCATAGTGTGTAATATTCCTTATTTGAGTCTTTAGTGTTTTATATGGGTCAACTTATGGCAGCATATGAAAGGGTGACTTATAGAGTTGCAGGGAGAGAGGATATATTTACCAAGGTGTAGGGTCACTTTTTGATGACAACTGAAAGGAGCGATAACTAAATAAGGCTCTATTCTATCCTTATATTGTAAGTGGTTACTGTGATGTATATATGATCATGCAGATTCTTTTTCTATCATTTCTATCGTGACAAAATATACAGTAGAGCCCGACCGATATATCGGTTCGCCGATATTATTGGCCGATTACCGATATATCGTGCGCCGATATTGCCGTTTTTTTTAAGTTATAGATAGCATGTTGTGTATATTTGATATTTTTTCTTAACTATTTGTTCTATTGTGTTTTTGTATTTCTAGTTATTTATAATTATTAAATTCCCAGTTAAATTTACTGTTTCATTGCATTGAGTTTATTAATAAGCTGTAAAATATCCTGCCTACATTACATATTTCAATTCATGTCAACTCATATCTTTGTCAAGTGTTTGATATTTGAGGGTTGCTGATGTGGTGCCTCCTCTGGTCGTTAAGGGCGCCTGTTCGGAGGGAGGGGAACTCGTTGGAATAGCGTGATCCTCCCACGTGCTATGTCCTACCGGTGAAGCTTCCCCTGTCAGATGAAAAGAAGCGGCTTGCTAACTGCCCATGTCTCGGAGGAAGCATGGAGCCAGTTTTCGGCTCTCCCCAGATCGGCAGAGGGTGGAGCAGCAACCAGGATAAATAAATTAAAAATTGGCACTAATGGGGGATAAAAATCTGATAAAAAAAAACAATATCGGCCGATATATCGATATCGGTATTTTTTTTACTCCCTAATATCAGTATCGGCATCCGCCTCAAAAATCCAGTATCGGTCGGGCTCTAATATACAGTACAAAGTGCGATGTAATGGTGCCAATGTGGCATCAATGTGTTGTAAATCTGTATAATGGTGGATGGTCTCTATACCATGTAAAAACAAACTATTGTGAGATTTATGCAAAAACATCAGTAAAAAAAGAGAAAAAAAAAAGAAGGTAAACTTGCCATGTGTGTGTTCAGGGTTCAGGGTCAGCTGTCCAAGGCTTTAAGAGATCGTGCTAAGATCCTATTAACTGTAGTTGCTGATAAGTTTAGCGAGTGCCTTCCTTAAATCAACTCCGCTGTACTGGCCACTGAACCAGAATATTGTGTGATTATTACTGTGTCATTTTTTTTTTTTTTTTTTTTTTTTTAATGTTTTTTTTCCCGATTTTTTTATCCCATTTTTATCCCCCGTTTAGTGCTCATTTGAATTATTCAATCCTGGTTGCTACTCCATCCTCTGCCGATCTGGGGAGAGCCGAGACTGATTCCATGCATCCTCCGAGACATGGGCAGTCAAGTCAGCCGCTTCTTTTCACCTGCCCGAGGAAGCTTCACCGGTAGGACATAGCACGTGGGAGGTTCACGCTATTCCAACCAGTTCCCCTCCCTCTGAACAGGCGCCCTTAACGATCAGAGGAGGAACCATATAAGCAACCAGGATGTTGCATGTTTTTGTGAAGGGGGTTCCTATATGAAGGAGACCCCCGGGAGGCACGGGGAGAACATGCAAACTCCACACAGAAAGGCCATTTTGCCGACCCCCACCCGGGTGGTGGGCACTCGAGGACATGCGGACGGGCACGCATTCCTTCAGTGTTCACATCGGCCCAGGTGGGAATCGAACCCACGACCTTCGAGCTGTGAGGCGATAGTGTGTCATTTTGAGTGTTTGTTGAGGAATGGTAGATTTCAGAATAAGTTGTATACTACCAACATGTTGAGTAACATTATTGTGCACTATCACAGATGTGCCAGTAGATGGCAGCATGCACTACATCCTATCATGACAGGATTGTCTTTGTTCTCTGTTCAATGTTTTTATTGTAGTTGTAGTCAATTCCAAGTGAACATTCATTTAGATAAAAACATTAATTATACAAAATATATAAACTGAAACATGGGATTTGTATGAAATGTGATGTATTTGTTAGAAATACATTATTCATTAAGCATCAAAACCTGAATGTGCTGCCCTCCTGCAGACTGCACCCTGAGTGTCTACGGACATGAAGTTACATGACTATGATGCAAAAACATTCCTCATAAATAAAATAAAAAGACTTAAATAGGTAGAATATTGACATTGACTCATCAGCTGCACTTCAGCTGGAGACGAATTCCCTGTAAAGTCTTTACCCATGTTCAAGTCCAGCGTACGTGAGTCTGTATGTGTGTGTGTGTGTGTCCATGCCCTTACTGGAGTATAGTGTTCTGTGTGTGTGTGTGTGTCTCCATGCCCTTACTGGAGTATAGTGTTCTGTGTGTGTGTGTTGTGTGTGTGTCCATGCCCTTACTGGAGTATAGTGTTCTGTGTGTGTGTGTGTGTGCGTGTGTGTCCATGCCCTTACTGGAGTATAGTGTTCTGTGAGTGTGTGTGTGTCCATGCCCTTACTGGAGTATAGTGTTCTGTGTGTGTGTGTGTCCATGCCCTTACTGGAGTATAGTGTTCTGTGAGTGTGTGTGTGTCCATGCCCTTACTGGAGTATACTGTTCTGTGAGTGTGTGTGTGTGTCCATGCCCTTACTGGAGTATAGTGTTCTGTGTGTGAGTGTGTGTGTGTCCATGCCCTTACTGGAGTATAGTGTTGTGTGTGTGTGTGTGTGTGTGTGTGAGTGTGTGTGTGTCCATGCCCTTACTGGAGTATAGTGTTATGTGTGTGTGTGTGTGTGTGTGTGTGTGTGTGTGTGTGTGTGTGAGTGTGTGTGTGTCCATGCCCTTACTGGAGTATAGTGTTCTGTGTGTGTGTGTGTGTGTGTGTGTGTGTGTGTGTGTGTGTGTGTGTGTGTGTGTGTGTCCATGCCCTTACTGGAGTATACTGTTCTGTGAGTGTGTGTGTGTGTCCATGCCCTTACTGGAGTATAGTGTTATGTGTGTGTGTGTGTGTGTGTGTGTGTGTGTGTGTGTCCATGCCCTTACTGCAGTATAGTGTTGTGTGTGTGTGTGTGTGTGTGTGTGTGTGTGTGTGTGTCCATGCCCTTACTGGAGTATAGTGTTCTGTGTGTGTGTGTGTGTGTGTGTGTGTCCATGCCCTTACTGGAGTATAGTGTTCAGTGTGTGTGTGTGTGTGTGTCCATGCCCATACTGCAGTATAGTGTTCTGTGTGTGTGTGTGTGTGTCCATGCCCTTACTGCAGTATAGTGTTCTGTGTGTGTGTGTGTCCATGCCCTTACTGGAGTATAGTGTTCTGTGTGTGTGTGTGTGTGTGTCCATGCCCTTACTGGAGTATAGTGTTCTGTGTGTGTGTGTGTGTGTGTGTGTGTGTGTGTGTGTGTGTCCATGCCCTTACTGCAGTATAGTGTTCTGTGTGTGTGTGTGTGTGTGTGTCCATGCCCTTACTGCAGTATAGTGTTCTGTGTGTGTGTCCATGCCCTTACTGCAGTATAGTGTTCTGTGTGTGTGTCCATGCCCTTACTGCAGTATAGTGTTCTGTGTGTGTGTGTGTGTCCATGCCCTTACTGCAGTATAGTGTTCTGTGTGTGTGTGTGTGTGTCCATGCCCTTACTGCAGTATAGTGTTCTGTGTGTGTGTGTGTGTGTGTGTGTGTCCATGCCCATACTGCAGTATAGTGTTCTGTGTGTGTGTGCGTGTGTGTGTGTGTGTGTGTGTGTGTCCATGCCCTTACTGGAGTATAGTGTTCTGTGTGTGTGTGTGTGTCCATGCCCATACTGCAGTATAGTGTTCTGTGTGTGTGTGTGTGTGTGTGTGTCCATGCCCTTACTGGAGTATAGTGTTCTGTGTGTGTGTGTGTGTGTGTGTGTGTGTGTGTATGTGTGTGTCCATGCTCTTACTGCAGTATAGTGTTCTGTGTGTGTGTGTGTGTGTGTCCATGCCCTTACTGGAGTATAGTGTTCTGTGTGTGTGTGTGTGTGTGTGTGTGTGTCCATGCCCTTACTGCAGTATAGTGTTCTGTGTGTGTGTGTGTGTGTGTGTGTCCATGCCCTTACTGCAGTATAGGCCAACTTCTACAATAAGCCAGATGAGGGCGTGGTTTACAGTGATTTGATAACTGCTAAGGGCTGTTATAATTGTGTAAATCAGTCTCACAGGGCTCATTGCTTTGATAAAACGTGACAACATATAGCCTGCCTGCCTGCTAAGGTTTGAGCAACAACAAAAATGCAATATTGGTAACAAATAATCGTTCTTCCGCCAAGCAATGTAGTCCTTAAAGGAACACTCTGCCCATTTTCAACCAGCTTTGTATCATTAGAACATCAGTAGTTAAAGGACGGCTTTACCGTGGGGAATATGAATATATATCAATCTCACGCCCCTAAGGTTTTAGAATCCGTTGAAATATTTTGAAATTGGAGCTTCACTGCCTGACCTATCAGGCATCTCTCACATTTTTAGGGAAGCCGGATGACGCGTTACGCGTCACCCGGCTTCCCTCCCCGCTTGCGGAACTCGAGCGCCTATGAACTACAAGTCTTGTGAGCCATGGTCCCGCCTCTAGAGGTCCTCCACGCCCCTTCAGAGCTCTCGACGAAAAGCAAAAGGCAGCCATCTTGTTCACCCGCTAGCATACTGTAGCTAGGTTAGCTTTCCATAGCTCCTTGCCAAGAGACCATATCTCCACCATCTGTCACCATATCTCTGGAACGGAAGCACCAAAAGACACGGGACTGGCGGCATTGGAAAGCTCGTCAAATTTTACATCTAGTAGTAGGTGAGTTGAAGTAACGAAATCAACGCTGAGCAATGTACCCATTTTTACACATTTTTACAGAAAATAGTTACAACATCAGATGCGCGTAACTCCTACGAAAATGCCTTAAAATGCATGAAATTTTTTTTATGAAGACATCTCCCGACATATATACTACCGTTTACATTTGGTGCAATTTGGAGGCAATTTTATTTTCGATTTATTTCTTCTTCTTTGTATCTTTTATTGTCAAAGCCTTCTTCTTCTTCTTCTTTGAGTTTTATGGCGGTTGGCAAACATATATGTGCATTACCGCCACCTACTGGAGTTTGATATCAGCCAAATGCCTGAGGGGTGGGCATGAAAACGAAGGCCACGCGAGCCCAGTGCATTGTGGGAAATGTAGTATTTCGGGTCCCCGCACCCGCCCCTCCCCTCCACCACCCCCCCCCCCCCCCCCCCTCCACACAGAGTGGATTTCTGGTGATATCTCTGGCGGGAAACAACCAATTTCAAAAATTTCAACGGATTCGAAAACCTTAGGGGCGTGAGATTTAATATATATTCATATTCCCCACGGTAAAGCCGGCCTTTAACTTAATAACTCATTAACTCAAATCAACTCTCAATAACTGTCAAACTAGATGACGGTTTTGAAGTCATTCATCTAGTTTGACAGTTATTGAGAGTTGATTTGAGTTAATGAGTTATTAATTTGAGTTAGTGTGGACCAGTGATGTCACTGGTCCACACTTTAACACTCAATAACTGTCAAATTAAATGACAGACTTCAAAACAGTTTACAGTTTTCTGATATACTACTGATGTTCTAATGATACAAAGCTGGTTGAAAATGGGCAGATGTTCCTTTAAGTCGTGACATTTAGCAGAATGGTTGCCAAGCGACACACAGACGCAGCAACACACAGATGCTGTTTGGCGCAGTAATGATGTGGTCACAGGTGTGTGTTTATAAGATCATAATCAAGGACCGGAACTATTGTTTTATAAATGCCATTACGGTTTACTGTCATGCTGAGTTGAGGTAGATAGCTGGTTTTTGGTTTCCTTGTTTTACATCAAATGTAAAGAAAATAATATTATACCATAAAGAGCCAGATTAAATAAGTTATGTTGCATTGCTTTCACAGGTAACACTACACTCTAAATACTGCAATAGAGCTACTACTACTGTACTACTACCTCTACTCGTTCTGTTACTACCATAAAGTAATAAGTGCATGGCCTTTGTTTCTGGCGTACCCTGTCTGCACATGTGCCTATCTGGCTTTGTGACTAGCTTGATGCCTGTCTGTCTCTCTGCCTGTCTGTCTGTCTGTCTGTCTCACTGCCTCTCTCTGTCTATGGAGCAGTAATGTTAGTTTTCTCAGACACAGGCAGACCAGACTCTGTAGCGTTGTCAATCAGATTGAGACCCCTCCCGTCCTCTGGATCGGCCGTTCTGGTTGGCAGCTGCAAGCGGGGGCCCTGGCCCGTAATAGGCTCTGCCGTGGTAGGGGGCGGAATGGTGGTGTGCTGTGCAACGTTTGATTGGCTGAGAGGACAGGCACTGCCGAAGCTGCTACATAGCGCCCCCCAGTGTTGTTCGCACTGCCCATGTAACCGACGCCCGACCCATAACCTGACGTCCTCTCCACAGCCCAGCAGGAAGTTCACCAGCTCCACGTATGGCCTGCGAGGAGACAAACAAACACACACACACACACACACACACATAATCAAAAGGATGAAAGAAATTAAACCTCCTACAGTTGTGTGTCCACCAGGAACCTGGCTTCACAGAGTTGGCGTTTATTCTTTGTTTTCTATGGAAAGGTTTTGTTGTTGCACATTGCCAGTATCACTGATGTTAGCGTGTTTCCCTCCCCTGTTTTCTCCCCAATTGTAGTTGGCCAATTCCCCCTGCTGTCCCGGTTGTTGCTGCACCCCCTCTGCCGATCTGGGTTGTAGACTAGCATTATGCTTCCTCCGATACATGTGAAGTCGCCAGCTACTTCTTTTCACCTGACAGCGAGGAGTTTCACCGGTAGGATGTAGCGCGTGGGAGGATCACGCGATCCCCCCCCCCCCCCCCCCAGTTTCCCTCCCCCCCAACAGGCAACCAGAGGAGGCGTTAGTGCAGCGACCAGGACGCATACCCTTAATCCGGCTTCCCACCCACAGACATGCGCAATTGTGCCTGTATGAACGCCCGACCAAGCGGGAGGCAACACGGGGCATGAACCTGCAACCCCTAAGTAAATAATAGACGAAGCCTACAGCTGGTTTTTGAACTCCCATTTGGAAGCCTGGTGTAGCCTGTGGCCATCTTGGGGTCCTTGCACACTGCACAGCTCACGTGAGACAGCATGAGATGGGGGGTTTCCCAGAGACGCAGCTCCGCCTCCTATTGGTCCATGATCGGCAAGCTGCGCCATCAGTGAACATGTGACCTCAAAGTATCGCAGCTCCAAGTATCACATCCTCAATTGTCTCTTATTACGGCACATGGCTCCTTTTTCATCAATTAATACAAGCAGACAGATAAATATCGACTCCCGTTTTACTTAGAAAGTGCTTTAAAATCTGAATGTCAACATCAATTTAAACAAACGATTCAGCGATTATCTGTCAACGATTCGATTCGGCATCGCGACACATCCGCATTGCAATGCAATGCATCGATTAAACGATTAATTTTGACACCCCTAGTGGGTAGGCAGGGAATGTACCGCTGCACTACCCGTGCGCCCCTTAGCATGTTTTTTAAGAATAACTGGATTAATTTCTGGCCATTCAATTTTGTTTTTGTCGTTCATTTGTCATGTGTGATATCGGATTAATTGTTTTGTGTGTGTGTGTGTGCATGCGTGCGTGCGTGCGTGTGTGTGGCCCTCACCCCGGGGGGAACAGCAGGTGGAACTGGACCAGGTCCCCCATGGTGTCCATGTGGTCTTGTAGTGCCAGGCAGAGCTGGTGTTTGGAGTAGCACTCTCTCTGGAGCGAGAACACCATCTCTCTGACCGCCCCGCAGCGCCGGCTCACACAGCTGAAGCGCTGGCGGAGGCCCAGCGCCATGCACCGCAGTGCATCCTTCACAAACGACTTGCCCTGGGAGGAGGACAAGGAGTGGGAGCACAAGAATCACTTGTGTTTGTCCGCTACAATGCATGCATAGCACACATGGAATTTGAGCTGGTTCATTGGCAGTATTATGCTTAGTACACAGGATTGACACAGTGTGGGTGCAGGACAAAATGTACCAGGACCTGAGCTACAGCGCAGACAAGACGGCAGACTAAAAATAAACACACTACAAGTTAGGGTTGTCAAAAGTATCGATAGTATCGATAAAAGTCAATACTAAAACATTTAAATGGATACAATACTCATTTGCAACAGGTATCGATAGTATCGATAAGTATCCATACTAAAAATTTGAAACGGATACAATACTCATTTGCAACTGTATCAATATCAGCAGTGCTTTCTGTTAATGAAAAATCAAACATACTGTACAACTGATTTGTCCCTCCCTGTTTGGTGGGTATATTTTGCTTCAACAAGTTCAAAGTATTCTGATAGGCTGATGACTAGAACAGGGGTAATCTGCTGTGTTATGATAGGCTGATGACTAGAACAGGGGTAATCTGCTGTGTTATGATAGGCTGATGACTAGAGCAGGTGTAATCTGCTGTGTAAGGTCAAAGTTTTGAATGAGTTTTATCAGGTCTAGATTATGGAGAAGCGTGCATCTGTCCGTCCATCTGTCTTTGTTTATTTTTTATGCCTCTTGATGTGTTGTTGTCATCCCACCGCATGGTATCGAAAATGGTATTGAGTATCGATATTTTCCTGGGTATCGGTATCGAAGTAGAAATTCTAGTATCGTGACATCCCTACTACCAGTACAGTCAGTGCTGGAGAGGTGTGCCATGATGAAGACTTAGCATCGCCATAGGTCACTGTGTGGATCACAAGGCGCATGCTACAACACCACAGGAACACAGTGAAAGAAGCTGAGGATTTTGGGCAGTAGTCTGGTTTGCTGATGTTGCTGCTACCTCCAGACCCAGTGGTACGCAACCTTGCCCTACTCAGGAGCCACATTAATGACCAAAAAAATCGAACCACAATCCAAAAAAGTCCCTTTCCTCCATTTATGTATTTATTTATTTAAAGTAGGACTTAATGCAAAAATGTAAGAATAAATCATGAAAATAAATGAAAGGTTCAAATTAATCTGCTCGGTAGGCGCTAAATTGCAACTCTTTCACTCGATTTCTTATTTTGTAATGTTATATTCTTCAGAAGGTGGGTTATCATTCATTCATTGCATCGTAATGTTATAGTTTTCTCTTGCAGTTTTCTAAGCAAAATGTTGTAGTCGGGTAAAGGGGGTATTTGGATTCAGAAATCAGGGAAAGGGTTTTACTGAAGCCAAACTAGAACGACCGTAACGCGGACTTATGCCTCCGCCATTAGTTCATTATACAGTCCAAATCGCCATTTGAGGCAAATTGGAAGAAATTCCGTCAAGGCGCTCCTGAGATGTTGCGTTACAGAGCTTGAAAATTGGGTGTGTGAGGTCACAGTGACCTTGAACGTTGACCACCAAAATGTCCTTGAGTCCAAGTGGACGTTTGAGGCAAATTCTAAGAAATTCCATCAAGACATTCCTGAGATATCGCGTTAACAAGCTTGAAAATGGCATTCGAGAGGTCACAGTGACCTTGACCTTTGATAACCAAAATGGAATCAGTTCATCCTTGCGTCCCAGTCGATGTTTGAGCCAAATCAGAAGAAATTCTATCAAGGCGTTCTTGAGATATTGTGTTAACGAACTTGAAAATGACGTTCGAGAGGTCACAGTGACCTTGACCTTTGACCACCAAAATCGAATCAGTTCATGCTTGAGTCCAAGTCGATGTTTGAGACAAATTTGATGAAATTCTGTCAAGGCATTCCTGAGATATCGCGTTAACAAGCTTGAAAATGAGAGGTCACAGTGACCTTGACCTTTGACCTTTGACAACCAAAATCTAATCAGTTCATCCTTGAGTCCAAGTCGATGTTTGAGGCAAATTTGATTAAATTCCGCCAAGGCATTCCTGAGATATCACGTTAACAAGCTTGAAAATGGCGTTCGAGAGGTCACAGTGACCTTGACCTTTGACCTTTGACCACCAACATCTAATCAGTTCATCCTTGAGTCCAAGTGGATGTTTAAAGGGGGACTAACCCCCTAGATATGTATCAGAACAGTGATTTGAAAATACCTATGGAAAAAACCAAGAAATGACATATGCTCTTGTCTATACTGGACTCTTTGGCTGTGTTAAAGTCAAGATTCTTTTTCGGAAATCGACGCCATTACAGTTTGCCTACTGCCTCAAAAATAATTTATTTGATAGGGGCAATATCTTTATAAATATCAACAACTAGCCAACGCTGTTGGTCTGTATGGAAACAGAAAATCTGAAAATGGTTGAAAGTTATATCAATTTGGTAATTCAGTGACTAGAAATTTAATTATTTTTCTGCATGTATCTCTATGGCAGGGTGTCAAATTACGTTACGAGAGCAAAGTGACATGGGCTCGTTAACAGCAGCACACCCACAATAGGACAAACCTCTCGCTCTGGGGTAACACAATGCGAGATTTCTCCACGTAATTCCCTCGTCTAACTAGAGATAAACCGCGCAATGAAATCCGTTTTTAATTTGCGTTTTGGGGCTTTTCGTGATTCTTGTTAAAAGTTACTGCAGCGCAGCCGGGCAGTGTCAGACCTCCATGTGAAGAGGTCCGCCCGCGCGTCCCCGCTGCCTGAGCACACAGCAGCTCGTGCTCGCGCTCTAAAAGGCAGGGTGCCTACGAGCTGCTGCGTGGCCGGTAGAAAGGGCTCCAGACTCGGTGTGATACTCCTCTAACAGCATTTGAGCTTATTCAGGTAAGATATTTATAATGTAATGACACATTCAGCGATAAACTGTCTACAATAAAGACATATGTCAAATATGACAACGTGGTGTTCAGTATTTTAAGAGCACAGGAGCTACTTGCCTGATCAAATCCATTCCGCATAGCAAAACACACACACAGCGAGTCAACCCCCCCCCCCCCCCCAGTCCCCAGTCGCTCTGCTCTGCTGACATTTCGTGAAAAGTTGGCGTTGCTTGTACACAGTGACGTTATTATAGTAGCCGATGTGTTTAGACCAGCTTTGTCACGTTGTCACGTCGTAGTATAGCGTTATATTTTACATGTGCGCTAAACTGCGACGCTATTTGTTTGCGGAAATATCAGACTGCTCTCTCTGCTCTCAGAACACAGAGAGCCCAGCTGCGGCCGCGCGCCCCCGGAGCTTGAGGCTCGTCCATGAGGTTACAGTACGACTCTCTCCTGCCCGCTCCCACCTGCCTGGGCTTGAGACAGTGCTTCCAACTCGGACTGATAATATAAACATCATCATTCGAGCTTATCCAGGTAAGATATTAATAAAGTAGTGACACATTCAGCGGGAAACTAACTATAATTAAGACATGTGCCAACTTTGACGACGTTTGGTTCAGTATTTTAACACCTTAAGTGCCATAGCCGAAATAATTCGTCTTACATAATCCAACGCTTAAGTGCCAGAGCCGAGTTTACTCGTCTTACATAAACATTTTTTTTTTTTTGACGGTGGGACATCAATCAACAACTTTTACATCTTCGAGATCACTATTGGAGCAAGATAATGTGTATAATCTATTTTACCGACCCACTAAGTGTTGACAGTGCTCCCCCAGACGACCGAAATCAAAGAAAAAACTGCCGCGGGACCAAGCCGTTCAAGGAAATGCCATGGCGATTTTACAGTAATCCGTTCCAGACTTGTCTTGCCTGAGAGCGGCCGCGCACCGGCAGCAGCACACAGAGAGCGGAGAGCGATTTGCAAAATAGATCATAGGTGAAACACACTTTGAAACACCTCAGAAAGGCCAGAATCAACATCTGCCCATCGCCCACGCATTCCCTGGCCCATCTTGACTCGCACAAGGAGCGTCTGCACGCAGGCAAGCAGGCAGGCAGGCACACAGGCAGGCAGCAGCAAAAGCGCTTCTGACACGCCCGCTGTACAGCCAGGAGGAAGGAGGAGAAGACACACGGAGGGAGGAGTTTGAATGAGAGGGGTGTTTCCTGTTGTTATGGAGGAAATTACTGTTCAAAACTATTGTTTAGAATGTCTGACGGTCTTACTGATGCCAAAAATGAATGGTTAAAGTGACTGTTTCACAAAAAGCCATTTATCTCTGAATAAATTTCCAGACGCTGAAACCATGCTGTACTCAACGGCTAATATCTACATAACTACTAACTCTGCAAACTAACTCTTTTAGACAGAGAAAGCACACATTCTATTAGTTATTTTTAGATGATTGGTGTTCATGAATTCTTAACAGAAAAGAATCCTCGGCTGTTTCTAAAATGAGCCAGAATCGTCAAAAACACCCCTGGCACAACTTACCTACAGGAATGAAAACATGGCTGGCATTCAATGTGTTAAGAGCAAACTTCAATAAGAATAGGCTTGGAGTTCTGAAGAGCCGAAAGGGTACAGGGGGCGTAGGGGAGTAATTATCTTGAAATCCCATAGTCTTTGGGGACAACCTGACGTCAGGTTGTACCAAATCTCCCATTCATTTGAGAAAAAAAAAAGCAGTGTTCGACCCTTAGAGGGCGCTTCTGCCAGTTATGCTGCTGAAAAATGATACAAATGGTAAAATGGCAACAGTTTGGTGTCAAATGTGGAAATTCTGACCAGAATTCTTCACACATCACCCCCAAAGTCATATATATTGGTTAAAAGCTGAAAAAAAGTGTTTTGGAGGTAAGTTCTCCTTTAAGGCAAATTTGATGAAATTCCGTCAAGGCGTTCCTCAGATATCGCGTTAACGAACCTCGGACGGACGTACGGATGGACAACCCGGATCCATTATGCCTTCGGCCTGGCTATCGCCGGCGGAGGCATAAAAAGTTTGAGAACCTCATATCCTAAGAACGAGTCTCAGTAATACAACCACAAGCTTGTACACAATAGCCTTCCCATTCCTGCCCATACACATAAGCCCTTTTCCCACATGCGTACCGGAAAATTACCTGTAAGTCAATATCGGACATTTCCCTGAATTTCCCTTCACACCTTAGCGCGCGCATATGGGAATCTAGTCGTCAAATAGCCGGTATGTTGGGGGGCGGGGGGAGCTTATTTGGGGGGTCGGCAAAACTTCACTGAGTCCTCCGTACTTATTCGCAGCAGCCTGACACAGGACAGACGCAGCGAGAATGGCAGAGGCTTGCAAGGCAAGCTGCCCAACGCTTGTAGCCTATGTATGTAGAGAAAGCAAATGCACTAAGCGAAATGTGGAAGTAGTTTGCTTTGATGTGCGCGAATGATTAGATGATGCACTTTGAAGAAGTTGGGATCCGTGTCTGAGAGAAATAGTTGCTGGTTCGATGTTTATCCGTTCACCTGCGTCGCGTTGAAGCACTTTTTACAGACTGGCTTCGTTTGATGTGTCCGGGGTTGCCTTCGGAAATCAGCAAGCTGACATACTGCTCTTATTAGGCTATCACAAGATCATTTCGCCAGTTTGCTTTAATGTGCGCGAATGATTAGATTATGCCCACTGGAACATTAAGCAACGTGTGTAGGCTACACTTCGCCCATGATTGAAGGACCGCTGTCGCGGAAAATGACTGGACCCGTTTCCACTTGCGTCCCCTTAAGAGCATACCGCTCTTCTGACTGGCTCGAAACTGGTGAAATGTCGGGGACGACGGGGTCGCGCTTATACCGGCACGGCGCCTTTCCCACATGCAGGCATTACACCACGTTCCGGTCATTTTGCGGTACAAAGCGCATGTGGGAAAAGGGCTATAGTTACATCACTTTAAACAAGATGGACAGACATGTATTCTCTCTGAGGGGCCTGGTCTCCCCACAGAGACATGAGCAGGGGAGGCGATTAAGCCACAGACTGCTGAACTTTGACCCACATTAAAAGAGTCAATGCATTTTATGAGCACCAAAACACAAAATACATTTAGACTGTCGGCTTTGGTATCTGATTTGAAAGCGTAAAGAGTGAGACAGGTGGGATTTTATTTTTATAGAACAATATATGAACAAGACAATCAGGCTCAGACACAGGAAAAGAAAGGGAAAAACATACATACATCATTGTGTTTATAAGAGATATCGTGTGCCTGGGATCCCGCCTAAGGGGTCCATGTGATACCAGCCGGGCGAGCCATCCATCATGCCCAACCTCAGTCACTTATCATTCCTAACCTCGTCAAAGTAGGCCAAAAACGGGTCCCAGATATTTGAGAACCTTTTAAGCGTGTTGGTTCTCAGGGACCTGAGTCTCTCCATCTGTAGAACAGAGATCATGTCCGTCAGCCACACCCGAAAAGAAGGACGAAGAGGAGGACTTCCACTCCTTCAGAATAAGTCTTTTGGCGACAGTTGTCCCCAGTGTCAGAGATTGTTGCACGGCCGTAGGGAAGTCCAGAGAGGACTCAGAGCAGCCGAAGATGGCGAGTTCTGCCTCCGGCTGTAGGGTCATTTTGTAAGCCTTGGAGTACCAGTCAAATATTTTGTCCCAGAATCCCGTTAAAGAAGGGCAGAAGCAAACGGCATGAGATAGTGTTCCCTCTGACGCCTGACACCTGTCACAAAGTGACGAGACAGAAGGGAACATCCTGTGCAGTTTATGTAGTGAAGACGATGAGCGACCTTAAATTTAACCCCTGCTATTAACTGAGCAGAGTTGTACCAGAGACAGACTCCTTTCCCATATAATATCAGATAAATCGATACCAAGTTCGCCCTGCCATGCTTCCTTAATCTTCTCAGTAGAGGCTGTGTTGCGGTTGTCAAACAGACATACAAATCTAGAGATAAGATGCTTGGAGTGAGGAGGGCTCAGCAATACATCAAAAAAAGCATGCTCATTTGGAAGCGCTTCAAAGGCGTGAATCTTGGATCGAACATAATTTCTGACTTGCAGAATCATCTGAGCCAGTTTGTGCCGGGCAACTCAAACTTCCTCTTCAGTAGATCCAAGGATGCAAGATGATCATCTATGTATAGGTCTTTGATGGAAACTAGCCCCGTCTCACTCCAGGCCATGGTAGCTTTTGTCTAACCATGGAGCCAAAAAAGAGTGATTGAAATAAATTGGTGTGTGGACAGGGTGAACTTCAAAAAAGCGAGCCAACATAAGTTTCAGGTTGCATATAATGATTGTATGCGGATTCTGATGAAAAAACCTAGGTGGAGTAGTGCAAGTGACCTGTTTTGTAAGGCAGGAGTCTACACTTTTCAGGCCCTCCTTAGAAACTTAATATACAAATTTATCGGCAGACTAAATGTGTCCCAGAATGCGATCATAGTACTGCAAACCAACCCTGTGTTTAGTGCTGTGAGATACAACTCACGAATGTGGTCCTATTGGTATAGGTGCATTCTATAGATCTTAATTCTTTCTTGTATGTTTTATTTTTCTTAAGTGTTGTTCATGTATGTGTTTTTCTATGGACTCTGGCCTCTATCTTAAGTCTTAAGTGTTTATTTTATGTATATATTTTGTATTTGCTTACATGTTAAGCACTTTGGTCAACTGTGGTTGTTTTAAATGTGCTATATAAATAAACTTTGCCTTGCCTTGCCTTGCCTATCGTTGCAACGGCCTATGAACTGCGCCCAACGTTAGACGCAGCCCAGAGTAGTGAGCGTGGACCAGCGCACTCAATATTTTGGTATCGGCGCTACAGGCGGCCTTAAGCATTATAACCACGCCTTTTAAGTGTAAAATTATGCACAATCTGGTCATTGGAGCAGTGCAGTAAACGAATCACAATCGTCCCTTTTAAGCTCCAATTCCACGGTACGATCCAGTAAAGCCAGAAAAGCCAACCGCTCTGCTCCCCCCCTCCCTTTCATCCCGTCTGTCTGTCTCCATATATAGGCTATCATTCCATATTATTATGCTTCTCAAACCAATCTAACTGCAGTTTAAATACTGCAAGCATGTAAATACGCTACACTATAGCAAGATCAAAGTGAAAAGAATGTTCTAAACGCATTGGCTAGGCCTATCCCTATGTCATGATGAGATTAGATTGGTGAAAGTTTGTCCAGAATGATATCGTTTTCTCTCCCCTGCTGCACAGGTAGGATGATGCACATAAATATAGCCTACATTATGTAAAGTCATTGCATAAATGTGTTTTTATTGTAAAACTAAATGTGAAGTAGGAGCGGACATCACAGTATAGAACAGTATACATGACAGTAGAACCACGTTACACTGTCACTTATCTAAATCACGTTAAATCTGCGAGGGATATATATAGCCCCAGGATGACATATATGTTTCACATAGGGTTGTGTTTTGATTTCGCAATTTTATTTTGTCCAATATTGAAATGTTCTACAATTGCATGTTGTGTTAACATTACACATTATTTCTAGCTACCTTTCTATCTATTTAGGCTAATTTGGATGCTATTTATTATCGAAATGTATTAGCCTAATGCATGCTGGGAGATTTCACATGTGTGGCTTTGTGCCTGTCTGCTGTCTGATGCGCGAGGCAGTGAGAGAGAGAGAGAACCGGCGAACTTTTTTTCCAGCAGTCGTATTGTGCCTGTCTGATGAGCAAGAGAGAGGGAGTGACACAGAGAGAGGGGGGACAGAGAGTTAGATGGCAGAGGAGAGCTCCACGCAACCGGCGCACTGAATAGGCCTGGTTTTGAAAAGCGCTAAGCGCTAAATTAACACCAGGGCGGAAGATATCGTTAGGCCGGTATTTAAGGCCGAAACGCCCATTCTGGCCTATTCTGGCACTGCGCCACGACTGTTTGGCGTAAAGCGCATTTCGGGGCCTAAAGCCATGTTGCTATCTTCCCGAGGCAGGCGCAAGGCACGTTTTTTTTTGCGTTTAAGGCCAGTTTTTGCGCCTAAGGCCTGTGGGAGAATAGGGCCCCTTGTGTCTGATAATAAAAGTTGATTGATTGATTGATTGATTGATTGATTGATTGATTGATTGATTGATTGATTGATATACGGCCAATCATGGAGAGGGGGAGGATTCTCCAGTTTTCTATACACTGTTTAAGTCTTGAAACAAAGTCCGCAAAGTAAAATTTAAATATTAATTTCGGATCTCTGGGAATGGTCAGGCCAAGATAGGTGAGACGGTCCCTTGCCAATTTGAATGGGACATTTTCCAGGAAACCAGGAGTGAAGACAGACAGGTGGGATTTGAACCATTGAACAAATACACACCAAGCAGCTGTTTATCTCACTGGGCTAGAGCCAGGGGCTGTCCAGTCTTCTTCATCAGCTTATTTCTATCAGTGTTCAAACTACCCATGATAAAGAAGCATCATTGCTATCTTACAGCCAGCAGCTTGTCATGTGAGCATTTCTGAAGCCAGAGCCTGATGGAGGGACTGAACCAACAACCTTCTGCACCACAGCCATATGTTTATCTGGAGCTAGGGCTCTGTCTGTCTGTTTCTCTGTCTGTCCCACTGATGATATCATCAGTGATGTCATAAATTCACTCTCTCACACACAGGCTATAGTTCAGTGATGACATCACTGATGTCATCAGTGATGTCATACATAGGCATTGTGACATTATTGTGAGATCACTGATGATGTCATCAGTGACACACACACGAGAGAGACTGAGGGAGAGGGAGAGAGGAGAGGGAGTGAGAGAGGGGGAGAGAGACTGAGGGAGAGGGAGAAAGAGGAGAGGCAGAGAGACTGAGGGAGAGGGAGAGGGAGAGAGAGAGACTGAGGGAGGAGAGAGAGAGGAGAGGGAGTGAGAGAGGGGGAGAGACTGAGGGAGAGGGAGAAAGAGGAGAGGCAGAGAGACTGAGGGAGAGGGAGAGGGAGAGAGAGAGACTGAGGGAGGAGAGAGAGAGGGAGACATTGCATGTGCGCCAATAGGGCAGGTGAGGCCATGCAGCAGCCGAGCTGCGTATGCGAGCTGCAGGATGGGCGAGGCTAGGAATCGAGCGCACGTAGCGCGCAAGATGCCTAGTTTTCTACAAGTGGGCTAAACGTTCAGTTGTAAGTCAGAGCCACATGTGACATGTAGGTCTGGGCAACATGGAAAATTTGCTTTTCATCATCAATTTAGACATCAGAAATGTGTCATGATCAGAGTTGGGGTCCGTTACTCAAAAAAGTAATGTATTACACATTACTTTCAAAAAAAGTAATGCCTTACTTTACTTGATTACTCCCTGGAGAAAGTAATTTGTTACACTACTCGTTACATTACTTTTGCGTTACTCCGTAACATCGCCTGAGATGCATTGTCACATAATTTGCCAGTTAACAATACAACATTAAACCTTACATATGCCCATATATTAGCACAAATCTCTATCGTAATAAGGTAGGTTGCAAAACTTTTCCTGTCTGATGATGGCTGTCCGTTCCCTGCCATCTGTATTTTGCTCAATATGTTTCTGAAAAATGGCGATTTCATTCTACTGTTGAAACTGGCAACATTTCCTCTACCATGTAGGAGGCAACAAGCCTGTCCATCTCTGATTTTGATGTTACCTGGTGAAAAGCAAGCTTTTGCTGCTTGCTTGGGGTCAAGGCGGGCGACTCAGCTTGGCTCTGCGGGTCTCTCGCAACCAGCTTTGTGTTATCATGTTTCCTCTGCAGATGCTTTGAGAGGTCCTTCCGCGCAACAAATTCGAAAGAAGTAATGTGCGTATCTCCACCCCTCAAAGGTTGTTGTAGAGGACGGCAAGGCGGGTGCTACTGCGCGTTTTCTGGCAGATTGCAATTCAATTATTACGGAGCATACCGCACTGCGCCCACTTCACTAGAACACGTTATATCTGCGAGGGGTATTTACAGACCCCATCGCTGTATGTGGGTTTCTCTTATGGTTTACATTTCATTTCATTTTGTCCAATATTCAAATATTCCAGAATTGCATGTTGTGTTAAAATAAATATGATTTCTATCTAACACTTTTTAGCCTGATTTAATTGTAAAACAGAGTGTAAAAAGTCATACAAAGCTTTCTGGGAAATTTAACCTGTGGAAGAGGGAAGTGGATGGACTTCCCAGCATGCCCTGGGGTAGTGTGTTTTGTTTGTAGATTATTTTGTCAATTGTTTGTCAATGTGTTTTGGAGGTTAAAATGATTTCTTGTTCTATATGCATGATGTTAGTTATGGGAACAGGAGCTGCTATCTCTACCAATGTGATGGAGAGAAAACAGAGCCAGGCAGAACACTTAGACCAAGGTAAATAAATTGTTCATTTTCTCATTCTCTATAATAAGGATATGAGCCACTGCGTGTCAGAAAATAAGCTATTTACAGGACATAAATTTAATTCCTCGTTTCCAGACTGCTGTTCGGCGCATTATGCTTTGTGGTGCATCAATAAAAAATAAAAAATAAGGTGAGTTAAACATCATAGGGTGAGATAAACACCACAATTATTTTACATTGAATGATATGATTAAAATGAATTTAGACTCAGTGGTAAATGGAATCAAATGTGATCTTCAAAGATGGGCCCCTTTATCAATATCACTACTTGGACAGGTTACCATTATCCACCTTATTTCTAGCTGCCATGATGCCTGATGGGTGCTTCCGCTTCCGGTATAATTTTTACACTGCTTTAACTTGACAAAAAAAACGTCTATGAGGATTTTACAGCAGAGCCATTCTGCTCTACAGCCGTGTCGTTCGGGTGCTGGGATAACGTAATGCATTGTGGGTAGTCGGCTACTGTGGCTAATGCTAACGGCTAGCGTAATAGTTACTTTACATGGCAGTAAAACGCCACTGAATGACCAAATTGATTTAACTTTTAACCATTTCGAGTAACACTGTTTCCATACGGACCCGCAGCGTTGGTTAGTTGTTTATAACGTGACTATATTTATAACTTTTATAACGGACTCCAGCTTCCGGTTTATAATTCAGGTCTGCAGCATAGACTGTATAATGGTCTGCAGCCGAGTATAACAAAGGAAATGGCAAGCTGCAACAATAAGTCACGTTAAACCGGACCTTGTTCCCACAATTATTTTTTACAGTGGGGCATTCAAAAATAAGGTGGATAAAGATGAATGTTTTACCGAGGCTATTGTATCCAATGCAGATGTTGCCTAATTACCTCCCTCTTAAGTTCTTTAAATCAATACATAGTATGATCTGTAAATTTGTGTGGAAGCATAAGCATCCCAAACTTAAGATGGAGAAATTGCAGTTGCCTGTGGACACAGGAGGATTAGCACTTTCTAATATAATGTACTTTCACTGGGCTTCACAAATTAGATACATTGCAGAATGGATAACTAACGCTACATTTCTGGATTTAGAAGCTGGGTTTGTGCCCGTTCTTTCAGATATCCCGTTTATAAATAATGGAGTCTCACTACAGGGGATGAATGAAAACTTTATAGTTAGAAATACTCTCAAAACCTGGAATCAGGTACGTAGGCATTTTGGGATAACAAATCAATACTCTGTTTTGGCACCTATGTAATCCGGACTATGTACAATCTTGTGTAGATGTGGGTTTCAAAACATGGAAGGATTCTGGTATGTAAGATCTCTTTTTGGGGCGAACTCTTAAATAATTGTTACGTTATTTACAACTATACCATATAGTTATATTCAATCTATACCAATATATAAGACTGGTTTGGGTACGAATCAGTTGAAAAATATTCTATTGAAAGCTTCTTCTTTAAGGAAGAAATGTATATGTTTTATTTATAATCAAATGTTTGTTAACAGCGCTGCTATTAATAGTAAAATATCCTGTCACAGTGACCTTGGCCTTTGACCTTTGACCACCAAAATTTAATCAGTTCATGCTTGAGTCCAAGGCGATGTTTGAGGCAAATTTGATGAAATTCCGTCAAGGCATTCCTGAGATATTGCGTTAACAAGCTTGAAAATGGCATTCGAGAGGTCACAGTGACCTTGGCCTTTGACCACCAAAATCTAACCACTTCATCCTTGAGTCCAAGTCGATGTTTGGGGCAAATTTGATGAAATTCCGTCAAGGCGTTCCTGAGATATCGCGTTAACAAGCTTGAAGATGGCATTCGAGAGGTCACAGTGACCTTGACCTTTGACCACCAAAATCTAATCAGATCATCCTTGAGTCTAAGTTGATGTTTGAGGCAAATTTGATGAAATTCCGTCAAGGCGTTCTTCAGATATCGCGTTAACAAACATCGGACGTACGTACGTACATACGTATGTACAGACGGACATACATACGGACGGACAACCCGGATCCATTATGCCTCCGGCCTGGCTATCGCCGGCGGAGGCATAAAAAAGCATCCATCTCAACGCGTCCTTTAACACATTCAGTGCCAGCGACGCCATATGGCGTCATTAGAAATTTACCGTAGAGTGCCAGCGACGCCAAATGGCGTCAATAACTCGAATTTTTTTTTTTGACGGGGGGGTGTCGATCTATGCCTCTTACATCGCCTCTTACAATATTCAGAGGTATTGAATGTGTCTAACCTATTTTACAGAACCCTTAGGTGGCGACAGCGCTCTCCAGATGAGAGAACGTGGAGTGAAACACACAGAAGAAGTCATTGGGGGGAAGGAAATCGCATCGCATCCGTCCGTATGCAGCGGCTTCATTGAAGCAACGTTTAGCTGTGCCCCTGCAGCAGCCAATCTGCTATCACAATTGAGCACCTCGTGTCCGCTGCAACAGCCTCCGTGTCCGCTGCAACACATGATCAGCCGTGGATTTGTTATTATTCTCAACTCGAAGCATGGGAGCTGGTACACGCGGCTGTAAAAAAGCAGGATCTAGCGGACTTTTTCAGTGCTGAGCACAGGCAGAGAAAACCGCAGAGCAGAGAGACACTCCTCCCACAACGGGGGGGGGGGGGGGAGGAGGGGGGGAGGTGGGCACGCAGAGCCAAGTACACAACACAGACCCAGACAGCAGGACAGGGTTGGCAAACGCAAGCCAGAATATCCGATGCCCACCAGCAGCAAAAGATCAGCAAGAAGCTGCAACCAGCAGCGCATGCAGGCGCCAGCGCTGCTGGTTTCAGCTAAAAATATTATTCTTCCAAACAAAATTCCCTTGCCTTCACTGTTTTATTGAAGGAAATTATTTTTGAGGTGTGACTACATCAGAAAATTAGCTTCAGAGTCAGTGATGTGCTTGAAATGTTTAATTTCACAAAAGGCTCATTATCTCAGCTCGTAGAAAAAAAGCTCTGTTTTTCGTTCAATCAAGCTATCTTCTCCGGCTCATAACTAAAGAACGGAAAATGGGATCAATAAACTTTTTTTTGCAGGTGATAGAAGAGAGTCTCATCGTTATTTGTGCGTGTTCAGTGTTTACATAGTAATTATTAAAGAAATTATATGACTGTTTTAAAATGCATTGCGGCCTATGTGGCACAGCAAGCAACCTTTTGCCCAAGGGCCGTGGCACTGAAAGTGTTAAGAAGGACCTGCTCTGGAATATTACAAGGCCAGCAAGTAGTTGTTGTTAGTGCAAAATGTATCAAATTGCTAAATGATTTGAAAACTGTCTTACTGTTCATGTACAGTATCAACATTGCCTGTGTGTGTGTGTGTGTGTCTGTGACATGTATTTGATCCTCCCCACCTGTGAGTCGTATCGACCAGCGTTGTGCAGCAGAGTGAGACAGATGTGGTGCAGCCCGCGGATTTCACAGGAGTTGTTGAAGCACTGAAACGTCCCACAGCCGACATCGCCTGAACTCACCAGACAACTCTGGATCTCCGCTGAACGAGAGAGAGGAAGATAGAGAGAGAGAGAGTTGGTTGATGGGTCATGATTTGGTTAGAAAAACATAACCAATCCAGCCATTAATCTTTGTCCGCTCCAGAGGAAATTTACTTTTGAGTCAGTCTCCCAAACCTTACAGGACGCACATAGAAGTTGCATCCTGTTTAGCACATTATATGAATTTAAGCATACATCTATTAACTCATTGAGTGCCAATGATGGCTATAGTCGTCAATTCAAATACTAACGTAGAGTGCCAATGACGACTAAAGTCGTCAATTGCGTTTTTTGACGGTGGGACGTGGATCAAAGCCTGATCCATCTCCTGTGAAAGTATGGTGGATGTTGAATGTGTAAAAGCTATTTTACGGACCCATTAGGTGGCGACAGTGCTCTCCAGATTAGAGAAAGGCGAGGAAAAAAGAGAGAAGAAGTCATGGGGAAACGGAAATCGCATCGGTATGCATCGATATGCATGAAGCATAATGTTAGCTGTGCCTGCAGCAGCCAATCTGCTGCCACAATTGAGCCCCTCCGTGTCCGCTGCGATAGCCCATCTGCATGATTAGTTGTGGAGTTGTTATTATTCTCAACTGGAAGCGATGGGAGCCTGTGACAAATACACGCGGAACGCTGTAAAAAAGCTGGATGTAGTGCACTTTTCAGTGCAGAGCAAACTCAGCAGAGAGCCACCAGAGCCACCAGAGACACACCCACAGAGGAGGGGTTTGCAGTTGAGGGGGGGGGGGGGGGGGGGCACGCAGGGCAGCATACAACACCGACCCAGACAGACCCAGACAGCAGGACAGGATTGGCAAACACAAGCTAGAATATCTGATGCCCACCAGCAGTAAATCAAGACCAGCAAGAAGCTGCAACCAGCAGCGCACGCAGGGGCCAGCGCTGCTGGTTGCAGCTAAAAAATATTATTTTGCCAAACAAAATTCCTTTGTTTTCACTGTTTTATTGAAGGAAATTATTTTTGAGGTGTCACATCAGAAAATATTAGCTTCAGAGTCAGTGAATGTGCTTGAAATGCTTCATTTCACAAAAGGCTGATTATCTCAGCTTCTAATTTGAAACGTCTCTTTTTGCTCAAAACAACCTATCTTCTCCGGCTGATAACTAAAGAACGGAAAATGGTATCAATAAACTTTTTTTTGCTTATGATACAATAGAGTCTCCTCGTTCTTGGTGCGTGTTCGGTGTTTACATAGTAATATCACACAATATTCTGTGGGCCTCGAGAAATCACTGAAAACGCTCTGAAACTCTGGCACTGGGAGCGTCCGTTCTCCAAAAGTGGCTGGCACTCAATGAGTTAAGACCTTGAGAACTTCTACTTCTGCTGCATTTTTCTTTTCTTTAATATTCAGATTTGTTTTTCTTGCATGCAAACATCTTACGGTTGAACCATTCTTACACTAAATAAGTATTTATTGCCGTCTACACTAGAGCTAATCTGCCAGATTAGCTCAGTGACTCTTTCTTTGAAGATGAAGAGCTCTGAGGATGAAGCTTCAGCTGAGACACAGTAAGCTGAAACTGTCCAGTAAAGACTGACATGTAGGCGTATGCTTTGATTTTGCAGCAGCAGTCCATAACTTAACATTTGGAATTGGTAAATGTTTGAAATATCTATAAGGAGGAGAGCCAGTCAACCATTTGTGTTAATGATGTAATGCATTAACTCATTGAGTGCCAATGACGACAATCGTCGTCAATTCAAATAGTAACGTAGAGTGCCAATGACGACGATTGTCGTCAATTGCGTTTTTTGACGGTGGGACGTGGATCAAAGCCAGATGCATCTCCTGTAAAAATATGGGCGATGTCGATTGTGTATAAGCTATTTTACGGACCCATTACGTGGCGACAGTACTCTCCAGATTAGAGAAAGGTGAGGAAAAAACAGAGAAGTCATGGGGAAACGGAAACCGCACCGGTATGCATCGATATGCATGAAGCATAACGTTAGCTGTGCCTGTGAACAGCAGCCAATCTGCTGCCACAATTGAGCCCCTCCGTCTCCGCTGCGATAGCCCCTCCACATTATTAGTTGCCGACACCAGCGTCTTTCTGAAAAGTTACATTATTCTCAGCTGGAAGCGCTGGGAGCCACAGGCGACAAAAAACGGCGGAACGCTGTGAAAAAGCTGGGACTCGCCTGGCCTGACACACGCAGCAGAGCGAGCAGAGCCACACCCACGGAGGAGGAGTTTGCAGTTGAGGGGGGTGGGGGTGCTGTTTTATTGAAGGAAATTACTGTTCAGATGTTTCAGGTCAGAAAATATTAGCTTCAGAGTCAGTGATTTGCTTGAAATGCTTCATTTCACAAAAGGCTAATTATCTCAGCTTCTAGATGGAAACGTCTGTTTTTGGTGAAATCAACCTATCTTCTCCGGCTGATAACTAAAGAACGGAAAATGATATCAATAAACTTTTTTTTGCTGATGATACAATAGAGTCTCGTCGTTCTTTGGGCGTGTTCGGTGTTTACATAGTAATATCACACAATATTCTGTGGGCCTCGAGAAATCACTGAAAACGCTCTGAAAGGGCTGGCACTGGGAGCATCCGTTTTCCAAAAGTGGCTGGCACTCAATGAGCTAATTGTCCATATCCAATTCTTCTTTGTCTTGATTACCATTACCATTTCAGTAAAACAATCTAGCCTACAAGATTATTATTTTTACAAGTCCCCCCCCCCCCCCCCCACTCAATATGAAGAAAAAAATGTGAAGAAAGAATTAGAAATCCATAAAGGTTATTTGCTGGGTGTCATGAGATAACAGTGGGCTACTACAGTGTCAACAGAACACCAGAAACCCACATCAATCCCTCTAAGGACAGAATCAGAGAGTTCCCCAAACTTTTGAGTAGCCAGTCAGATTGAAAAAGTAGCCGGGGATCATGTTCGTGGCGTTTGTTCCGGTGGTCCTTTTCCCAATTAATAAACAAACCTCAAATATGTATCCATGAGTGTGACAATTGAAATAATACAAATAAACATTCTTATAAAGGCCCAATGCTCAATTTAATTATAAATAAAACAATATCCATATTGCAAAACACAAACAGGCAATGTATATTTTTAAGAACAAAGAAAATACTAATAACTATGTTTCCCACAGGATTGCTTGCTTGGACCCTCTTGGGGGGTTCGGGGAGCCATGCCGCCTGTAAGAAAAATGTGTACATTTTAAACTAAAATGCATGAATTTGGTTCACTTTGAGAACCAATTTAAGAGGCTAGATCAGGGGTGGGCAATTATTTTTCATGGGGGGCCACATGAGAAACCCAGATTGTTGCCGGGGGCCGAACAAATATTGTCATGCCGTAACCCAGGAACTTTGATGATAGAGAGGACCACAAAAAAATGTCCTTGCTACCAGAGGGCCAGATTTTGCTGAGGGTTGGGGGCCAAACGGCGCCGGCGCGGAAAAATGTTGGGCATTTGAAGTCAGGTTTAGAGGAATAACTCATTTTAAATGAACAGTTGTGATGTCATCATTCAGTCTTAAACACCAATATTTGATCCTTTTCTCACTCACTCCTATGTCACCACTTGCTCTCCCTGCAGGGCTTGAAATTAACTTTTTTGACCACCTGCCAATATGGCTGCTAAAAGTTACCAGCCAATTAGAATTTCCACTAGCCAAAATGTCATTTCTTACACATGAGATTACTTTTAGCCTTTTAGTCATAAAGATTATTGAAAGATATTCCATATTCCAGACTGAAATGTTATAACAGAAGTGGAGTATTGGCCAGAATGACATAAACATTTGGACACTTATTCAGCGGGTATCTTGTATGTTGCATTCAGGTGCACTGTAAAAATTTTTTTTTTTTTTTTTTTTTTTTTTTTACAGTGTATAAAGTAACTGGTAGGCCAGAGGCCAGTAGGCGGAGAAATAGCCGGCTGCCGGGGCTTGGGGAACTCCCTGCAGAATACCAGTGTCTTTTCATTAGGAGTCCTTAGGTTTATCTGTTACCCAGAGACCAAATGCCGGGTGTAAGACAGTGTTGTCGTTGTTGTTGTTGTTGTTGTTGTCGTCGTCCTGCAGGTCTGGGGCAGAGGCCGACCTGTTGGTACGAAGGGAATGTGCTTTGACAGGATGGAGCCGCCGGCCGGGTGCATTGAATTACAGTGCAGCGACAGAACAGGAGACCGAGGCAGAGCAGCCCGGGACAACCTGGGACAGAGCATGGCCAAACTGGGTGGCAGACAGTCATCCTGTGATAGGGACCACAGGATTATGATAGAGATAGAAATATAGACTAACAACACACATGCTGTAATATGCAACAGGAAGATTGGTTGCACTTTATTTGGATCTCAACTTTCAGTTTCAGGTTTCAGTTTCAGGTGATAGTACAATAGTGTAACAATGTTATTGTTGGATTAAGGGTTAGAAATACGTCCAGTTGGGATTACCATGGTCTGTAGAAATGCAATTTAGGGCAAATTGACACTTTGCTGACTATATGTCACCTTATTGAATCCAAATTTCAATCCAAATAGCCTTAAGTGGATATTGTATAAATATTACGAATACTAACCCTAACCCTTAGGCAGGGTTGGGTAGTAACTGACTACATGTAATCGGGATTTTGGACTCAGATTATGAAAAATAAGTAACTATAATCAGCCAATATTTCATTTGGAAAATGTGTAATCAGATTATAGTTAAATTTGTCAAGGAAGCTTGATTACATTTTTGATTACATCTTTAAAATACACCCCCACCCTCTTGAGCTCAGCAGGACAGTCTGTTGATATGATTAAAGAGAACAAAGAGTATTTGTGGATTTTGTGACTGCATCCATTTGTTTTAGTATAAGGTGCAATCTTTTCAAATGTCTGATTTTGAAGTAATCCAAAAGTAATCCAAAAGTATTCAGATTAGATTACAATTGTTTTGTAATCCAAGGGATTACGTTACTTAAAGTCGAAGTGACCTGGAATGGAACGCAGCTGCGCGAGCGTCTGAGACAAAACAAATCTTGTCTGAGATGACAGGGTTGAGAGGCGGGTCATAGTAGCATGTCGATGATTTGATTTGACAATTCTGGGGACTGGCTTTGGCATTGGCCAATCCTGGCGTGTTCCACCCCCAAATTGAGTGGGATTCAGCGTGTTGTCGTGCTACGCGAGTAGGATCCGCCGAGTGCGGAACGAGAGGACAATCCGATGCATGGGTCCTGCCCGCCCGCCTGGAATCTCCGAGGGGCGACCCCTGACAACCAGGCTTTCAGACGCGCGCCATTATCGCTATTGCGGTAAATACAATATTCCTGGAATGCGAGTTTTAACGAGCCAGTTACATTTCTTTGCATTCTTAGACATTACCGTTTTTGTTTTTGATTCATGTTTCATACAATTGGCCAAGTTAGTAGTTAGTTTATGGGATAGGAATTCTGCCAGATGACAGGCACTAGGCGCCATTTTCTCCTTCATTTGGAAAAGAAAATTATCCTGAAATGAAGATTTGATTGATAGCTGCCATGTCGTGATATGATTGGTTGAAATGGGGTAGGAATTTGATAGTACTAGGTGACATCAGCAAACTGTAGATTACTGTTATGAATGAAATCTTGAAAAATGAACTTTTGATGTGAAAAAGTGTGAAAAACTAAAGAAATTAGACTTTTGTGATTTTCTTGGCATACATTATTAAATAGGTGCACTGCATACCCAGGTATTTGAACTAAAAGAAAAGAAAAGTTATTTTTGGGTTCAGCTCGACTTTAATACTTATTACAAAAATTGTCATGTAATCTGTAATCATTAACTGACTACATTTCAAAGTAATCTGACCCAACTCTGCCCTTAGGATAACATACTCTCTCTCTCTCTCCCACACACACACATACACACACACACACACACACACACACACACACACACACACACACTAACGGCAGTGTATGTGAAGGGCAATTAACACGTTCACTGCCGTGGACGAGATATCTCGTCAAGCAGAAACCAACGGTTGACTGCCGTGGACGAGATATCTCGTCCAAAAAAAAAACGACGGTGGATCTAAAAATCCAAAATGGATCCATTTTGGATCTAAAAATGGATCCAAATGGATCAAAATGGATCTAACCCTTTTACATCTCCTATAAAAATATGGGAGCCACCGAACGTGTACAACCCATTCCACCGACCCACTAAGTGGCGACAGTGCTCTCCAGACTAGAAAAAGCCGAGCCAAAACTGCAGGGGAAAGCGCGAGGAAACCATTCTCATACTGTAGAATGGTTTGGCGAAAACGCTTTCGCGCTGGCCAGAGGTGTAGTGCTATCTAGAGAAGTGGGGGAACGCACCTATATGGGGAACACCTGCACACGCACAGGTCCCAACAAAGCGCCCTCCTCCCGCCCCCCCCCCCCCCCCCCCCCCCCGCACGCACACACGCTAACGTTCACGCAGCCTATTCATTAATTAATCGTTCGGGGCCGGCAATCGCTTATATCAACGAATTAAATGAGCAAACTCACGGATTCCTCAAGTGCTGCAAACCACTGTCACTGACACACGACTAACTTGTGTCCTCTATAAACACTGCAGAAGCCCGTGACATTTGCAGCTCTGAAACTAAAATACTGAAATAAACCTTGCTTGGGATGTTAAGTATCCACTGGACAGGCTAAATAGCACTGCTGCCACCACCTTTGTTAATCCGGTGAGGTCCGGTGTCAGATCCCTGAGCACAACCCACACGGACAACGACGTAAGGAAAAGATATATGCTTTAATGGGAACAAATCATAACAGCTATGAACAGAGAACGGGCACCCGCCCGCCTCCCGTTCCGTGAGTGCGGTACCGTCTTGGCACCAGTCAATGACAGTCTCTGTTCAATAATGACCGCTCGGACAGCAGCCCTGTCCTGCTTCACAAGCACCGCTCCCAGACACACTCTCGGCACGCACTCCGCCCCGCTTTATCAGTTCTCCCTCTTCTAATCAAGTCCAGCCGCGGCTGATCAACTCAGGAGCCAGTCAATCGCGCGCAGCGTCAAACAGGTGAAATGTCTTGGTTGTGATTACCTGTCAATCACCTTTACCGTGGACAAACCTGGTCCACTACAATACGTATATGGGCACAGCAGAGCAGACTCAGTTATCAACACAAACAGCTAAACAATCTCTCAACCAGCGATCACACAAGTTGCACAACTGGCATCTGGCGATGCAAATTGCAATGGGGTGATTAACGCTAACTTTTGATTCAACCGCGTTGAAAAGAAACACGCTTTTAACATTGTTTCTTCATGCTTGTAAACGTACCTTTTAGCAGCTGGTCCGAAAAATTAAAGGATGTTTGGCTGCCTTTTTCATCTTTACTTGTTATAGTGAGGTACTGGTGGAAAAAAATATATTTTGATGCTGAAAAAGCCAGTATGTTTCAGTATAGCTTTTATTAAACTGAGGTTTCCCCCGCGCTGTAGCTAGTTAAGGTGGAATGTTTCCTTTTCCTTCAAGCCACGAGTTGATGCTGTGTGAATCATTCAGCCCACCTTAAATATAGTTAAGGTGGAATGTTTCCTTCTTTCTTCAAGCCGCGAGTTGATGCTGTGTGAATAATTCAGCCCACCTTAAATATAGGACGAATGACAACGTTGTCAAGTTTCACTCGTTTTATTGGCTCGACATGCACACACACACTGACACACACAAAACACCCCTTGGAGAAGTATGGGAACGCCGTTCCCACGCGTTCTGCCGGGACTACACCTATGGCGCTGGCGCACAACGGTGGCGCACAACGGTGGGGGGTTCCAAAAATAGACTGGGTGCAAGACACTTTGAAACACGCAGCATAAATAAGCCCAGAATCGCAAAAGCTTCATCAAAGCTCTCAACCGAAACCCCAAGAAACGAGCGAGCCCATCCAGACTCGCCCGACGAGGGGCAGCCAGGCAGCACAGACAGCAGCAACTCGCTTGTGACACACCCGCCCGCTGCAGCCACGGAGGGAGGAGGAGAACACACACGGAGGGAGGAGTTTGAAGGAGAGGGGGGTTTCCTGCTGTTATGGAGGAAATTACTGTTCAAAACTATTGTTTAGATGTCTGACGTCTTACTGATGCCAAAAATAAATGGTTAAAGTGACTGTTCTATCGAATTTCACAAAAAGGCATTTATCTCAGCTTAAATTTTCAGACGCTGAAACTAGAGATGCTGCGATCCGATCATGTGATCGGATATCGGCGCGATATCAGCCAAAAAACATGGATCGGATCGGATCGGATTCCAGCGAAAATGACCGATCCAAGGCTCCGATATAAGCACTCCATTCCATGACTCCGCTCCAGGATTTCTATCCAGCATGCAGCAGCAGCAGCAGCAGCAGCACAGAGGCCGCGTTGAGCCTAGGATGGCCAGGGCCAAAACGTCAGACACACCCGTCCTTAACCTATGTGCGATTCGAAATCACGCGTCCGCACCAGTTTGACAGTTTCAAATTATAACAAAACAACCACTATTGCAATTTGCAATACATGTCCCGCAAGGTTTCTGAGATTAGGGGAAAGTCTGAGCTGGCGTTACGCTAAACCAAACGTGGGGATGAGGCAGCGGATTTGTTTTGGCGTTAACGTTAGTGATGATGGCTAACGTTAGCTAGCTGGTTAGGCTATCTAGTTGCAGGGCAGCGCTCCACAAGCTTGTTGTGACCAAAACCCCCGCATTTAAAGCATTTCATACTCCCAGAGCTGGCGTAAACCATAGAGAACCTCATGCATTAGCCTACTCAAAATGAAACGTCCAGGGTTTGTGTCTCCAAAATCAACTAACGCTAAACGTTACATGCAAGCTAACGTAGCTAGCTGCGGAGCACTCATGATCTATAAGGAAAACAAATGCGCACATAGCCTACATAATTGTCAACATCACATACATGTATTTTCTTTAATCTAGACTACAGGCATCATTTTTCAGTCAAAAGTGAAACGACACAGATATGATGGCGTATAGTGAGGCTTTCCATGCCTCACTATAGAACTGGCCCCATGCAAAATTCAGACCGCTTATATGTTGCCGTCATGCCAATAAGAGTCTAAATGTAATTTTTTATGTTTTATCTGCAGACTAAGCAGCTAGGCTTTCGGTTCTATAAAAGCCATTATTTTTTGTATTGACTATTGAGTGATACACTTTACAAAAAAAAATATTATATCACAATAGTGATGTCAGATTTGCTTAGGTCAGAGCTATGGAATATTAAATCATCCATCTCGCCCAGCCCTAATTTGATTGTTATGTTTTAGTTTTACATCAAATGAATTAGATGAACTAAATCGTTTACATACTATATTACCAAAGCACACACATACATACCTAACCCTAAAAATGTTTGTTGCCTGCTAGCTATCAGACAGCATAGAGAGACTTAAATATGTGCTGTATCGGTATCGGATCGAAATCGGTATCGAATCGGGTATCGAAATTTGATCGGAATCGGATCGGTTTTGAGCTAAAATATCGAAATCGGATCGGAATTGAAAAATCTCGATCGCAGCATCTCTAGCTGAAACCATGCTGTATTCAACTGCTAATGCCTACATAACTACTAACTCTACAAACTAACTCTTTTAGACAGAGAAAGCACACATTCTATTAGTTCTTTTGAGATATTTTGTATTCACAAAATCCTAGCAGAAAATAATCCTCGGCTCTTGAAAGATGAGCCAGAATCCTCAAAAAAAAACCTTGGCAGAAGCTACCTACAGTAAAAAAAAAACTGTTGGCAGTGAATGTGTTAAGACAGTAAACAGTAAAATAGCAAAGGTAATAAAGTAGAAGTAATAAAGTATTAAAATTGAATAAGATAGAATAAATATAAAAAAGTGTTCACAGTGTCCAAGAATGTCCACTTGTCAGTGGAAGTGTGCAAATGACAATAACACAGGTTTATTGCACTATTTTGTGTGTGTGTGTGTGTGTGTGTTTGTGTGTTTGTGTGTGTGTGTGTGTGTGTGTGTTATCTGTTGAGGAGTCTCATGGCCTGCGGAAAGAAACTATTCCGCAGACGGTTTGTGCGTCTGTTGTGCGGGTGGGTCGTGTCCTTGATGATCTTCCAGGACTTCCTGAGGCGCTGCTGAGTGTACAGATCCTGCAGTTTTGGCAGCTTACATCCTGTCACGTGCTGTGTCAAATTACTTTAGTCGTCTGAGTCCATGTAGTCACTGTTGGGCCTTTTTAACAACAGCGGTGTTGTGGTTGGCCCACGTCAGGTCCTGGTGGATGTTTGACTCCCAGGTACTTGAAGCTGTCCACCCTTTCCACCACGATTGTGCCATTGATGGTGACTGGGGGGGCGAGTCTCCCTCCCCTTCCTGTAATCCACAATGACCTCCTTGGTCTTGGAGACGTTCAGGGAGATGTGGTTGTCCTGGCACCGCCGTTCCAGGGCATCCACCTCTTTCCTGTAGGCCAGGCATGTCCAAAGTCCGGCCCGGGGGCCAATTGCGGCCCGCTGACCGATTTTAAGTGGCCCTCAAAATATACTATATATGTGGCCCTCCACACAGTATTGGTTAATCAAGCAAGTTCACTTTTCATTTTTCCGTTCACCTAATGATGACAGCACTACCATACAGTTTGTAGAAGCACCAATAGGAACAGCACAGCCAGAACTAATGTTTTCAGATGGTAAACAAAATGCTTAGAGTACAATTGTAAGTTTTTTATTATTTTATTTTTTATAACCCATATGATGCGAGAAGCAGCTGGCCCCCCGTCATTTTCACATGATCTAATCTGGCCCCCATTCAAAAAAGTTTGGACACCCCTCCTGTGTGTGTAGGCCGTCTCATCGCCATTGGAGATCAGCCCCACAACTGCTGTGTCGTCCGCAAACATCATGATGGTGTTTGAAGTCTGTGTCGCCACGCAGTCGTGGATGTAAAAGATCGTACCAGAAGGGGCTGGAGACACAGCCCTGTGGCGCTCCTATGCTGATTCAAGATTCAAGATTTTTATTCAAGATTTTTATTGTCACTCCATGGTACAAGTATCACGTGTGAAATTCTTGTGCTGTGGACTCCGTTTACAACATAGTGCAAATAGTACAAATATAACAGGGCATATGGGTGCAAAAACAACAAGAGACACAACAAGCAATAAGGCAGTATAGTGACAAGTCAGAGACAGTGGCATATTCACTGCACATAGGTGCACGTGTCGGGTGCATACTTTAGATGTGCTTAAACATTTTAAATTCTGCGTATTTGACATACAGGTGCAAATAACATATTCCTTATTAAACATACAATTAAACTCGGCATTTTAAATTCGGCGTATTTGACATACAGGTGCAAATAGCATATTCCTTATTAAACATACAATTAAACGTTAGGCATACGTAATGGTAGCAGCTACAGTACGGTACAGTGCGGCTACTACACTATTTGTGTATGTTAAGGAGTCTCGTGGCCTGCGGGAAGAAACTGTTCCTCAAGCGATTTGTGCGTGCTTTCGGAACCCTGTATCTTCTCCCTGAGGGTAGCAGGGAGAACAGGCTGTTGTGGGGATGGTTTGCGTCTTTGATGATCTTCAGGGACCTCCTGAGGCACCGCTGTTTATACAGTTCATGCAGATCTGGCAACTCACATTCTGTTACGTGCTGTGCCGCGCGTCTCACTCTCCGTAGCGCCCTGCGGTCCATGGTGGTACAGTTCCCGTACCAGGTGGTGAAGCCGCCAGTCAGCAGGCTTTCAATGGTGCCTCTGTAGAAGTCCCTGAGGATTTCTTTCCTTAGCCCAAATTTCTTCAGGCGCTTGAGTCCGTGTATTCGCTGTTGGGCCTTTTTGACGACAGTGGCGGTGTGGCCGGCCCAAGTCAGGTCCTGGTGGATATTGACCCCCACGTACTTGAAGCTGTCCACCCTTTCCACCACTGTGCCGTTGATGGTGATTGGGGGGTGTGCGCCCCCCCCCTCCTGTAGTCTACAATGATCTCCTTGGTCTTGGAGACGTTCAGAGAGAGGTGGTTGTCCTGGCACCATTGTTCCAGGGCCCCCACCTCCTCTCTGTAGGCCGTCTCGTCGCTCCCCGAGATCAGCCCCACGACTGCTGTGTCGTCTGCAAACTTCATGATGGTGTTAGAGGTTTGAGTCGCCACGCAGTCGTGGGTGTAGAGGTCGTACCAGAAGGGGCTGGAGACGCAGAGATGATCAGTGGGGAGGGAGGAGGTGCGGTTGTCCACTTTCACCACCTGGAGGCGGTCTGTCAAAAAGTCCAGGATCCAGGCACACAGTGCTGTGTTCAGGCCCCAGATCTTTGAGCTTGCTGGACCAGCCTGGAGGGCACTATGGTGTTGAATGCTGAGCTGTAGTCCACGAACAGCATTCTCACATAGGTGTCCTTCCCCTCCAGGTGGGAGAGGGCGGTGTGAAGTACGTGGGCGATGGCATCCGCTGTGCTCCTGTTGGGGCGGTACGCAAATTGCAGGGGGTCGCGGTTGGAGGTGAGTGTGGGGGGCGGATGTGTGATATGACCAGCTTCTCCAGGCACTTGCTGGCTATGGGAGTGAGGGCTATGGTGCAACCAGTCATTGAGGCTGGTCACAATCTGCTGTTTGGGAATGGGGATGATGGTGGCAGATTTGAAGCAGGAGGGGACAGTCCGGACGGAGGGAGAGGGACTGTTTGAAAATGTCTGTGAATCCCCCCGCCGCCATCTGGTGGGCACAGACCTTGAGGACGCGTCCAGCGATGCTGTCCAGGCCGGCCGCCTGCCTTGCATGGGTTGATCCACATGACTACTGGCAGATAATGTTACTGTAAAGCTAAGCTATGAGAGTGGGCCTGCAGGGAGATTGTTTCCCAGTGAGCTCCAGGCCAACGGGGGGCAGTGTCAAAGCAGACAGCCTACAGCAGCTGCCGGATAATCTGTCAGCCAAGTCAGTCGGGCAGAAAGCATAAAGTCGTGGTTATGGTTTTCCCTGTTGGCCTGCTACAAAAATTGCACCAAAACATGATTAAACAGGTCTAGTCCTGTGATTGGCTGATCCAATTTGCAATAGCCTATTGCGACTATGTGTGCAAAATGAAATAGCCATAAAATAAGCCTATAATTTAGAGAACCAATGAAAACCATTATGCATAATTGAAATGCATAAAATATATTAAATAGACAGATGTATAGGATGCGTGTAGAAACTGTGGCAACTGAGTGAAGTCGTCATAGCTTTACTTCCTTCTAAAATCTACTTATTCTATGAGGAAATGCTATTAACTGCTAATTAGCTGCTGTCAAGTGGACCCTTCCCCAATTGAGCTGAAAGCCTCCTAAAAACAGATAGGCTCCTTCTCGTGGCTATAGACCTTGAGAAAACAACTCTTTTTCATAAGATGGTTGTTGTTGTTGTAGGCCCCTGCCTGCACTACACCACTTCACCACAGTTTTGCACTACGACCGAAAAATATGGCAATTCACGCATTTATGGCATTCATCTGAATGGGACTTCTGATGCCCCGCCCCTAAATAAAGCCAAATACCCGTATGTGTGTCTGAAAGAATTTGAAACATTTCACAGTAGGGGGCGGGGCCTCCCCCCCTCGCCACAGACCCCCCTTCTTTTAGATGTTCTAGTTTTGCTCACTTCTTAGCAGTGAAATTAACACCAAACCTCATTAGTCCTACTTGAGGGACACCTGGACCACACTTTGGTGGACCACCACTCCAGTTTATGACAGTCAAGGCAAAGTCAGTTTCACAAAGGAATTAGTAGCTACTTTGTGTGAGCAGCAGTGCTGCCAACAGACAGACAGAGACAGACAGACACACAGACAGGCAGGCAGGCAGGCAGACTGACACACACACACACAGACAGACAGACAGACAGAGAGGCAGACAGACACACGCAGACAGACAGACAGACAGACAGATGCACGCCACACAGACAGACAGAGAGGCAGACAGACACACACACACACACAGACAGACAGACAAACGCACGCCACACACACAGACAGACAGACACACACACACACACACACACACACACAGACAGACGCACACAGACAGACAGACACATACACACACACACACACACACACACACACACACAGACACAGACAGACAGACGCACACAGACAGACAGACACATACGGTACACATACACACACACACACACACACACACACACACACACACACACAGACAGACAGACAGACGCACACAGACAGACAGACAGACAGAAATACAGACAGACAGATAGACAGACAGATGCACACACACACACAGACAGACAGACAGACGCACACACACAGACAGACAGACACACAGACAGACACACAGACAGACAGACACACAGACAGACAGACAGACAGACAGACAGACTGACACACACACACACACACACACACACACACACACACACACACACACACACACACACACACACACACACAGACCTGTGTTCTGCAGAGAGAGGCGTCTCTTGATGTGTTTCTCTGGGGCGTTGGGCTCCGTCAGGACGCGCTGACAGGCCAGCAGCAGCAGCAGCAGGAACAACACGGCGGGCAGCTTCAGCGGCATCTCTCACTCTTCTCTCCACAAAGTACAGTTGAACACGGTGCGGGGAGAAGAAACAGCGCAGGAGACAAACTACAGAGAAGTTTCCATCGGAGCTGTGCGCGCAGGATGACGGCGGGGATATAAAGCCCCAGCGAGCTGCACGCTCGTGACGGTGACCAAGGGGAGCCGCGAACCAATCACAGCGCAAGGCTTGACCGCGCGCAACACTGAAGAATTTTCTACTTTTTTTTTTATCATTCAGTAATGAGAGCGAGAGAGAGAGAGAGAGAGAGAGAGAGAGAGAGAGAGAGAGAGAGAGAGAGAGAGACAGGGAGAGAGAGAGAGAGAGAGAGAGAGGAGGGAGAGGGAGAGGGAGAGAGAGAGAGAGAGAGAGGGAGGGAGAGAGAGAGGGAGCAGGAGAGAGAGAGGGAGAGAGAGAGAGCGAGACAGAGGGCGGGAGAGAGAGGGAGGGAGAGAGAGAGGGAGCGGGAGAGAGAGAGAGAGGGAGAGAGAGAGAGCGAGCAGATGTTTGATTGATAATTAAGTCACTCATATCACACATAGATGTAAATGTCTGACTGACTAATTTGGTGACGTGTATATTGTATTTATTTTATTGCTACTGTCATGTCGCATGTTGCTGTCATCTGAATTCCTGTTGAGTTTTTCCAATTAGTAGCCTATTTCATGCCAATGAAATGTAACTGAACTGAATGGGGAGAGAGAGAGGGGGTAGATGAAGAGATAGAGAGACAGAAAGATACAGAGTTGGTTGATAGCCTATTTGTGTGTGTTGTCATTTGCTTAGATAAGAAATCCAGCCATTCATTTAAAGTGTAACTAACCCCCAAAACACTTTTTTTCAGCTTTTAACTATATGACTTTGGGGGTGGTGTGTGAAGAATGCTGGTCAAGATTTCCACATTTGAGAGCAAACTGTTGCCATTCTACCATTTGTATCATTCTTCAGCAGCATAACTGGCATAAGTGCCCTATATGGGGGGAACACTGCTTTTTTTTGTGCCCTCAAATGAATGGGATATTTGGTACATCCTGACGTCACGGTGGGTTTAGCACGTGCATCTGGTGCATCTCCAAAGCCTATACAACTAGGCAAGATGGAAAAACACTAAGGAGCCCTAATTTAGTTCACATTGGGGCAATGGATTTTTTTTTATGTAGCCTAGATATGATTTTGTCCAGAATTCCATATATCGTCGCTGTCGTTCCAGGACCTCGAATCTCCAAAACAGCAACTTTTCAGGAAGTTAAAAAACCTGTTTGCTCTTAAAATACTGAACCAAACATCGTCAAAGTTGGCACATGTCTTAATTATAGTTAGTTTCCCGCTGAATGTGTCATTACTTTATTAATATGTTACCTGGATAAGCTCAAATGATGTTGTTTATATTATCAGTCCGAGTTGGAAGCACTCTCTCCCGGCCAGTCAGGCGGGAGAGAGTCGTATGCTCATGCACGAGCCCCAAACTCCGGGCCGCACGCAGCAGCAGCAGCAGCCCTCCTCGGCTCTCATGGCCGAGGCGGGGGCTTGGGCATGGGGTGAGAACAGTCTGACATTTCCGCAAACAAATCTCATCGCAGTTGACAAAGCTGCTCTAAACACATCGGCTACTATAATATATTTCCCTGCATCTCATACTGAGATTAGATCGGTATTGAGTTTGGACAGACTGAATGGGCCGAGGAGGAGGAGGAGGGAGCTCTGCAGCTCTGCCCTGTGTTGCGCCCGAGAGGAAAAATCAGAGGTGCAGTAACTTTTTAACTCATTGAGTGCCAGCCACTTTTGGAGAACGGACCAGTGCCAGAGTTTCAGAGCGTTTTCAGTGATTTCTCGAGGCCCACAGAATATTGTGTGATATTACTATGTAAACACCGAACACGCACAAAGAACGAGGAGACTCTATTGTATCATCAGCAAAAAAAAGTTTATTGATACCATTTTCCGTTCTTTAGTTATCAGCCGGAGAAGATAGGTTGTTTTCAGCAAAAACAGACGTTTCAAATTAGAAGCTGAGATATTCAGCCTTTTGTGAAATGAAGCATTTCAAGCACATTCACTGACTCTGAAGCTAATATTTTCTGATGTAGTGACGTGGTGTAGTTGTGTGGTGCCCTGCGTGCCCCACCCCCCTCTCCCCCCCCTCAGCTGCAAACTCCTCCCCACACTAATAACACACAGCCTCACGCACCCAGTGTCTATTTTCGGAGCGCTCTGTTTTTGTGCGCCGGCTCCCAGCGCGACACCGAAAAGCCAAACCGGACTGCTGAGAATGGTTTGGCCCTTCGGCGTCGGGTGCTGCTTTTCTGGCGGCTAATCGTGTGGAGAAACTATGCAGCAGAGACAGAGGGGCTCAGTTGTGGGCGCGGATTGACTGCTGTTCGCAGCTAACGTTACCTCCAGCCAGAGCAATCTATATGGCTCTGGCTGCTGCATGCATCGGTTTCTCTTTCATCACTGCTTTTTCCTGCTGTTTTCCTGACCTTTCTCTAATCTGGAGAGCACTGTCGCCACCTAATGGGTCCGTAAAATAGGTTATACACCTTCAATAGGTACAATATTTGTACAGGAGATGCATGAGGCTTTGATCCAGGTCCCACCGTCAAAAAACGCATTTGACGCCGATCGACGTCATTGGCACTGAACGTTACGGATTTCATGGCGCGGTATATCGCAAGTTGGACGATGGAATGACATGGAGAAATCTCGCATTGTGATTACATGAGCGTGAGAGCGGGGCGTTTGTCCTCATTATTGTGCTGTGCTCTCGCGTCACTAGTCTCTCCTAACGTAGTTACACAAGCCGCCACACACATACATGGGAGAAAAATAATTAAATTTCTAGTTCGCCACTGAATGGCCAAATTGATATAACTTTCAACCATTTTGAGCAACGCTGTTTCCATACAGGCCACCAGCGTTGGCTAGTTGTTGATATTTATAAAGATATTGCAGCTCTCATATAAATTATTTTCGAGGCGGTGGGCAAACTGTAATGGCGTCGATTTCCGAAAACAATTCCTGAGCTGAGCACAGCCAAAGAGTATAGTATAGACAAGAGTATACGTCATTTCTTGGTTTTTCCCATAGGTTTTTTCAAATCACCGTTTTGTTACATATCTGGGGGGTAAGTCCCCCTTTAATTGATCATTAGGTTTTGGAGAATGGGCTGATAGAAACTTTCACTAAGTTAAAACATGTTCTTCTCATAAGGTACAAGAGTGAGACTGTTCCTCTGAGCGGGGCACACAAAGGTCAAGGTCAACTAGCCTGGAGAGATCAACACTCAATTAACCCTTTGTGTGTGTGTGTGTGTGTGTGTGTGTGCGTGCACGCGCGTGTGTGTGTGTGTGTGCGTGCGCGTGCACGCGTGTGTGTGTGTGTGTGAGAGAGAGAGAAGGTACACAGCTGCTGGCTTGGCAGTGAGACGTGCAGGAAGGAACGTATCTTCAAGCACCCAGAGAGAGGGAGGTCAATCTCTGTATCAGACACAGAGAGAGAGAGAGGGAGAGAGAGAGAGAGAGAGAGAGGTCAATCTCTGTATCAGACACAAGACACAGAGAGAGAGAGAGGGGGAGAGAGAGAGACACAGAGAGAGAGAGAGGGAGTGAGAGAGAGGGAGAGAGAGAGAGAGGGAGGGAGAGAGAGAGAGGGAGGGAGAGAGAGAGATAACCAGCAAGAAAGACAGATATGAAGAGGGTCAGCTTTTCCAAAAAGTTGTAGTAGGAAAATGGCATGGTCTCATTTTGTAGTTGAATGTCTTCAGTGTCTGCCTGACATTCTTTATTTTTGTTAGGAGACCACAGTTACTGTTATGTAACAACACACATACACAATTCCCTGTAATACACAGTCTCACACTGTCTCTCTCTCTCTCTCTCTCTCATCATGGCATTTCAGGGTAGCTGTCAGTTCCAGTCTATATTCATGACAGGTTGGTTAGATAGATACATACATACATACATCGATAGATACATACATACATAGATACATACATATATAGATAGATAGATACATACATACATGTACATACATACATACATAGATACATAGATAGATAGATAGATAGATAGATAGATACATAGATAGTTAGATAGATACATACATACATACATAGATACATAGATAGATAGATACATACATACATACATACTGTACATACATAGATACATAGATAGATAGAGCAGCAACATCAATATCAATGACAGCAACAACAACAACAACAACAACAACAACAACAACATAGCTCATGTCAAAAACACAAAGAGGTAGGTGTCAGTGAGACATTAGAAAAACAATATTGAAATCAACAAAGTCAAGAAACAGTATAAACAGAAACAGGAAGATAACATCGTTAGATAATGTAGAAGAATTACTGTTTTGATCATATTCATTGTTATCTTTCTACAATACAAAATCATAGAGCTAACCATAAAGGTCATTCTTAGACTTGGGTCTGAGAGACAACAGCTCACCAAATGGGGGTCCGTGGCCCTAATGTGGACTACATTAACGTCCATGATATGAAATGGGTTGAGAATCACTGGGTTAGTGTGTGTGTGTGTGTGTGTGTGTGTGTGTGCGTGCGTGTGTGTGTGTGTGTGTGTGGTCATCATACTGTATGTTGCAACCTTGTTTCCCAAACTTGGGTTATCCGAGATATTTCATTTGTATTAGCATTTACATTAGTGGGTTCAAATAAAGCGTGTGTGCGTTTGTGTGCATCCAAGGTGAGTTAATCTTTGTTTTTTTGTTTACAATATGTTCAAAGCTTGCCATCCGGTTGTTGTGGCCATGTGTTTTGTTTCAGCACGGCCCTGACCTCCGACCCCTGACCTCCAGGGGAGGACACAACAAGGTCATGTGGTATACCGTCTGTGACATCACCGCCTCCTGGGGGGGGGGGGGGCAGTGTTGGGCAAGTTAGTCAGGAAGTGTAATGAGTTACTTATTACTCTTTTCAAAAGTAATACAATGACTTATTTATTACTACTATATGACTTTCTCTACCCCCCTCCTCTTCCGTAAAAGTGACATACAACCCGTTTAGTCAGGTCCTTTTAGAACTGAAACCACTTTATTGAAACGATATTAACCTTACAGGAGGAGTCAACAATCAGCCAAACTGCATGCTTTTTTATTTATTTGCCTACCTATAGGACAAACAATTGTGTTCTGGCAACACAGGAGTCTCGCATAGCCAGAACCTATCTCCACAATTTGTTTGAGCTCTTGTGTCAGCACTGGAGAAAGAAATGCGGTAACTTGAAGTGACTTGGATTAGTAAGCGTAATATAACTACTGTGTGGAAATTGCAATCCCTTACATTACTGGGAAAGTAATACAACTAAAGTTACTCCCCGACACTGCTGGGGAGTCAAACCCAAACAAACTGCATCTCTCTCACTCATCTTTGTCCTTCCATCGCGTCTCTCGCTCCTCGCTGTGTTGCACCCATTTAGCTCTTCTGCATCCAACAGTCCAGTGTGTGCTCAAGGTAGAGGGACATTGTGTGTGTGTGTGTGTGTGTGTGTGTGCGTGTGCGTGTGTGTGTGTAGGGGCCCGTATGGGGAGGCTTACTCGTTCAGGGACCCGTTTTTCTTCCAACCTTGGCCTCTCTCTCTCGCTGATCTTGTTTCAAAACAACATCCCACGACTTCCCTCACACAACCCCTGTTGACCACCCACACAATGACCCTTGACCCCCACCCCACACACCCCAAATGACACATACTTTTGTAAGCACACACACACACATGCACATTGACACACCAGCATCGAGCAAACACCACACATGCAGTACCCTCTTGTACTCTCTGTCCCTCACATGACCATGTTATGACAAACATTCTGCATGTCTGTCTGTGTGAGTGTACGACGCGACTGTGTGTGTGTTCTCTATGTTTATATAGATCAGGGGTGGCCAAACTACAGCCCACGGGCTAGTAGTGATCATGACGTGACTAAAACACACACACGCACGCACACACACACACACACACACAGAGAGAGAGAGAGAGAAATCAGCTGCACCCAAGCACACAGCATGCCATGAGCAGAAAGATGGAGACAACGCATCTGATCACTTTATTTCTTTAATTTAATGAACCTGGCACTGACTGGCTATTATTTTGTTGATTTTTGCAGCAATTGTTTATTCTATGACTTTTCATAGAAACATATACTGTATGTTCAGAGTGCTCCAGACAGGTCCCGCATTTCACGTTATGCAAAGCTCAGCTCTATTAATGCCTTAATCTGCTGCTGTGAAATACATGTTTTATTTGATTTTGAATAGTAGTCTTTCTTGTGTTGTTATTGCGCTTTTCAGAGGTTATTATGGTTAAAAAGTCCAGAAATAGGCATAGCGGGTATATAACCTATGTTTTATGAGATAAAAATATCATATAAAAAAAAAAAAACGAAAAGAAAAAAAATCAGCCCCCTCCCCAGTTATAACCGCCCCCTCAGTCATTTCATCCTGGCGCCGGCCCATATATATATATATATATATATATATATATACTGTGTATATATATATATATATAGCTCTGAGCTGGATAAAGAGTACATTTATTCTTATCCTTGCAACTTAACCTGCTATCGACCAGGTTAACTATGAAGCATAAGTTGCTATGGAAATATATCTCGGTAAGAAGTTAACGAGCATCGTAGCACGGCAAACCCAGGGTTAAACCTGAAGTTACCTCGCTAAGCCACTAATCTTGCTTCGTGGTATAGGCCTCTGGTCTTTTTATGTTTTTGTATTTTTTTTTTTTTTTACATTTTTAATAATAATTGTTGGCACAGGAAAAGAAAATGTGAAAACATAGCCTACAGAAATACCCATTGTAATAGGTGCACATCAATAGGACGAATCAGCGTGACGTCACTGCCACCCAGAAATGCGGAACCCCGCGGCAGTTAATAGTATGAGTTGTGCCAAACAACCTCAAAAACTATACATCACATCGCTTATATTTTGACATTCTGAGTGAGAGCAGAATTAGCTCAAATTTGATGTATAATATATGCATGTCGTGGTAAAGTTGTGTGAACTGTCAGCTTTTTAAATGTAAACAGAGTTAGCCGGCTAGAGTCAGACACTCAAGCCTCGCGCCACTTGGGCTCCATAGGGTTCCATTGCCGTTGCCACCCAGTGACGCAGTTTGTTTACCAAAATGCTGCTCGGCTGATCCCTCGTATAAAACTATGTGTCATATATTTATTTAGCTAGGTAGAAATAAAGTTTTTGATGGCACAAGGGTTTTCTGGTCAAATTTCCCCCCCACTTTCAGTGTGAACAGGTTGAAAACTGCCGCGCTTAATATTGTTTGGCCCGCGACTCCTTACATTTTTCTGTATGCGGCCCACAAACAAAAAAGTTTGGCCCCCCGTGTAGATAGAAGAGTCGCAACATCTCCACTCACTCCAATGGGCCACTTTTTTACTCTCAAGACTGAGTTCCAGGAAGTAAGGTCCTGGATTAAGCAGCACTGTCGAGTTGCAGCAAAATGGACAGTTTGTGTTGTACTTTAATTTTTTTTAATCAAATTGTACATAATCAGCTTTATTTTAGCATTCAAAAGTAGCGCGAGACCCCTTCGGCTGTTCACACTGAGTGAGGTCGGGGGCCGCATGCCCACCCCTGGTTTAACGTTAGCATTTGAGCTAACGCTATTGTAACAAACTATATTCAGGATGCACATTGCACATGCAACATTACTAATCTGATTAATATGACATATTTGGGTGATGTACCCCATCAAATTGCTGTAGCGGGCTGTTTTAAAGCTAGAGCAAAGTTTCTGGTGTCATCTGAATGGAAGAATTACTAAATTTGAATATGAAAAATAGATTTGGTATAATAAACTTTGATTACCAGTCCTTTTCATCAAATTAGTAGCTATAATTGGGAGTGATGGTGTTACTGGTGGAACTGCACGGTCACAATCTGGCCCTCTGGTAGCAAGGATTTTTTGTGTGTGGCCCTCTCTATCATCAAAGTTGCCCATCCCTGGCATACAGTCTGCACTGCACTATAGTATGCCATTATTATGAATAGAATATGGTCAGTGGAATTAAATGACATTGTTGAACTGACAGGTGAGTTTGTTTCAGGGATGCCAAGTGTAATTGGATACTGAAAAAGGTGACAGATAACAGGGCAGACATACAATACTCAAAAATCCTCCTGTTTTGGAATTAAAAAGGTGACTGTCACCTAAAGTGAACTGAATAGTTTGCATCCCTGTTGTTTAATTGGTTGCTTACTAGAGAAACTAGCACACCATTCACTGCTATAGCTACATTCGAGGAAGACCGCTGGCTTTCACCTGGCACACAAAAGACACATGCACACACAGATAGACAAACAGGCAGAGACTCACAGACAGAAACAAAGATACACAGCCGACACACATATTTGTGCTAATGTGTGGGTCAGTCTCCTGCCAACAACAAGTAGAAATCAATACAGGTTACGCAAGCGCCCATGACACACAGCTTTCAACCATCTTGGGCAATTCAACCTCAAACAGTAGTTTTTGGTGGAATTGACTTTTTAAAATGGACAACCTTAGTAAACTACCCCACCTGGTGGCTCTGTTTTGTGAGCATAGATTTTCCCACTTTCTCATGTTTTAACTTCTGGAGGAAAACAGACGAGGTTTTCACCGTCAGTAATGGAGTGAGAAATTATTTGTATGACATTGATTCAGTGACACATTTTCACTGACCTGTCCCAACATCTTTTGTGCCAAATCGGTTAGAAAATCGCCACAGGCTGTTCCTCCTCTAGTCCTAATTGAAAATCAACCTGCCCAGTGACTTTACCTTCCACTTTAACTCACTACATGAATTCCAAGTGCGGTACGATGATATTATTTTCAGCCAATGCAATCATCCAATAGTGAAAAGGTTTATTTACAAAATTGACTGAAGTATTTCCAAAAACAAAGTCCGCAGTGAGAAAACATCTTTACACAAAAAAGAACATTCCAAAATAAACACCCGTCTCATTTCATACATAAAAACACACACTGCCTGCTTATTCTGGTTTTCATCAGCAAACAAGAAATCAAAACAAACCTGATTTGTTTCTGGTTCATCTTCACAAAAGTATACAATCCAGGATGGGTGCACAGCATGTTGTTAACTTTTTTCTGTGTTAAGTCGCATTGTCCAGCTTCTCAAACAGCAGCTTCGTGCTACACAGGTGGCATGACCACTTTGACTCCAGAAAAAGTTCATTTAAAATTTTGATTTGAGGTTAAACCCATTGAGATGCACCATCTCATTTGAGGGGCTCCTCCACATTCTAGATAAGTCTGGTAAACAGAGGTAGCTAGAAGCAACATCCTCCTCTCCTCTGACACTGCACCTCCCAAAAGGATGGCCCGTCGCTAGAACATTTTGTGCAGACCGGAAGATCACCACCATGTGTACCTGTGGCAGGACAGAAAAGAGACTGTTGAAATAAGCATTCAGAAGATAAGAATCCTTACTTCTGCACAAGAGGAAGGGAATATCACACGTTATCACAATTTGCTTTAGAAACTTGTGAGCGTTTTTGAGCCTGACGGAGCATTGCCAAGTTTTGTATGCGTTTGTAAAAGTTGTACGACATTAACTCATTGAGTGCCAGCCATTTCTGGAAAATGGATGCTCCCAGTGCCAGCCCTTTCAGAGCGTTTTCAGTGATTTCTCAAGACCCACAGAATATTGTGTGATATTACTATGTAAACACCGAACACGCCCAAAGAACGATGAGACTCTCTTGTATCATCAGCAAAAAAAAGTTTATTGATATCATTTTCCGTTCTTTAGTTATCAGCAGTATTACAGAGGTTGGTTTCACCAGAAACAAACTAGAACCTGAGATAATGAGCCTTTTGTGAAATGAAGCATTTCAAGCACATCACTGACTCTGAAGCTAATATTTTCTGATGTAGTGACGTGGTGTAGTTGTGTGGTGCCCTGCGTGCCCCACCCCCCTCAACTGCAAACTCCTCCTCCGTGGGAGTGTCTCTGGTGGCTCTGCTCGAATCTCTGCTACCTGCGTCAGGCGACGAATCTCTGCATGCTGGAACTCATCCCCACACTTTTCACACAGCCTGCATGCTGGAGCTGGGAGAAACTCACCCCCACACTAACACACAGCCTGCATGCCGGAGCTGGGAGAAACTCATCCCCACACTAACACACAGCCTAACACGCACCAGCGTCTATTTTCGGAGCGCTCCGCCGTTTTTGTGCGCCGGCTCCCAGCGCGACACCGAAAAGCCAAACCATTCTCAGCAGTCCTCGCTGAGAATGGTTTGGCTTTTCGGTGTCGGGTGCTCCTTTTCTGGCGGCTAATCGTGTGGAGAAACTATCGCAGCAGAGACAGAGGTGCTCAGTTGTGGGGGCGGATTGGCTGCTGTTCGCAGCTAACGTTAGCTCCAGCCAGAGCAATCTATAAGGCTCTGGCTCCAGCATGCATCGGTTTCCGTTTCATCACGGCTTCTTCTGCTGTTTTTCCTCACCTTTCTCTAATCTGGAGAGCACTGTCGCCACCTAATGGGTCCGTAAAATAGCTTATACACCTTCAACATCCCCCATATTTTTACAGGAGATGCATCAGGCTTTGATCCACGTCCCACCGTCAAAAAACGCAATTGACGTCTTTAGACGTCATTGGCACTCTACGTTACTACCGTATTTGAATTGACGTCTTTAGACGTCATTGGCACTCAATGAGTTAAAGGAGAATTTCGTTTTTTTTTTACCTGGAGCCCTCTCCTCACATTAATTATTATCCGACGACTCACCCAGTGTTCTCCGCAGCGATTTGGACCGTCGTAGCCGTTGTTGTGATCTAAATAGTGCTCCAAGCCAGTCCTTGAATGCGCTCCGTCGGGGCCACATGGCAGCGTGCTTTTCCTCCATGTAAATTAGGGCTGTCAATCTCCCTCTATAATCAAATTCGAATTTCAGTGCTTTATACATTTTAATATTCGAATTATATTCGAATATTTTAATTAATTTTTAAAGCAGCTACGAGCAACTTTTTCGATTGTTATTAAACAGTATAAATTTAATATCAATGCATCACATCTTACCTCTAATAGTCGACGAGACCAAAGCCGTGTGTGTCGGAGATTGCTCCCTTGGATGATTATTAAGTCTGTGTCTGTCTAAACTCGCGTCAACAGGGGGCTCTCTCTCTCTCTCTCCTTACCGCCGGCCCGGCTACCCGGAAGTGAAACCCGGAAGTGAAACGCAGCTGCCTGCCTCGCCGTTTGCGCTGCCTAGCAACGCAGCATAAACAATGTGAACGCCACGCAGACTCTCGCGAACATCTCTCGTTATATTCTAACAGGTTTTTTGGAAGTTATTTTGTGGTTATGGCCGAAGTGGCAAAAAACCAGCGACTGTAGTGACAGTCAAGGATCTGAGTGGCTGCTTCAATGACAGACTGATGCAACTAACAAAAGATTATGATGAAATCATCCTCGTGTTCGACACATACAGGGCAGATTATCTGAAGAGTGAAACCAGAGAAAAACGAAGACAAGGAAAAGCTTCGATTCAGTATCAAGTCAGAGATGACACCAACATCAAACACATCCCAATGAGCAGGTTCCTCTCCCATGACAAGACGAAGGCTGATCTGACTGACTATCTTGCTGCCAAAACTCTAGAGTACAACAGGGGATCCTCCAAGCTGATCATCACGTCTGCTTCTGGGCACACTAGGAGCAACAAAGACCTACTCTTTGAAGAAAATAACCACGAAGAAGCAGACACACTGCTGATCCACCAGGCTGTGCTGGCTTCACAGCGAAACCCACCTGATGCACAGTTGGTGTTTTTCTCGCCACATACAGATGTTTTAGTGCTAGTCACTGCTGAAGAACACGTCCATTTCTATGGCCTCTGGTGTTGTGCAGGTTGAACCACTGGCGAGCTCTAGGTAAAAAAAAAAGCAAAGGCTTTGCCAGCCTTCCATTCATTCACTGGGGCCGACAACACAGGGAGGTTCAAGGCAACCTGGCTGCAGGTCTACCTCAAAGCAGATGAAGATGTTATCAATGCTCTGCAGATGCTTTTAAATGAAGCAGAAGTGATGGAAGGAATGCTGTCAACACTGGAATCCTTTGTATGTGCAGCTTACTCACCAAAGGGTATCACCATCAAGACAATCCCAATAAATATAGCTGAATCTTTGGGTTTGACCAAGTAAAACTTTTTCTAAGCATTTTACCAAATGTAGATGGAAAAGTGAATGGTGGATGAATATTCAAAATAATATTAGGCTTATCACAAATAGTCCAGCAATAATGTTTATTTAAGAAAACATGTTCCTTGTACAATGTACATATACATTCATTGCATTAGAAAATAGGTCAGATAACCAGAGCTTAGTTAATATTCATCAGTGATGTATTGGTGCTGTCTGAAATGCTAAAATAAAATAATTGATAATAAAAAAAGACACAGCCTTTGTTTGAGCTCCTTATCAATAAACAAATAAGTAAACTTTGCCAAAACAACAATGAGCCATGAACAAAAAAAATCAGTCACGTATTGCACTTAAGAGCTACAGGTTTACATTCAGTATAGCAGCTTCAACAGTCAACTTCAGTTAACAATGAATGAACATACATTTTAAGAGCTACAGGTAGGTTTACATCAGTATAGCAGCTTCAACAGTCAACTTCAGTTAACACTCTTTTCTTCAAGTATGTTGTCAGAACTTGTCACTGTTCTAGTGTTCTAAAAAAAAAAAAAAAAAATCGTTTAAAAAAAATAATAATAATCGAATTTCGTTCATAATTATTAAATTCGAATAATATTCGAATATCAAAATTCGTTTCAACAGCCCTAATGTATATAGACAGTTTTCTTCCCGTGTTCTACCCATATCGTCATTATATTATCCCTAAAGAAACATCAGACTGCTATTCACCCCCGGGCTATTTTCCACTAGTCTTCACAGCAGTGTTAATTTCGTCGACAAAAACTATGACGAAAAATGTTAGTCAACTACCTTTTCCCCCAAGACTAAGACAAGACTAAAATGTTCAGACTTTTAGTTCTTTGACTAAGACGAGACTAAAATACTCAAACTTTTAGTCGACTAAAACTTGAGTAAACAAAAAGAGGATGAGTAAGAAATAAACAAACACTAGACTAAGAGTCCAGCGGACCGCACAAACTCCTCAGACTTGGACCAACTTTTCACGTGGCATTTATTTGCAACAGCTCACAGGTACAACGCGTTTCGCATTCGCAGATGCTTCATCAGGTTCATTCATGAAAATGAGTGATCACACACACCTTTGTAGGGCCGTGTGATAGAACGGCCCGCCTCTGAACGCATAAATCAATCAGTCAATCAGTTCTAAAAGGAACAGGACAGAGTCTTGAACGGTGCACAATCTCTACCAGTATTAAAGGCATCTAGATTACAAAAGATCATATTTTATACATACACATTATTGTAAAAAAACAAGTTAAGACATACTAATAATAAAGATTGAAGACTAATGCTTCGAAGTTGTCTTAGATATATAAATTCACACAATGATAAGAGACGAGAGGTCTAAAGTGAGGAGAAAACATCCACACCAGGGAGTCAGTCAAAATACAATACATGTTAAGCCATAAAGTAGGCTATAATAGAAAAGTAAAAAGCATTTCAATATATATGTGTGGACCAATAAATTTATACATATTAAAAGAGATATATATGTGGACCATCAAATATATATATATGCATATAGAAAAAATAGATAAACACACCGCCCACGTTATAAGAAAGAATTTAATTCTAAGCTCTCATTCAAACCATGAGGCTCCATTGAGTTCAACGTGAAAATCCAATAGGACTCTCTCTGTAACAAGAGTTTTTTCATGTCCCCCCCTCTAGATGGGAGGGAGACTCTCTCAATGCCAACAAATTTAAGGGTGGCCGCTGAGCCATGGCTTTGATCTTTATAGTGCCTTGCTATGGCGTAATCCATATTGCCATTCCTGATGGCTGCTTTATGTTCTGCTATGCGCAACTTTAAATTGCGTTTAGTCTGACCAACATAAACCAAGGACAAGGACAAGGCAAGGCAAGGCAAGGACACTTCAATAAATAAATAACGTGGGTGGTGTTACAATTAATAATACTTTTTATTTTATACTCCTGTCCGGTCTGAGGATGAAAAAAGACCTTTGTGTTAGTGGTATTGGAACAGTGTGTGCATCTTCCACAGCGAAAATTGCCACATAGACCCTTATCAAGCCAACTGGAGCTGCTCGGCGCTCTATACATGGACCTGACTACAGAGTCCCTTATGTTGTTACCTCTTTTGAAACAGAACCTAGGTGGAAGACTAAAAATATTTTCTAAGAGGGGATCACATTTAAGTACATTCCAGTGTTTATAAATTATACTTTTAATGGCTTGAGAAGAAATATTATATTCAGAAACAAAAGTAATTCTATTGGCTTGTGGTTCCTTATTGCAGGAATTGAGAAGGGACTCCCTTTGTACAAGGTTGGTCCTATTTCTGGCTGTACATATGGTAGATTCTCTGTAACCCCTCTGTTTGAAACGAGCGTGCATCTCATCCGACTTTGACTCAAAGTCAATGGGATCACTGCAAATACGCTTAAGTCGTAAAAATTGTCCATATGGGATATTCTCTATCAAATGTTTCGGGTGGTGGCTCCGTGCATGCAACACACTGTTCCTGTCTGTAGGTTTACGAAAAATAGTGGTGTTCAAACCCCCTTGGTCATTAACCGAAATACGTAAATCCAAAAAGTCAATTTGCTTTTTATCAAAAACCATTGAAAATTTGAGGGTAGGATGTGTATTATTGATATAATCCCTGAGCTCATAAAGTTCGTTCTCTGAACCCACAAAAACCATCAAAATATCATCTATGTATCTCCTCCAAAACAAAATGGATTTCAACAAGGGAAAGGAAGTCTGGTCATGAATGAACCGAGATTCCCAATAGCCCATAAAAAGGTTCGCATAATTAGGCCCAAAAGCAGAACCCATAGATGTACCCTGGGTCTGAATGTAGAATTTATTATCAAACGTAAAATAATTAGACTTCAAAATAAATTGCGTTAAATTTAATAGTAGATCTGAGGGAACATCATCTCTGTTACCAAGGAAAAATTACATAGCAGCTAGACCATCTTCATGAGGTATGTTTGTGTATAAGCTTTCCACGTCAAAGGATACCAAGTAAGCATTTTCAGGGATAGAAATATTCAACAATTTAATTACGTCCCTGGTGTCAGCGACATATGAAGGTAGAAGTTTAACGATATCTTTAATGAAAAAATCAACAAATTGACTCAAGGGTTCAGATAGAGAGCTATTACCACTAACAATGGGTCGTCCAGGAGGCGCAGACAAACACTTGTGAATCTTAGGTAACAAATAAAAAACAGGTGTAACAGGGAAATCCACCTTAAGAAAGTCAAATTGTTTTTTAGTGATCAAACTTTCTCTTAATGCACTGTTTAAAATGGTATCTCTGTCCTTCACCAATAGTTCAACAGGATTATTAGGAAGAAGTCTATAAAAAGCAGTATTACTAAGCTGCCGCATGGCTTCAGCGACATAATCAATTGTGTTCTGGACCACAATGGAACCACCTTTATCGGCTGATTTAATTATAATTTTATCATTCAACTTTAGTTCATCTAGGGCTTTTCTTTCCGACAGGGATACATTATTTTCATGTTTAACATTAGCATGTGATTTGACAAATTTATGAATGTCCTGTTCTACTAATTTACTAAAGGTAACTAAAGTCGGATTTTGACAGCTGGTGGGACAGAAAGAGGATGACTTTTTAAACCTATTCAATGGATCAACAGGTATGGATTGATCGGCATTTCTAAAGTGATGTCTAAGATGTAACAATCGAAAGAACTTGTAACATTCCACCTTAAGTTTAAATGCATTAATTTTATTCGTAGGTACAAAAGAAAGTCCTTTACTCAAAACGGAGGTTTGGGCAGTAGTCAGAGGACAGTCTGAAATATTAATTACCGCCTGCCGCTCTTGCTCCTGGTGACGGCTGAGAGAACGGGGACGACTTTTGGTTTTCCCCCTCCTCGTCCTCTTCCTCTGGCCTCCTGCCGCGGGTTGTCCCGATAATGTGGAGGTGCGCCTAAAAAACGCTCGTCATGGGAGTAGGTTGAATCACTGGATAGAGCGAAGTCTGTAGATTCATCAGTCGGGTAGGCCCTGCCGTGCGTAAAGCGTTCCTCTCTGTTCCATGGTGTGCCGCGCGTAAAGCGCTTACGGGCCGGCGGGACCCATCGGCGTCGCTCATATCTCCGCCCGGACTGCTGCCAGTTGTAGACGGTGCGGCTCCTGTAGTCCTCAGCGTCTCGTTCAAACTTCTTCCTTTTCAGAGACTTCAAATCATTTTCAAATATGAGAATGTCATCATTCACTTTGCGTTCCAGGTTCGTAAATTCATCTGGATCAAGCTTATTGCGTAATTTCTCTTTAATCTGTTGCGACTCAGTCTTGACTTTTTCAGCTTCTTTGTTCGTTTGATCAATAATGAGCAAAGTCAAGTCCATGGAACATTGTTTAGTACTTGTTCCCACTTCTGAATAAAGCTGGGATCGTCTTTGCCGAAAGCGGGCTGCTTGTTCATTCTTAGCCCCCGAGGGATCTGCTTAGTTTTCCAATACTCAGAGAGGGTGATAGAGTGCCACTTAAGGCGACTTTCCTTTTTATACAAATGTTCAATCGTGGTCTTCAAGTCATTCACTGTAGTATCATCTGTTAATCCATATTCACCATCAAAGAGTGATGTCCGTGATAAAATCCTTTGCGCTTCAGCGTCGCTTATGGATAGACACTGGGCTTGTGGAGCCGTAGCTGGGGCCCCAGCAGCTGAATCTGTCTCGGACATAATGGATTGGTTGGAGTGCAGCGCAGTAATAAGGGTATCTCGCCCAGTACCCAAAGAGTCAAATCAAAAGTAGAGCACTCGTGCACATCCAGAGCGGGAGGTGCTGGTCACAGCAAAAAAAATTACACTGAATAAGAAATAAACAAACACTAGACTAAGAGTCCAGCGGACCGCACAAACTCCTCAGACTTGGACCAACTTTTCACATGGCATTTATTTGCAACAGCTCACAGGTACAACGCGTTTCGCATTCGCAGATGCTGGTTCATTCATGAAAATGAGTGATCACACACACCTTTGTAGGGCCGTGTGATAGAACGGCCGCCTCTGAACGCATAAATCAATCAGTCAATCAGTTCTAAAAGGAACAGGACAGAGTCTTGAACGGTGCACAATCTCTACCAGTATTAAAGGCATCTAGATTACAAAAGATCATATTTTATACATACACATTATTGTAAAAAAACAAGTTAAGACATACTAATAATAAAGATTGAAGACTAATGCTTCGAAGTTGTCTTAGATATATAAATTCACACAATGATAAGAGACCAGAGGTCTAAAGTGAGGAGAAAACATCCACACCAGGGAGTCAGTCAAAATACAATACATGTTAAGCCATAAAGTAGGCTATAATAGAAAAGTAAAAAGCATTTCAATATATATGTGTGGACCAATAAATTTATACATATATATTAAACATCTTGTTACAGAGAGAGTCCTATTGGATTTTCACGTTGAACTCAATGGAGCCTCATGGTTTGAATGAGAGCTTAGAATTAAATTCTTTCTTATAACGTGGGCGGTGTGTTTATCTATTTTTTCTATATGCATATATATATATTTGATGGTCCACATATATATCTCTTTTAATATATATGTATAAATTTATTGGTCCACACATATTGAAATGCTTTTTACTTTTCTATTATAGCCTACTTTATGGCTTAACATGTATTGTATTTTGACTGACTCCCTGGTGTGGATGTTTTCTCCTCACTTTAGACCTCTCCTCTCTTATCATTGTGTGAATTTATATATCTAAGACAACTTCGAAGCATTAGTCTTCAATCTTTATTATTAGTATGTCTTAACTTGTTTTTTTACAATAATGTGTATGTATAAAATATGATCTTTTGTAATCTAGATGCCTTTAATACTGGTAGAGATTGTGCACCGTTCAAGACTCTGTCCTGTTCCTTTTAGAACTGATTGACTGATTGATTTATGCATTCAGAGGCGGGCCGTTCTATCACACGGCCCTACAAAGGTGTGTGTGATCACTCATTTTCATGAATGAACCTGATGAAGCATCTGCGAATGCGAAACGCGTTGTACCTGTGAGCTGTTGCAAATAAATGCCACGTGAAAAGTTGGTCCAAGTCTGAGGAGTTTGTGCGGTCCGCTGGACTCTTAGTCTAGTGTTTGTTTATTTCTTATTCAGTGTAATTTTTCTTGCTGTGACCAGCACCTCCCGCTCTGGATGTGCACGAGTGCTCTACTTTTGATTCAAAAAGAGGATGAGGTTGACTAAATCTGATAAAAACTAACAAGCACATTTGTCACAGGACTACGACTACGACTAAATAAAAAAATTGACGAGAAAATTAACACTAATTATAGACTGCTTTTTCCCCTCAATGCAGCAGTTCAGTTTCTTGTGCTGCAGCATCATAGATGTAGCTGACATTTAGCGGTCTTAAAAACACATGTAAACAGGAAATAAAATATTGGAACAAAAATAAAAATAAACCAATAATCCAGAGAGGATACGACAGTATACCGAAGCAACGTTGACTTGCAGGCACAATCAGGTGTTTAGGTATGTCCATGTAAAGAGCTCTTTAATCCGCAGAAATAACAGAGAATGTTGAAACTATGGGTTTGTCCGTGGCTTCCTCCCTTCAGACGTTTATTTAGGCCTAGCAGTCTGGACCCCAACCCTTAATCCTCCAGCAGACACACCTGGAAAGAAGAGTATAAAAGAGCAGGACCAAGCAGACTCAAGCATCAATCTGCAAGCAGTCTCTCCACAGCATCTCCAGGAACCCTGCAGAGAAGACAAGAAGCTACCAGACAAAAAGCTGAAGATGAATCCCTCTCTCGGCCTCCTGCTGCTGCTGCTGATCGGCCTCTCTCAGGCTAAGGAGGAATCCTCCAGGGACCCAGAGGCCGACACGATGGACACCGGCAGCAGGATCTTGGCCACAAACAACGGCTCCAGTGAGTTCCTGCTGGAGGGCGACTAGTAGTGGCCCCCACAACGAGAAACGCCATGAAGTGTTGGAGCAACAGCTGCCTCTGGAAGAAAGCCGGCGGCAAGGTGACAGTCCCCTTCACAGTGAGCAGTGTCTTCTCCAGGTCGGCCAAGCAGGCAATCGACAGAGGCATGAAGTCCTTCCACAGCAGCACATGCATCCGCTTCGTTCCCCGTACAAACGAACGCGACTACATCAGCGTGGAGAGCAGAGGCGGCTGCTTCTCGTCCCTGGGCAGAGTGGGAGGCAGGCAGACCCTCTCTCTCGCCCAGCAGGGCTGCGTCTACCACGGTGTCATCCAGCACGAGTTCCTCCATGCTCTGGGCTTCTATCACGAGCACACCAGGAGTGACCGCGACCAGTATGTCCGCATCAACTTCCAGTACGTTAACCCGCGGACAAAACACAACTTCCAGAAGCAGAACACCAACAACCAGAACACTCCCTACGACTACTCCTCCGTCATGCACTATCCGAGAACAGCCTTCACCACCCAACGCGGGCAGGACACCATCACCCCCATCCCCAACCCTAATGTCCGGATCGGCCAGAGGCAGGGCATGTCCCGCATCGACATCCAGAGGGTCAACAAGATCTACAGATGCTAAGAACATTAGAGAAGGTTCTGTCATGGAAAATTATTGATCAAATGTCTATTGATTGATTAATTATTGCAATCCTATGATGTATTTTGTGAACTGTGTTCTTCACCACATTGCAGAAGATTGCTGTACAGAATTTTCCTGTGAGAACCTGTGTCTTGTTTTGGGAAGTGTCTGTGGGAATAGACAATTGTTATGTATTCTAGTGAACATCAGATTAGCTACATGGCTGAATGGAAAGTACTGCCCTCCACGATGGGGGGCGGGCATCGATAGTTTCAGTATATGATGAGATGTAACAGGGACTCGTGGCTCTTGTATTGACAAATGTAGTCAAGAGGAGACCTCCGTGCACAGAGATATTTGTGGAATAAAACCTCCTATGAACATTTAAAACGGATGTCTCATTATTGATGGATCAGCAGGGCATTGCAGTGGATTTTTCCCTAACAGTTCTTAGATTGTCTTTACTTTAATCTGTGTCCGAGGGCTAAACTGTGTGTGTGTGAGACCAATCAACAACACAAACAAATGTAAACACTGAAATAATAATAAAAAGGCTTATCCCTGGTCACCAACATTAGTACTTTTTTAACCTGTTATTGATCTCATTAACGACAGTCAAGCTGACACTGCTAACATATGGTAGTTGATTTTGGCAAGTTCGATTTGAGGGCTTTTACTTTTAATTACCACACGACCAGTGACACCAATTATTGAATGAACATATACAGGTCTAGTGGTTTTTGTCAATGTCACTGTTGTAATGTTGTTGTAATGTTTGGCAATACAGGGTGTCCAAACTAATGTTCATTCACAAATCTTTAATGGGGGTGTCTGGGTACTGTAGAGATAAAAGCACTCGCATACTGTCGGTCCGGGTAGTGTAGCGGTGAAGTCCCTGCCTATCAACACGAGGGGCACAGGTTTGCATCCTCGTGGTACCTCCGGCTTGGTCGGGTGTCCATACAGGCACAATTGACTCGTGTGTGTCTGTGGGAGGGAAGCTGGTTTGAAGGTTTTTGTCCTGGTCGCTGCACTAGCACCTCCTCTGGTCGGTCGGGGTGCCTGTTCAGAGGGAAGGGAACTGGTTGGAATATCGTGATCCTCCCACGTGCTACGTCCTACCGGTGAGGCTCCAGCTGTTACTGCTCATGTCTCGGAGGAAGTATGGTGCTAGTTTCGGCTCTCCCCAGATCAGCAGAGGGGGTGGAGCAACGACTGGGACAGCAGGGGGAATTGGCCAAGTACAATTGGGGGGAAAATGGGAGAAAAAATATGAATGCTGTCAGGCCGACGGTGTCCGAGGAAAATGCAACAGAAAGACATACATAAAGACATACATACATACATATCGTCGGTGTCGGGCCAGGACCTCGAATGTCACTTTTTTCACTTTCTTACTTTTTGTCATGAATCAATGCCATTGGTCACCCTTCACGTCTCTGTGTGGTTTTTAACAAATGCAACCAATGGAAAAGCATTAAAACGAGCTTGTGAGTAAATCTCGTAACGCCATTTGCCCTCAATCTGTCAGTCAAACCTCGAAATCCCCCCCCTACCTCCGTGTGTACCCCCCCACGCAGGACACTAAACCCGGAAAAGACACACGGCAGACGCGCTGTGTATTTCTCATATCGTTTTGACTCATCCTGGCTTCCTCTGACGTTAATATATCAATCAAATGTTTTCCAGTTATTCCTAGGCTGCAAACTTGTTTTAACATGCAAATCGGAGTGCTTTCTGACGAGAATAAAGTAACGTTACGTTATGTCAGACTATTTCTCACCCCATGCGAAAGCCCCAAATCGGCCATGAGAGGCGAGGGGCAATCCTGCTGCTCCTGCGCGCGCGCCCGCGGCCTGGAGCTTGGGGGCTCGTGCATGAGGATGCGGCTGCCTCCCGCTTGATTGGCCATGAGAAAGCGCTTCCAAGTCGGACTGATAATATAAACAACATCATTTGAGCTTATCCAGGTCAGATATTTATAAAGTAATGACACATTCAGCGGGAAACTAACTATAATTAAGACATGTGCCAACTTTGACGACATTTGGTTCAGTAGTTTAAGAGCAAACAGGTTTTTTTTACTTCCTGAAAAGTTTCTGTTTTGGAGATTCGAGGTCCTGGAACGACAGCAGCGATATAGTAGTTACAACAGAACCCGCCCAGTCTTAGCTAAGGGTCTTATCTACCGGTATATGTGTATGAGGCATTGTGTTCCCAAAATGTACAGCTACTTGCTTGTCTACGTCATTATATCCAGAGACGTCTGAGCGCTTTCCACACAGCCCAGCCAGCCTCCCTCCATTCTCTCCTCAGCTGCGGGCTGAGCAGGGACTGTAAATAGGGTCCACTTGTCATTGCTACAGGCATAAGCCGACACTGGCCCGGGTGGGCAGGGTCAGCATTAGCTACTTTCACTGGGAAAGATTTGCCAACACTGCTTCGAATTACCATTACTAGTGCAAGTGCATCAGCAGATTCAACAGTTTTCATTGACTAAAACTAGACTAAAATGTGAACAGTTTTCGTTGACTAAAATGCTCAAACTTTTAGTCGACTAAAACTTGACTACCGTAAATTCCGGACTATAAGCTGCACCTTTTTTCCCGTTTTTTGGCCTTTTTTGGCCCCTGCGGCTTATATAACGGTGCGGCTTATCTATGGATTTTTTTCCAAAAAAAAAAAAAATCTCTCTTTTTTAGCACTCTTTCTAACTATAAATCCACTTCTGTTTTAATTTCCTCTCTTGCCCTCTTTTCACCACACTGTATGACACTGTATGACACTGTGTGCACTGTAAAAAAGAAACACAGGTGGTGTTGTGTTATGTTGTTTTGTTGAAATGTTAATAAATGGGAGCTTCCTCAAACAGCCATCTCTTTCCGAACAATCCCCTCTGTGCATGAACCCTTACATATGGTAATTAAACATTAAAACACAATAAAAAAAAACAAAAACAAAAACAAAAAAAACATTAAAACACCCGCGGCTTATAGTCCGGTGCGGCTTATATATGTAAAAAAACAGTCAACTTTGCAGGTGCGGCTTATACACCGGTGCGGCTTATAGTCTGGAATTTACGGTAAATAAAAACAGGATGAGGTTGACTAAATATGATAAAAACTAACAAGGACATTTGACGTGGGACTAAGACTAAGACTAAATAAAAAAATAGCTGACAAAATGTTCACAGGGAGCTCATTTCCTCATTCGGGCTGAGTTTCACCAACTCTCGACCAAGTCAGTACACAGGCCAGCCGGCAGGAAAGTCTCGCGGGACTTGACGAGAGTTGGTGAAACTCACCCCGAATGAGGAAATGAGATCCCTGTAAATACTAGTGGAAATAGCCCGGGGGTGAATAGCAGTCTGATGTTTCCTTAGGGATAATATAATGACGATATGGGTAGAACACGGGAAGAAAACTGTCTATTTACATGGAGTAACAGCACGCTGCCATGTGGCCCCGACGGAGCGCATTCAAGGACTGGCTTGGAGTACTATTTAGATCACAACGCCTACGATGCACCAAATCGCTGCGGAGAACACTGGGTGAGTCGTCAGATAATAATTAATGTGAGGAGAGGAGAGGGCTCCAGGTTAAAAAAAAATACGAAATTCTCCTTCAAGCACAAGTCCTTGGCTGATGCTCTGTGGTATCTTGACCTCTCCCTGACTGACCTCTGGACTGACCTCAGGGGGTTTTGGGGCCGGTGGCAGGCGGGGCCTCTGGTTGTTCAGGCTGCTCACAGGGCGCAGCAGGGTTGGGAATGGAGGGGTTCTCTTCCCTCCTGTCCCCTGACAGGAAGTCGTGGATTGCCGTCTCGATGTGCGGCCGGAAAGTGTGGTTCAACTTGGGGTCCACTACCTGCGTGATGATCCTGTCAACACCGGACTCCAACATGCCCGACCTGAACACAACACAGCATTCATACACATTAGTCTAGGGGAAATAAGGTTTGACCTTAAACTAATTGCAACAGAATTTATTTTCACATTTTTATGTTTATATTGATGCCCGAAACACTGTAGTAAAAATCCCAGAAAATCCCATTAGTGGCAGTACCGGTGTGTTAAAATGACGTTTTATCAAAATGGCTGCCATTATTAAAATGTTGGCCATATCTTGACTCCAACTAGACCTAGAATTACAAATTTGGTGTCTATTTCCACATTTTTGGGGGCAAGGAATCCACAGAAATGGTTGTTGAGTCTCATGGGCTGTGTCATGGGCTTACAGTGCTTATGTTCTTCTTCTGTGGTTTATCTTCTTCTACCAAACAGAAGCGCTTCTCACTGCTTCTTCTGAAGCACATCCGGGGCAGGTCAGAGTTGACTCGCTCTCTGTTGTCTGCTCTCACATAGGTTGTCACTTAAAACTGCAGCGCTATGTCAACAACATGGCGACGGTGGGCGTGCCCGTACGTGAGTGACGTCAATCGAATAAGGTCTATACCCAGCCCTCGAATCCATACTCTCTATGACCTTCCTATCCCTAGCAACGGACCCTTTTCCCTAGCCCCGCCCCCTCCATTGAGCCGACCCGGATCGGATCCGCCCCAAAATGTAATGGGTTCTTCCTTGGCCCATGCTACACCCTTCCACCAAGTTTCATGAAAATCGGCCCAGTACTTTTGTCATAATCCTCCTGCTAACAGACAAACGGTCAGACAAACGGCACAGAAAACATCACCTCCTTTGTGGAGACAATGCCAATTTTGACAATGTTCCACTACTGGGATTTTTAGTATGTTAAATTGGAAGGTTTCAAGAGCTGAATACAACAAAAATAATTTCTGTTGCAATTAGTTTAAAGTCCCTGGAAACCAGAAATACTTTTATTATTTAGCATTTTGAGTTCATCACATCACAGGAACCTATGTTAATAAGCCACCAGCCAAATTTGAACGATGATGAACGTCGCAAAGTATATAAATTTAGGTTTGACAGTCATGACAAAAGTCATGAGAATCAATTAGATTTTAGAGTGTATTTTCTCCCGCGGACTGTGTGGGCGTGTCCCGTCTGCAGCAGGTCTCCTCGGTCCTCTCTCTCTCTCTCTCTCTGAGCAGACATGCTCGGAGGAGACCTCTCTCTCCGTTAACGGAGAGAGAGAGAAGGAAAGAGAGATGGAGTGTGTGTGTTCGCGCGTTGCTCGACGCATAGCACAGAGAGGGTTTACAGAGAGGAAGAGATCTCTGCGCTGCGAGTGCACAGCGCTACTGTGTGTGTCAGTGTGTGTGTGCGCGCGCGTGCGTGCATTAGGGCTGGGACGGATCAGAAAACCCACGGATCGGATCGCGTGACGGATTTTGAGCCACGGATCACGGATTTTTCGGATCAGCAAAAATAAATAAATAGGCTATATCAGATTTTTCCTCTCAAAATTAGATTTTCGATTTGAATTTTTAATACTATTATACTTCTCTAACCATTTGTTGCCCTGCACAGCTCAAAAAATATTTTTTTCTCATGACACAATTTATGCTTTTACTCTGAAGGCAGAACAACTTCCTGTTTTAGGTGGCACTGCGCCTAACTTCCTGGCTGTTGCTAGCTAACGTAGTCACTTGACACGGGTAGGCTACAGACCAGACCGGGTGAGTCTGGAAACATAACGTTGATGCTACGTTATGCTACTCGGTGGCCCCACGTGTTGTTTTGTTGTTATGTGTCCAAGGCAACATTTCACCGTCCGGTGATAATGTGTTCGTGAAACGTGTGCGCGTGTGTGTGTGTGTGTGTGTGCGTGTTGTGGCTCTCGCTATCTTGTGCAGCCCGCAACATGCTGCTCGCATTCCTGTGCTTTTTCAGAGGTGTTGAAATAAGTTTGTTGTCTTTAGTAGCCACTAGCCACAGCCTTCAGAGAGACTTTACAGCGACGACAAGGGATGAGGAAGCTCACTTGTGCATGCCATGATGCCTGTCTGTGTCTGGCTGCGCTGCAGGCGTTATCATACACTAACGTTAAACGTTAAATTAAACGAAAGGTGGGGGGGGGTTCCGCGGACCACGACGTTCCGAACCGTGTGCCGAACCGTGGGGGCTGATCCGTACGGGTCACGGATTATCCGTGATCCGTGCCAGCCCTAGCGTGCATGCGTGTGTGTGATTCGATTAAATCTTATGACGTGATAAGATCATGCATTTTAGCACCGCACGCACCACTCTCTTCAATGAGGAAATGGAAATCCAGACCTTGTAGAAAAGTGTCGAAGCTTAAAGCTTGTGGCATACTCTTCGCGCCCAGCCAAGCGCATAGGGCGCACGGCGATTATGACGTCATCGCACGGGGCGTGTCGGGGGGCGAGGCCTGAGCGCATCGCGGCGCGTCCATGGAGATTTTTCTATCAGCGCGTCGGGTTTTGCTGCCTGTGCGTGAGATCTCCGTGGTAGGCTATCAGTGGATATCTGCTGTGATTGAGTCCTCACCGTCGTAAAGTTGCCTTTGAAGCATGGCGTTCGATTATAACGAACTACCGGTAGTTGTGTGGCTTAGCCTTCCCAAATGTTGAGGGTCGTTTTTTATAATTTAATACATAGAATTGGGAACGTTACATTCAATTTCATTCAGACTGCCTGGAGCTGCGCACTGAGTATGTTCTGTTTTGGCCCGCGCAGAGTGCGCGCGCCCTCCTCGGAGCCCCGCCTCCAGCGCGTGCACGAAGAGTATGCCAGAAGCTTACAGAGAGGAAGAGATGCGAGTGCACAGCGCTACTGTGTGTGTGCGCGCGTGCGTGTGTGTGATTCAATTAAATCTTAAGCTTCTGGCATACTCTTCGCGCACGCGCTGGAGGCGGGGCTCCGAGGAGGGCGCGCGCACTCGGCGCAGGCCAAAACAAAACATACTCAGTGCGCAGCTCCAGGCGCCAGGCAGTCTGAATGAAATTGAATGTAACGTTCCCAATTCTATGTATTACATTCTAAAAAACGACCCTCAACATTTGGGAAGGCTCAGGCACACAACTAGTTCGTTATAATCGAACATCATGCTTTGAAGGCGACTGTACGATGGTGAGGACTCAATCACAGCACATGTCCGCTGATAGCCTACCACGGAGATCTACAGGCACAGGCAGCAAAACCCGACGCGCTGATAGAAAAATCTCCATGGACGCGCCGGGCTGCGCTCAGGCCTCGCCCCCCGACACGCCCCGTGCGATGACGTCATAATCGGCGCGCGCCCTATGCGCTTGGCTGGGCGCAAAGAGTATGCCAGAAGCTTTATGACGTGATAAGATCATGCATTTTAGCACCGCGCGCACCGCTCTCTTCAATGAGATCATACAGACCACCAGCGTTGGCTAGTTGTTGATATTTATAAAGATATTGCCCCTCTCAAATAAATTATTTTCGAGGCGGTAGGCAAACTGTAATGGCGTCGATTTCCGAAAAAGATTCCTCAGCTGAGGACAGCCAAAGAGTCTAGTATAGACAAGAGCATTTGTCATTTCTTGGTTTTTTCCATAGGTATTTTCAAATCACTGTTCTGATACATATCTAGGGGGTAAGTCCTCCTTTAAGGTTGGGTCATTTTTTCTCACAGATTCCCTAGACTACATGGCATTAACACCTAAAAGAAGCGGCGGGGTGACATCTAATTGATGTAATACTCACTGTACAACACTTTGCCTCAGCCCATTCCTCATTTGGTTCTTGTTGATAGATGGGTTCCAGTCTTGCGTGCTGAGGTGCGTCGTAACAAAGTTGTCAACTTTCTGTCGCAGGTTCTGATAGGCGGGCTAGCAGTGGTGACAATGACAGTAAAAAGTCGTTACCGTACGGCATTACAGCAATACATGGCAATAACAATACATTATAAAACATCGATCGATGTCCCGGCTGCAATGAAGAAGAAGAAGAAAACACCCTGCCAAAGTCACTCATGAACACCACTGCCAGACTAAATGCTAACGATCAGCGCAGTATTTGCTTTGTGCTTGGGTTTTAGTTTGGGTGGTTTAGCTAGCAATTACTGAATTAGCTAACGTAACTAGCGTTACCTTTGTATCGACGTCTGCCAGACAGTCTCGGCGGAACTCGTCGAAAAGCCCTCGATTCTTCAGATGCTCCACAATCATGGCGATCAGCTGCGGGTCACCGGGAGGAAGGTTTGCCGCACCACTGCTGCCCTCCGCCATGCCAAAGCGAGGGCGATTTGATTCCAAAGATTTGCTAAGTTACTGCTCGCTACAACCTAGCTACTACAACGAATGCTAGCTTGGTTCTGGCAGTCAGACGTACTGGTGGTACTTGACAGAGAGATGATGCGACCGATTTTGGATGTCTCAGCAAACTGCGGGCGGAGTTATTATCACTCGCTGCTGTAAGTCCATAGTCTCTGCATATGTCAACCATTACGGTAAAAACGTGTTGCAAATCGAGCGCACCATTTCTTCCATGTGTCTTGTGTCAAGCTGCGCATGCGCGTCTCGGCGGATCATCTTGTTCATTCAAGTGTCGTCGCGGAATAAAGGTAGCCCTGATGTTAGCTAGCGTGCAATATTTCGTTTATATAAAGTGCTACTTTAAAAATCACTACAGGCTTAAAAACGCAAAGGCTCGTGTTGATCTGTGGTTTAGACTCCAGGCGCAATTAGACAGTTTCGCTACCCTTAGTAACTGCATGTTTTTAGGTTGCCGCAGCGCTAGCTAATGCTAATGCTCGCTAGGTTGGCTAAAACTCAATTAACAATAACGTGTATACTACATTGATTAGCGTTAGTTAATTTAGTTACTATGTTCATCAACTCATGGCGTGATGTGAATTGCATGACCTTTCAACCTGGATGAAACCGCTATCTGACTTATTTACTAAAAGTCCAATAGCTAAACGTTGGCTCTTTTACCCCGCTAGTCGGGCGCTTCTCGCTCATACTGAACATTCGCCCGGCGAACGTCAACGCATTTCCCATCAAACAATCGTGCCGCTCACGTCTAGGTATAAAAACGAACCCTTACCTGAGCCAAAAATGTGAAGTGAAGACGCTATCCGATGGCCAACATCCTCTCCTTTTAAATACATATAGTTGCCTCTTCCAAATTGTTGCATAAAATCCACTTTTCTGCCTTTGAAAAACCGAAAATCATTCATCTGGAGCAACCCGGAACTACGACTCACTGTTGTTTACTCACCGTTTACTCACTAATGCCCCCCACACTTCCGGAATGGTATTGCACCTACATTTTCGGTTTTTCAAAGACAGAAAAGTGGATTTTATGCAACAATTGGGAAGAGGCAACTATATATATTTAAAAGAAGAGGATAGCGGGGTAAGTTGGCTCAAGCTGTCAGTTAAAGCTGCCTTGTGTGTGTTTCACCCATTCAACACCGCGTCCACATCTACTCTAGATGCTTGAGGTCTGGCCAGGCACCTAACCAGTTGCACACCAACGCAACATATTTGTACATTACACACTAACAACGTCATATTGTTGTCTTTTTTCACAATTCAATTTGTCCATCCATAATAACGTATACATTTTAAAGCACAGACAAGAGGTTCCTGTTGAGCTTCCTTTCCACCCTCTGAACATATGTTACCCAAACGATATCTGCCAACCAGCAAGCAAGTAGAGTAGACTATGTTGTTAATTAGTTTATAATCTATTCTGACGGATATATTGCATATGAGTCATGATTTTAGTGGGAATGCAAATTTTTGCATTTCATTTTCACTGAGAAAAATAGAAAAATGTGATGATTTTTTTTACTGGGGTCTGTACCAAACAAGCATGTTCCTGATTTGTAGGCCGGGGCATCACTGTAGCACCACAATGCTTCATTTAATGGTATCTTGTGTTGTGACACATTTGACCTTAACACATTCACTGCCAGACGTTTTTTTTTTACTGTAGTTAGCTTCTGCCAGAGGGTTTTTTTGAGGATTCTGGCTCATCTTTCAAGACCCGAGGATTCTTTTCTGCTAAGATTTTGTGAACACACAATATCTCAAAAGAACTAATAGAATGTGTGCTTTCTCTGTCTAAAAGAGTTAGTTTGTAGAGTTAGTTATGTAAGCATTAGCAGTTGAATACAGCATGGTTTTAGCGTCAGAAAAAATATTCAGAGATAAACGGCTTTTTGTGAAATTCGATAGAACAGTCACTTTAACCATTCATTTTTGGCTCTCTCTCTCTCCCTCCCCCTCTCGCTCTCTCTCTCTCTCCCTCCCTCTCGCTCTCCCTCTCTCTCTCTCTCCCTCCCTCTCGCTCTCCCTCCCTCTCTCTCTCTCTCCCTCCCTCTCGGGAGGGAGACGCACTAGGTTTAATCCTAGTGAGAGGGGGAGAGGGAGAGAGAGAGGGAGGGAGGGAGAGAGAGAGAGCGAGAGAGAGAGAGCGAGAGGGAGAGTTGCTTCAACTCCTCCCTCCGTGGGCGTTCTTCTTGGCTGCAGCGGCCGTCACAAGCTTGTCACCAGCCTCAGTGCTTTGCTGCTGTCCTGTGCCTGTCTGCACGGCCGCTGTTTGAGGAAGTCGGGATGGACTCGCTCGCTTCTTGGAGTTTTGGTTGAGAGAAGCTTTTGCGATTCTGGTCATATTTATGCTGCGTGTTTCAAAGTGTGTTCCACGTGTAATCTATTATGTAAATTTGCAATCCCGCATCGCCAGCAATCAGCGCGAAAACGAAAGCGTTTTCCCCCATCCATTTTCATGAGAATGGCTGGGGTGAGAATGGCGTGACAAGTTAAAAAAATGCTTGCCTTCCTCTAGTCAGGAGAGCACTGTTGCCACTTAGTGGGTCGGTGGAATGGGTTGTAAACGTTCGGTGGCTCCAATAATTATATAAGAGATGTAAAAGGGTTAGATGCACATCCCACGGTCAAAAAAAAAAAAAACATTTTTTTGACGACTCAACTCGTCGTTGGCAGTGAACAGCTGGATTGTGTTTGACGACTCAACTCGTTCTTGGCAATTAACGTGTTAATAATTGCAGCAGCTCCTGCGATTTGGATATTGAACTTGGCCATATTGCGATTTCAATATTCGATTAATTGTGCAGCCCTATTGTGAACGCATTTTGTTGCACTTGTAGCAACTAATAGTAGCCTCCACTAAACGGTCTGCGGACACTAAATCAACACCACTGAAATGAAATGGGAATGGCATGCTAACTTGGGTCATTTTTCATTGTGTTATTGCTGCAGATGAGCGGCGCGTCTGATGGAAACAAGGAGTTTCTGGAGCAGCTGCGAATGCAGCAGCTGTACGATCAGCGGAAAGAGGACGGCTCTGACCCGTACTCCTACACCGACCCAGAGGATGGGACCGTGTATGACTGGGACCATGACAAGAAGGCCTGGTTCCCTAAAGTATGAACCTCTTTTACCTCTCAGCCTTGATGCTTAAATGTGTCTTGCCCTATTTCTGAAATGAAATTAGTTCCTCGTAGGGCTGTCCCAAATACCATATTTAGAGCGTTGATGCTTCGCGGAGATAAAATCGATCATAATCGAAGCTTCTACGCCGGTGTCATGCCGAGTTTTGCACCCCTGCCGCCAAATGCATCCCCACCTCACGGGAGCGTATTGTAATGATTTATATGGAAAGTTAACTGTTTACAAATGATATAATTGTGTGGGGTAGACGTGATCTCCAGGCCAGGGGGGTCTGTCCTGGCTCATGGAGACCGATTTTGATGCATAAAATCCGCATCGAGGTGACTTCCATTCTTGGGGCTCTCTTCTGGCTCATGGAGGCCGACTTTGGTGCTTAAAATCCAGCTACAGGTGACCTCGAGGCCTGGGGATCTCTCCTAGCTTTATGGAGGGGGAGGCAAGTCTCGGCGGTTTGTACCTGCCGAGACTTGCATCCCGGTTTTTAAGGTAAAACAGCCCCAAAATGTGGTGGGGATGCAATTCTCGGCGGGGGTGCAAAACTCGGCATGACACCTGTCTTTTTTGGGGGGGGGGGGGGGGGGTATTATTATTTGCCACGAAATATCGTGAATTTAACGTTATACTAACAAACACGTTCCACGTGTTGATAATCCTAATATGACGTGCTGTATGTACATCCATGTGATAGACGGATCCAACGTTCACGTTAGTATCTGTGACTGCTGCTAACTCATAACATTATAAACAAATGAAAGGACTTGAATTCACTTGACCACTGGGTTAGAAAAGAAGTGTACAAAGATTCATGTTTACAACAGCTCTGCAGACCACAGCTCACGTCAGGTGTGGCTACTGGCTGGCTGTTGGGTGCATTTGTTTGTTCTCACGGGGCGTGCCGGTGTGAGTTCCCCGTGTTAAAAACAGTGTTGGCCCCGAAGGACCCGCCCAGCCAGGAAACTAGAGACTGTCTCACAAAGCTACACGGCTACTGTACACCCCACGTTATATATTATGGAGAGAGAAAGAGAGAGGAGAGGAGGGGGGGGGAGAAACAATAACAACAAACCGTTGATTGCTGATTTGAGCGTTGATTACCATGGCAACGGACTGAAGCTTCGAAGTGTCGATTTTTTGGGGTCAGCCCTAGTTCCTCGTTAAATGCTACAGACTACTCAATGTACTGTGGCATTATTTCTGTCAACACCGACTATTTGGTTGTGACTAGGGATGTTAATGATTAACCGTTAGTCGATTAACTGCCGTTAAGAATGTAACCGGTTACAATTAATTCACTGTTTTGACCGACAACTCTAGGCTCTTTCACACCGGCCTTGAAAGCCGAAAAATGCACGGAAAATAGGATTAGCGCCTCCGATGTGAAAGTCGTGAACGCGCTTTGGTGGACAATTGTTTTACGCCTTTTGTCCCGCGACGGGAGGTAGTAACAGCGCCGGGTTACCTGGCAACCCGCCTCCACTTGAAAGGTCGTCGCAGCGAGCCGGAAAAGGTGCGAATGGTCTGCTCATTCATAAAAAAAATTACAGGGGAAATCACCTCATGTATCAAGAAAGTGCAGGAGTGAAAGTAAAAAAAGTAGCCTATACAATCAAGACTGCAGGGGCGCCAGGAGGAATGCTCCGTGCGGTTAGGCTTTATGCTCAAACGATGTTGACATTAGGCTACAATTAATGGATATAATAATAAGCTTCAGAGGGCTATAGCTGTCTGTGGCGAGTTGGTCTGAGGTTATTCCCTCTCGAAATCAGCTCTGTGCATTCCCTTACAAAAAATACTAATGTTAAGTAGTCATGTGCATTTATAGTAGGGATGGGCATTTCTAGCAAAAACACTATTCGAAATTCGCTGGCCAAATTCGAATTTAATTCGAAATTCGAAAATAAAAATAAAAATGTAAAAAAAATTAAAAATGTATTTTTTTTTTTTTTTTTTTTTTTGGTTTGTTTGTGAGTGAAATGTTGCATTGTCTCCCCTGATTCTAAGTCTACGGCTTTATTAATTAATATAAAAAGCTTCTGCTGTGGATTTTTAGCTCAAACAAGCATTGCACCACTGAAGTAAAGAACATGTTACATGACATTGACATTTTCGAAAATAAAAAACAGTTTTGACAATCATGAGTGGTTCATTAAATATTTAGTAGGCTCAGGTCTGAGTGCCAAAGGGGTGCCAAAGTCACCCCCTCTCCCTCTTCATGGGATTTCATCCGCCATTCATTTTTCCATAAACCTTGCTTAAAATGCTTATAAAAATTGTTTTACTTGCTCAAACCAAGCGATTTGACTATACTTAGAATCAGGGGAGACAATGCAACATTTCACTCAAAAAAAAAAAAAAAGTTTTTTTTTGTTTTTTTTTGTTTTTTTTCGAATTTCGAATTTCAATAATAAAAGTCGACCTTGATAATAACAACGATTATTCGAAAATTCGAAATTCGATGCCCATCGCTAATTTATAGCCTATACTATTCCCCCGACGAACGTTATGCAGACTGCAGCTGTTTGATATGCGGGCGGTCTGGAATCGTTCCAATTTTAGTAGGACACCATATCGATCTGCCCGCCCACCATGCGAGTGCACTATCCTCCCTGCTCAGCGGACTAGGAGGGAAGTCTTGTTGAATGAATTCGTTCATCATACAGTAGCCTAGGCTACACTAACCTATGAAAATATTCATTTGGGCTAGGAGGAGCAGGAAATCCCTCCGCTCGCCTTTCAATCCGGGAGCAGGGGATTTCACCTGAAAGTACACAGCAGCACGGTAATGTGGCCGTGCTGCTTGGCTCTGTGTGAAAGCAATTTCTGTGGCGAGGCGGCTGGCTTTACGGGACTCCTAAATAGGGATGGGTATCGTTAAGGAATTAACGATACTAGTACTCTTATCGATACTGCTTATCGATCCGGTACTTTAACGGTACTCTTATCGGTACTTTTTGTTATTTTTACGAGAAGAAAATCCCGAAACAAATGGGACTGGTTGTTGTCGGTTCTTTTTGTTATTTTTAAGAGGAGACGGGGGAAAAAAGAGACAAATTAACCTGGTCACAGTTAGGTGGCACTCATTTATCCTTTCTTCAGTCATTCTCCCACTAGCTGCCATGGTGAAGGGGTTTCTGCTTGGACCAGCAGTAGAGGGAGGTGGGGGTGGGAGTGGGCTGGCCTGGTTCATTGTAGCTGCAGGCTCAGCTTTAACAAAAAAAGTAGCAAAATCTTAATGGGTGCGTTTTTATTATTAATTTAAATATCCTAAAATATCCTTCTACCACACTGTGCCAATAGCAACATTCAGCTAGGGAAACTGAAAGCATCATAAAAATAAAGCAAGACAGTATCTGTCTGCTGTACTTCCCCCCAAATCACTAAATAAAAATCCCCCCCTGCTCTGAAAGTAGAATTTCTGAACGACAACTGAGATGATGACCGTCACCTGCCGATTTATATCAGACTGTATTTATGATGATGAACACACCCAAACAGTGGGGAAATGTTTACTACTCTCGTCTTAATCATTACCACGTTCACATAGTTACCTGATTAGGTAGACTGGGTAACGCAACCGTGGCATCATTGACAGGAGATGATGGAGGGCGAGCTAGCTTGTCAAAAACTGTGCATTTCTCCGTTTGAATGTGATGCACTTTGGTAAGTGTTTAGACAAATTGCTCGTGTTTCCACCTTTTACTAGCAAAGGTTTTATTGCACTTGTGACAACGTGAATTGTCACCATCGACTCGAGTGAAGTACAACCACACTTTAGAATCTGATCGCTTCGTTCTTTCAGCCATTCTTAACGTGTGCTCTGCTGCTCAGTTGCATGTGTGTGGTGGGTGCTCTCAGGCATGCCCCCAGCCCCTCCCGTCCCCTCTCTCAGTCCTACTCCTCTTGTCTTGGCTGGCAGTGCAGCAGCAGCTGTGTCTCTCTCGTCTGACGCAACGCGGAAAAGATTATCCCTTTTCTTGTTCGGAAATCGCAAAAAACACATAATAGGCCTGTCTTACGGAGTTGGTGAGATAAAATGTGCAAGATAACGTAACGTTTATTTAGCAATTATATAGCCTATAGGAAATCTATTTTCTTAATTTCTCCACTCCAGACAGTACCGATAAGAGAACCGTTAACGTGAAAGCTTATTGATCCTCCGGTATCCCGAAATCCGGCCCCGGGGCCCGTTTGGTACCGGGTCTCGGTACCCATCCCTACTCCTAAACGGCAATTTTTGCGCAATCTGTGTGTGAAAGAGCCTATTGTTACTTGTATCATCACTTCAGTATCCAGAGCTCACAATGTGTTAATTATACCAGTCCAGCAGAGGGCGTACCTCACGCAGCTAGCGCAACAGAAGGAGTGGTCACGTGAGAAGGTCGTCACACATGTCGTGTGTGGAAGTAGGAAGTGGATTGAGCAAACCCGCTTTGGCAAACCCCTCGTGCATGTATTCTGGTGTTGCAACCATGGAAGTGTCCTTTTAATTTGAATTGTCAAACAAATAAACAAAAACAAAAAAAAACAACTCAAAATTCAACTCCAGGGGCAATTTATGATTCCCCCGACGAGCATAGCTGAACCTCATGTTACGTTCCATTATCGCTGGCCGCTGATTTTGGACGCTGTCACTCATAAAAGTTATAAATATTAAATACTAGGCGATCAGAGCACGCATCGTGCGTACAGAGACAATAACACAGAAGCCTTGCTTTATGGTGGAAAAGGAGATGCTGCCATTAAGCGTGGTGGACGGCGAGGGATTTCATGAAGTTCATTGAACCAGGCTATTGCGTCCCTCCTTGTTGAAATGCAGTGTTGTGTATTCACCTTATGTTCAGACCTTACAGTGGGCCAAATTCATCCGGGTCCTTTTAACACTTCCGGTGGTCACGGCGCAAAATAAGAGAGTTGTTTTGGGAGCGGACAGTGAGGGGTAAAATAAAGAACGTAGCCTACTACTTTGAGCTGGTACACAGCAAGCAAGCGAGTATCCACTGTTAGCCAGGTCAGATAACGTTATCGTCGACAATGACGAGCACTTTCTTGTAAAACATACCTCGACTCCAACAAAGAAAGCTTCAGATAGTTTTCTCTCCTCCGAGTTGCGCTCGAGCCACTAACGTCAATAAGACCCGCAGACGTTAACGTAATTCCCTGGAATGCGAGACTTAACGAGCCAGTTACATGGCATTGCATTCTTAGACATTGCCGTTTGCTTTTATTTAGTATGTTACATACAATTGGCTAAATTATTAGTTAATTCAGAGTTAGATAATATTGGAGTAGCCAGCCATTTTATTTTATTTTATTTTTAGCCGGAAGTTTTGATACGGCCACACAACCGGGTCAAATGGGCGTGGCTACATAAGGTGAATAGGGCTGCCCTCGACCAAAGATTATCCTGGTCGACCAGAAATCGACCACAGCTCCGACCAATCGATTGGTCGAAACGGGGTCTAAAAATTTTTTTTTTTGCAGTGTACTTTTTTGTTTTAAGTTTTTTGCAGTGTACTTATTTGTTTTAAGTTTTTGCAGTGTACTTTTTAGCGTTGTAACGTTACCGGAATGGACAGACTGATCAGCGTGCCATGGAACACCTGGCCACCTGCTCAGTTCAGAGAAAGACTGTGCGACGGTTATGTAACATTGGCACACACACTCACAATAAGTGCTCCAGGCAGCACTTTTCCCATGCCAAAACACTAACGTCGTGTGAACAAGCCCCTACACAGAAGAGTACCCCTGCTCTGTCATTATTATCATTGTAATAGATATTCTTACAGGCATTATGGCTAATGCGAAATTAACTGCTAACTTGGGTTCTGCTTGTGTTGTGTTTCCACACGGACACACACTGAAGCTACATCATCATGAGCTACTGATCTAACAGAGCTGCCAAACACAGCAGCCGAGCTGCGGGCAAGGCCGAGCTGCGAATGCGAGCTGCAGGACGGGTGAGGCTAGGAATCGAGGTGCCTAGTTACTTAAAATGCCCATCCCTATGGTAGGTGTAGAGGTTGTGGTTATAGAGGGCGGTTTCCATGAAAATGAGTTGTGCTTTCTGTTTTGCTCCGTCTCTCCAGATAACGGAGGACTTCATTGCCGCCTACCAGGCCAACTACGGCTTCACTAAGGAAGGAGTTCCGGATCCGAATGCCTCTGAACAAGTGAGCAGCGCTGACCCGGCAGCCCCTGGCCCAAACGGCAAGGCCCCTGCAAACGAGGACCCAAAAGACGCCACGCAGACCCAGAACTCAAGTCAGGACCAGACTCAGGCTAAAGAAGCCAAGCAGAAAGGAGAGAAGAGGAAAGCAGAGCAAGGTATTGTGGTGTCCACCAACATGGATAGTTTAGAAAGCCACCCTGTTATCTTTCAAGGACCAGTGTAATCCCTAACACCAGTTGGAAAGGACAAATCGTCGCTGTCGTTCCAGGACCTCGAATCTCCAAAACAGCAACTTTTCAGGAAGTTAAAAAAACCTGTTTGCTCTTAAAATACTGAACCAAACGTCGTCAAAGTTGGCACATGTCTTAATTATAGTTAGTTTTCCGCTGAATGTGTCATTACTTTGTTAATATCTTACCTGGATAAGCTCAAATGATGTTGTTTATATTATCAGTCCGACTTGGAAGCACTCTCTCCCGGCCAGTCAGGCGGGAGAGAGTCGTATGCTCATGCACGAGCCCCAAGCTCCGGGCCGCGGGGGCGCGCGCAGCAGCAGCAGCCCTCCTCGCCTCTCATGGCCGAGGCGGGGGCTTTAGCATGGGGATGAGAACAGTCTGACATAACGTAGCATTAACGTTACTTTATTCTCGTCAGAAAACACTCCGATTTGCATGTTAAAA